>NC_135825.1:14619972-14957939 GCF_964213995.1 Mustelus asterias | reverse complement strand
GTATTCCAGGGTCAGATTCTGAATAACCGTGCCAGCAAGGAAAGGCAATGTTGCAGTTTCAAACGCAGATATAACTCCAACTCAACAAACAGCTCATGTTTGAGATTCTTGTTCTCAGCATGGGAAAAAAAAACTATGCTGTGTAACTTTTGCTCCAGGGCATAAATTAGGATGAATGATTCCAGTTGACAGCTGTGAAATCTGGACACCCTACAAACCAGATGTTCACCATCCTGGAGAGAGCCCATTTCTAACACAGGGGTCACCCAGGTGTATTAATTTGTCAGATTCCCTGTGGATATATGAGCACCATCCATAGCTCAAGTTTTATTGTAGTTCTACAATGCAGGCGGTGGTGAGAAACCTGGCTGAGTGAAGAAGTGTTCTGTTTCAACGCCCCAGTTTCAATACTGCAGTTAAGATGGGGCGGCGTGGTGGCACAGTGGTCAGCACTGCTGCCTCACAGTGCCAGGGACCCGGGTTCAATTCCGGCCTCGGGTCACTGTCTGTGTGGAGTTTGCACGTTCTCCCCATGTCTCCATGGGTTTCCTCCGGGCGCTCCAGTTTCCTTCCACAGTCCAAAGATGTGCGGGTTAGGTTGATTGGCCATGCTAAATTGACCCCAGTGTCAGGGGGTTGGCAGGATAAAAGTGTGGGATTACGGGAATGGGGCTTTGGTGGGATTGTGATCGATGCAGACTCAATGGGACGAATGACCTCCTTCTGTAGTGTAGGATTCTATGATTCAATATAGTGCCTTGACTTATAGGCCAGTCATCGAGAAGATAATTCCCTCTGGCTGCTCTGTGGTGATATAGTAACCATAGTAAGAGGATTTACTATGTTGGCTACCTACATGAATCTTGATAACAAGTATTCATGAGAAAAATCTCCCCTAATTTTGATTTGATTTATTATTGCCACATGTATTAACATACAGTGAAAAGTATTGTTTCTTGCGCGCTGTACAGACAAAGCATACTGTTCATAGAGAAGGAAAGGAGAGAGTGCAGAATGTAGTGTTACTGTCATAGCTAGGGTGTAGAGAAAGATCAGCTTAATATAAGGTCGGGCCATTCAAAAGTCTGATAGCTGCAGGGGAGAAGCTGTTCTTGAGTCGGTTGCTGTGTGTCCTCAGACTTTTGTAGCTTTTTCCTGACGGAAGAAGGTGGAACAGAGTATGTCCGGGGTGCGTGCGGCCCTTGATTATGCCGGATGCTTTTCTGAGGCAGCGGGAAGTGTAAACAGAGTCAATGGATGGGAGGCTGGTTTGCGTGATGGACTGGGCTTTGTTCACGACCCTTTGTAGTCTCTTGCAGTCTTGGTGAGAGCAGGAGCCATACTAAGCTGTGTTATAACCAGAAAGGATGCTTTCTATGATGCATCTGTAAATGTTGATGAGAGTTGTACTCCTGTTATGCACAAAGTAACATGTTGGGTAAAGAGTTATTTGAGACATGACGTACAGTAAGTGTAGAACGCTTGAAAGGAACAATGGACTTATGACCCGTAGTCCTCAAAGCTCTTCACCAACGGGGTTTTCCTCATGCCTGGGTCTAAGTGATAGAGTTTGATTTGTTAATGTTACGGAGCTAGTACGATATTTTTCATGCTACTGTATTTAAAACTATCGTTCCCCTCAAGTAGCCAGACAAAGTCATGGAATGGTTCAAGATGATTTATTGATAACTGTAGCTACAGGACTCTGACCCCATCTTTATGACCAGTCAGAGTGCAGAATTCAGGAAGACACAGGCAATTATAGTTTCAAATTTGATTACAAGTAATTAGCATATACCAATCAAAGATTTACATTTGCATAGAAGTTATATCTATATCCACTCACATCTATCAATTATGTTTACATCATGCATACATAAGGGTATAGTTGTCCAATTATAACTTGTGCATGTCTTCCTCATTATAATATTATAATATCATTATAATATCAGGGCAGCACGGTAGCACAGTGGTTAGCACTGCTGCTTCACAGCTCCAGGGACCTGGGTTCGATTCCCGGCTTGGGTCACTGTCTGTGTGGAGTTTGCACATTCTCCTCGTGTCTGCATGGGTTTCCTCCGGGTGCTCCAGTTTCCTCCCACAGTCCAAAGATGTGCGTGTTTGGTTGATTGGCCATGCTAAAATTGCCCCTTAGTGTCCTGAGATGCGTAGGTTAGAGGGATTAGCGGGTAAAATATGTAGGGATAAGAGGGTAGGGCCTGGGTGGGATTGTGGTCAGTGTAGACTCGATGGGCCAAATGGTCTCTTTCTGTACTGTAGGGTTTCTATGATTTCTTTCTATGATCATCAAGAAATGGTAGCTATATCTCTGACCAATGGTATCTCAACCTCCCTTTCCATTGCTCCTTGTTCTAATGGGCAAACATGAGCTGCAGATGTACATTGCTCAATTAAATGGCCCTTGACTCTTATCTGGGTCTGCTCTAATCAAGACCTGTGGTTTCCACATAGCTTTCCCTGTGTGACTGAGATACAGCTTGCAGCTTATGTGATTTTTAAACTTTTGTGATCATTAACCCTTTCAGTCAACAACTTCATTATCATTGTATCGCATGAATGCCAGACTGAGAGAAAGCAAATTAGATGAGCCGTGGTTCTTTTATTGTCCAACAATTTGGATGTTCGCAGACACACAGGAATGGGGTTGTGCTTTACTCCTGGACCGTGGGCATCACCTTGGCAGAACACAGACCAGAAACTGTGTCACATTCTCAATATAGAGCCTTCCCAATTTACCTCCCACTCATTTAAATGGAATGCCAATGCACAATACTCCTTGTCTGATATTCCTTTTCCATCAAGCCCATTTTTGATGGTCCAAGGAAAGTAAATAAAGCAAATCCATCACAGAAAAGCCCATGAAAGCTTCCCCCCAGCTTGCTTCTCCCCAAGGAATATTTGATGAATAATGTCATTGTAGAACTTTACCACAGATTGTTCTCAGGCCCTTTATAATATCACAGTGAGATTGTGGCACACTGGTCAGCGCTGCTGCCTCACAGCGCCAGGGACCCGGGTTCCCGGCTTGGGTCACTGTGCCGAGTCTGAACGTTTTCTCTGTGTCTGCTCCGGTTTCCTTCCACAGTCCGAAAGGTGTGCTGGTTAGGTGCATTGGCCATGCTAAATTCTCCCTTGGTGTACACAAACAGGCGCCGGAGTGTGGCGACTAGGGGATTTTCAAAGTAACTTCATTGCAGTGTTAATGTAAGCCTACTTGTGACACTAATAAATAAGATTGGACGGTCTGATTCTGTACAGGCGATTTCTGTCCTGTTTATATTTGTAAAAGTACTTTCTCTGAATGTTGGTATTCCTCATCTGCAAGATAAACTGATTACAGTCAAGAGCAATGGCCATGTGGCTGAAACCGTTGCCATTGGCACTTTCTGCTGACCAAGAATAAAAGATGTCTCCCACCACTCCTGCGCTTGCTGACCTAGATTGGCTTGCAGTCCATCAACACCTTGGTTTTAAAATTCTCATTCTTGTGTCCAAGTCCCTCCGCCTCCCACCACCCATCTGTGCAACCTCTCCAGCCCTGTAACCCTCTGAAATATCTGGACTCCTCCAATTCTGCCCCCTTGCGCATCCCTGATTTGAATTGATCCATCACTGGCAGCTGTACCTTCAACCATTGAGGCCCTAATCTCTGGAATTCTCTCCCTTTAAAAAATACTTGGATGAGCACTTGAAATATCATAATATTCAATGATTTGGGACAAGTGCAGGAAAATGGGATTCATGCTCCTTTAGTGGTAGATATTGTCATAGAAATCATAGAAACCCTACAGTACAGAAAGAGGCCATTCGGCCCATCGAGTCTGCACCGACCACAATCCCACCCAGGCCCTACCCCCATATCCCTACATATTTTAACCCTCTAATCTATGCATCTCAGGACACTAAGGGGCAATTTTAGCATGGCCAATCAACCTAACCCGCACATCTTTGGACTGTGGGAGGAAACCGGAGCACCCGGAGGAAACCCACGCAGACACGAGGAGAATGTGCAAACTCCACACAGACAGTGACCCAAGCCGGGAATCGAACCCAGGTCCCTGGAGCTGTGAAGCAGCAGTGCTAACCACTGTGCTACCGTGCCGCCCCGTCAGTGCAGACTCGATGGGCCAAAGGGCCTTTTCTGCACTGTATGACTCTATAAATCTTTTCACCCACATCTGTTCCTCACTCTCCTTTAAGCCTCCCCTTTAGAACCTACTTCTTTGACCAAGAGTCACTTGTCCGAATATCTCCGAATGTAGCTTGGTGTCAAATTTTGGTTTGACAATATTCCCGTGAAGTGCCTCGGGATGTTTTAGCAGATGCTACGTGAATGCAATTTGTTGTCATTTGCAGAGATGCTGACAAATGAACTCGAACTGGTATCGGTGTTCGGGTCTCTATTCCCCACTCTCCCCACATCACTGCCTCAATGCCAGAATTAATACACACCGGTGTTCCACAACAGTGTCATTAGGACAATGTGTACCTTGAACAGACAAAAGATTGTGTGACTAGATTGTGGACAGAATCTGGGAGAAGTCATGCGGTGGAAAAGCAATAAATCATGTTCTGCTTAATAAAGAGCCTTCAAAACCTGTGCCTTTTTAACCACTTATTTCTTTTTATTGATGAGCCTTCACCTGCTCAACAGCAGCTCCTTTTGGAGACAGTCACGTCTTTTGTTCTTCGGATGAGGCAGTTTTCTCGTAAAGTGAACAATTAACATCCTCCTTCAACCTGAGCAGTTGAGCGAATAATTCAGATTCCAAGAGAGCTTGGGACAAGCACTTTACAGTTGCACCTGGTGTCCTTGATGCTTGAGGAGGCAGGCTTGAACCGGAGAGTGTAAAACATCTCAATTCTCTGGCAGAGTTTGAAAAGATTCTTGTCCAGCATTTTAATCATTTTACCAGCACAAACCTTGCATTCGGATGCAAGCACACTTCCCCAACCTACTTGACTGTTTGCATGGTTAACACTGCATCAAATAAAATAGCACAATTGATACAATTCAACAACCTGTTGGGGCCGATCGCCTGATAAAAAGGTGCTATAATTTGTGGGTTTCTCATCATTTACTCAAACGTGGAAAGACGTAAATTTTCCTAGTATGTTCCATAGTTCTGTCTACATCAATGGGGACGAAGTAGAAAGGATCGAGAGCTTCAAGTTTTTAGGTGTCCAGATCACCAAAAACGTGTCCTGGTCCCCCCCCCCCCATGCCGACACTGTAGTTAAGAAAGCCCACCAACGCCTCTACTTTCTCAGAAGACTAAGGAAATTTGGGATGTCAGCTGTGACTCTCACCAATTTTTACAGATGCACCATAGAAAGCATTCTTTCTGGTTGTATCACAGATATCACAGGTACGTCTCCTGCTCTGCCCAAGACCGCAAGGAACTACAAAAGGTCATGAATGTAGCCCAATCCATCACGCAAACCAACCTCCCATCCATTGACACTGTCTACACTTCCCGCTGCCTCGGCAAAGCAGCCAGTATAATTAAGGACCCCACGCACCACAGACATTCTCTCTTCCACCTCCTTCCTTCTGGAAAAAGATACAAAGGTCTGAAGTCACGTACCAACAGACTCAAGAACAGCTTCTTCCCTGCTGCTGTCAGACATTTGAATGGACTTACCTTGCATTAAGTTGATTTTTCTCTACATCCTAGCTACGAGTGTAACACTACATTCTGCACTCTCTCGTTTCCTTCTCTATGAATGGTATGTTTTATCTGTGTAGCGCGCAAGAAACAATACTTTTCACTGTATGTTAATACATGTGACAATAATAAATCAAATCAAATCAAAGGAGTGTTGTATTTCACTGTTAAGCAAAGTCCAAATGATTGCACTTGGTGTATTCTTTCCATAGATATGAGGGCTGTGTACCACCTTAGAATTGCTGAGGTCTCCACATTTTGCTGAATTCAAGAAATGGGAATAGAAAGAGGGTGGGGTGGGGAATTGGGATTGTGGCTTGAGCTCTGGGGTGAGGGGAGAACTGGTCTTCACCTATCTGTCTGTCTTTCAGCCATCCAAGGTTGGTCGTACTATGAGTAATCTTTCTCCAGTGATTTCTAGTCTAGTGCACTTTCCACATCCCCACCCCCTCGTCTATCCCATAGAGAGTCCAGTCTACATTCTGATATTATCTGTCCGTGCCATCTTGAGTCATCCTGGTGCATTTTTTCCAAGTGTTTTTGCTGCACATCAGTCTCTTCTCCCAAATACTTCCCTCCTGTTTGCATCACGTGTCCAAATATGTGAGCTTATAGAATCATTGAATCTCTACAGTGCAGAAAGAGGCCTCTCGGCCCATCCAATCTGCACTGACAACAATCCCACCCAGGCCCTATCCCTGTCACCTCACATATTTACCTTGCTAATCCCTCCAATCTACACCACGGGACGCTAAGGGGCAATTTAGCATGGCCAATCAACCTAACACGCACATCTTTGGACTCCTCGATATCACCGCCTTAAACATGTTCCTCTTAACACCAGCTTTCCTGAGCACCCACTCGTCTGTCCGCTTGGCCACTCATGTCACAGGTAATATCCCTCTTTATCAACAGAGTGAATCTGACAGAGTGAATCGGTGGCCTATTCTGGATACGACTGCCTGCCACATTGTAGATTCATGCAATAGGAGGAGTCCATTCAGCCCATTGAGTCTGTACCTGCCCTCTCAAACAGCAATCCAGCAAGTCCTACTCCCTCGTTTTTTTCCCCTGTCTCCCTGCAATACTTTTTCCTCCTGGTATTCAACCAATGCCTTTTCAGGGTTACTATTGAATTAAAGGAGGCTGCTGATTTGGGAAAACTAGTTTCACCTCCACCCCCCCCATCCCAAAGTTTGGGGCGGCATGGTGGCGCAGTGGTTAGCACAGCTGCCTCACAGCGCCAGGGACCCGGGTTCAATTCCGGCTTCAGGTCACTGTCTGTGCAGAGTTTGCACTTTCTACCCGTGTCTGCGTGGGTTTCCTCCGGATGCTCCGGCTTCCTCCCATAGACCAAAGATGTGTGGGTTAGGTTGATTGGCTATGCTAAATTGACCCTTAGTATCAGGGGGATTAGCAGGGTAAATATGTGGGGTTACGGGAATAGGGCCTGGGTAGGATTGTGGTTGGTGCAGATGCGATGGGCCGAATGGTCTCCTTCTGTACCGTAGGTATTCTGTGGGATTCTATGAAATGTTCCCTGTTGAAAAGTTAGTAATTAATAATAATTCCACAGGGAAAAAATGTAACAGGCTTCACTTTGAAGAAAAAAAAACTTTAGGTACTCAAGCTGAACCAGACGACGGCACGCTGGCACAGTGGTTAGCACCGCCGCCTCACAGCGCCAGGGACCCTGGTTCAATTCTGGCCTCGGGTCACTGTCTGTGTGGAGTTTGCTCGTTCTCCCCGTGTCTGCGTGGGTTTCCTCCGGGTGCTCCAGTTTCCTCC
Source organism: Mustelus asterias (assembly GCF_964213995.1). Taxonomy (NCBI): domain Eukaryota; kingdom Metazoa; phylum Chordata; class Chondrichthyes; order Carcharhiniformes; family Triakidae; genus Mustelus; species Mustelus asterias. Next base: position 14,950,461 of record NC_135825.1, on the reverse strand, counting down.
CACATTCCAAAGATGAGCGGGTTAGGTTGATTGGCCATGCCTAATTGACCCTAGTGTCAGCGGATTAGCAGAGTAAATATGGGGGGGTTAAGGGAAGAGGGAGTTGTGGTCAGTGCAGACTTGATGGGCCAAATGGCCTCCTTCTGCACTGTAGGGATTCTATGATTCTATGACAGTAAATCTCACCATTGTTCCCTAGACTCCACTGAGGTTTGAGCATATAAGCTAGACTGGCACTGCAGTGCAGTGTTGAGTGAATGCTACATTGTCAGTGTTTCAGAAGGGACCTTAAACTGAGGCCCGCGCAGATAGATCCCACAGCATTATTCTGGAAGGGAGAGTTCTCTCTGGTGTGAATCAGGAAGGACAGGCAAGCAGGCAAAAATCAGATGGAAGTAGGGACGAAAAAGGAGTATAGCATACAAACAGGTAAAAGTCTCAGAGGTCAGGAAGTAAATTGGGGAATAAAAGTAAGAGAAGAAATGAAAGGTGGAGGCACAAGAGTTGATCAAAGATGAGCATTAGAGGCAAAAAGGATGGTGATAAAAGAAGCGGGTGGAATGGTGGCACAGTGGTTGGCACTGCTGCCTCACAGCGGCAGGGAGCCAGGTTCAATTCCAGCCTCGGTCACTGTCTGTGTGGACTTTGCACGTTCTCCCCATATCTGCATGGGTTTCCTCTAGTTTCCTCCCACAGTCCAAAGATGTGCGGGTTAGGTTAATTGGCCGTGATAAGTTACCCTGTAGTGTCATGGGGATTAGCAGGATAAATACGTGAGGTTATGGGGATGGAGTGAGATTGTTGTCGGTGCAGGCTTGATGGGCTGAATGGCTTCTTTCTGCACTGTAGGGACTCTATGGGCCCTATTTTACCATGTTAAATCTAAATTCTGGGCGGACTTGAAACTGGGAGTGTTCCAGATCTGACTTTCAGACCCATTCTCAGGCGCCATCAAAGGCACTCTGCCTGAAAAAGTAGCAGCGATTCTGAATCGTGCTGCAGAGCCTGTGGGCAGGGCTTAACACGCCCGAAATCCTGCAGCTCCAATTGGAGCCTTCAACTGTGCATGCACAGTAAAAAAAATAGAAAAACGCCCCTTGACCACATCGCTCCCGGGCCGGATAATGCCTCCCTCTGACCCCCACAGACATTGCCCCACCCCCCACAACATTACTGACCTCCTTATCCCCCCACCCCCCGTTATCCAGACCAATTGCGGCCCCCTGCCCCCCTTCCCCCCCACTGATCACATGCAGAGTGGCAGCGGACCCCCCTCCCCCCACCACCGATCACACACAGAGTGACAGTGGACACCCCCCACCAAGAACCATCTGGCCCGCATCCCTGCCCCCTCACCAGAGAGCCATCTGACCAGCCTCCCTCCCCACCAGAGAGCCATCTGACCCGCCTGCCTCCCTACCAGAGAAACATCTGACCCACCTGCCTCTGCCCCCACCCCCCCCACTTCCCAGCCGGAAGCTCGGAACGTACCTCCTCAGAAGTTGGAGCGCCTGAATCGGACCTTTACGTACCATGTCTGTTTTGCTCCGAATCTGGACGGGCGAACGAGGTGGTAAAGGGGGAAGTGCCGGTACGTTTGGGCATGCAGTCCATTAAGTCATTTTAAATGCATGCAAATTCATTTAAATTGACGTTGCGCCCGTTTCGGGCGCGGTCCCGACGGTGGCCATTTTCAGCCATTGGTAAAGGAGGAACGGGCGCTGAGGTTGGCGCGGATCGCGTTACACGCCTCACACCCGACTTTACCAAGTTTTTGCGCCCAAAAATGGTTGCAACTTGATGGTAAAATCGGGCCCTTTGATTCTATGAAAGAGAATAGGTGAGAGGTAAGGAACATGATGGGAATGGAAGCGAATACAGACAACTAGATAAATAAAGAAATAAGTTGCAGAAATGGAAGGCTAAAATGATAAAGAAGAAAGTGGAATTTTCTGAATTTCAGTCAGGAACGAAGCACATTACAACACTGAGTTTAAATTTCTAACGTCCTTCAATTAACTTGAGAGAGTTACAGCTGACAGCACTGAATAGATTCCTTGGTGCTTTAGATAACCTGCAGGAAAGGATGTCTGAGCTTTCTTGCTAACATTGTCTACTGTAGATCCATGTTATGGCACAGGTGAGAGCTTACCGAGAGGTTTTTGAAACAGAAAGGGAGATGTGCAGGGGAAACTCCACTTTTAATTTGGGGAGCGCAGCTGGGATAGAGGAGAAACAGAAACACACCGTGTGGCAGCACCGTCAGCTTTGAATATACCTTATTACAGATGTGTTCGATATCACTTTCCTCCTAATGAGGGCAACCACTACACCAACAATGTGATATTAAGGTGGTGATATATCAGCAAGGGTTCGAGTGACACGGTGACAGTGCGTGCTTGGTTAATAATTGGTTCAATGATATTTCTCTTCATTTCTTCCTTTCCAGAATGGACATGAATTATTTCCACTTTTCTTCAGTGATGCACTTAATGGACATCCTGAATTAACAGGAATACAAAGCCTATAGAGAAGGGGGTTCATTCAAACTCTTCAACTATTGACAAATCCTAATGAAGGCAATTGTTACCATCTGTGACAGTCAGGGAAACAGCTGGGTGAGAGTTGGTCACACTCGCTGCCTCTATCACTTGTCTTTCCTCGGGGTGATAGAATGTGAGTGGCACCTCTCTGCTTTATTCCTCTGCTAATTAGTTTTGCTTCTGAGTGACTTGACATGGCTTCTTCTTTATTAGGTCGGCCATCACCTGTCAATCAATCCCAACAAGATAATGATTCTGTCCCAATTAACGGCGTCCAGTTTGCATTGTATCGTTTCTTCTTTAATAACGTTTCAGCCTTTGCTCATCTCCGCTTCCTTTGTAGAACGGAGTCTCATTGTTACCAACTCTATTCTGACAAGTGCCTGGTTATAACAAACTTTCTTTGCTGTTATTCCCATTCAACATTGATGCTTCCACTTAATAAATGCAGGATTGCACAAGTTTTACTGCAGTTAAAACGAACCTGGGTTCCCATTTTCACATCAGTGGCCATTCAAGCATTGCAGATAATTTCTATTCCATATTACAGATACTTACTGATCATGGACCCCATTTCTAGTACAGCAGCTTATTTACAGAATAGCCCACTAAAATAGTATTTGAGGGAGGGGTGAAATGTTAACAGCATGAGTTCCAATGGCAGCTTTGGAGGAGTTTCTTACCGTTAATGATTCCAGGTTTTAACTGTTGGAGGATCTGAAGCCTTGTTCAATGGACTCAGATAGAAACTGAGGAACATAGGAACAGAAGTAGGCAAATTCAGCCCTTCGAACCTGCTCCGCCATTCAATCAGATCATGGCTCATCTCTCCCTGGTCTCAAATCCACAACCCCACCTGTTCCCCATATCCCTTTGTCCTTTTTTTAATTAGAAATATATCCATCTCCTTCTTGAAACCATTCAATGATTCAGCCTCCACCACACTATGGCCAGCAAGTTCGACAAATTCACTACCCTCTGCAAGAAGTAGTTCCTCCTCATCTCTGTTTTAAATCTATCACCTCTCAACCTCTACCTGTGACCTCTTGTTCGAGATTTCCCCATAAGAGGAAACATCTGGTCTACATTTACATTATCAATCCCGTTTAAAATTTTATACACCTCGATCAGATCCCCTCTCATCCTTCTAAACTCCAGTGAGTACAAGCCCAAACTGTTTAATCTCTCCTTGTATGTCAACCCCTTCATCCCCGGAATCAATCTGGTGAACCTCCTCTGAACTGCCTCCAATGCCACCACACCCTTCCTTAAATAAGGAGACCAAAACTGGACACAACACTCCAGATGTGGTCTCACCAACACCCGACACAATTGCAACATCACTGATGAGCGATTAATTCACTCGGGAGGCTGGATCGTACCCAGGAAATAAAGGCTTTTATTAGCAATAAGAATGGAGCATACTGATGAACAATAGAATCCCAGACTAAAGGGTCACTAGGAAGTGCAGTGACCTTTCTACTCCTATAGGAAGGCGGAGCCAACCGGAGTGTACCACAGAACAATACCAACAGGTGGAACACCCCAACCCTAACCCCAACAGTAACAAGAGTAACATATGTACAAGTACCCATAGTGATAACCATCTATGGTTCAGTACCCACAGTGGTAACCATCTATGGTTCACCACAATCACTTCTTTACTTTTATACTCCAATCCCTTTACAATAAATGTCAAGAAGAGCTTGTGACTCTGCTTATGGGTTGCTCTGCTGAACTATAGCATTGTTTCAGAAAATATGCAACAATGATTATATTCTAAAGGTCCACCATCTTCACAAAGAATGCTTTTCTGTTTGTTTCCAACTGCACATGGTACAAAACAGTAACAAAACAAGGCAGGTGACACATGGGGAAGCCAATGGGTGCAGATTCCCCTCCAAGTCTCACACCACCTGTAACTATACCGCCAATGCTTCACTGCCTCCCAAGCAAAATCCTGGAACTTCCTCCCTAACTGATGTGGCCAGATGTTCAGCTGGATAGTCTGTATTTCAGCACATCTGCCCCATTCCAGTACGGGCCACCCTAGGGTCTGGTGTCTCAGTCTGTTTGCAACACCACAGTCTAGCCTGAGGGAAAGTTTGTTCGCTCGTGGGACACTTTCCAGCCAAACTGGAGGCAATTCAAAATGAATGATATCAAAAATCAGTCATTAGGAGGCTGGGCATTCCAAATGGCCGCCTTAGCAACCTCATTGGTTGAATGTGGTCGGCTCATAACCTTTTGTGGAACTGCTGGCCTAATCCTCTTCTGTGTAAATCCTCCTTAAAATCCACCTCTTTGAGTAAGATTTTAGCCATCTCTTCTAATATTTCCTTCTCTGGGGTGAAGTCTATTTTTGACTGATTGTTTACTTGTGACACATATTGGGATTTCCTACATTAAAGATGTGATGTAAATGTACATTGTTATCATTATCTTCTAGGGTCTAGCACACAGAGCTGAGTTCAACTCAAATGCAGGAGGTTAAGTTGCTTTCTCTAGCTCTGGCTCCTCTTTTTGTGCTGATTTCTCCTCTCTACACTTCTTCTCCTCTCTCTGGCCCATCTGTTCATCCTTCATGCTTTGGTTCTCTCCTGTTGCTGGCTTCTCTTTCTCCCGCTAGCTGCCTCCTTTTACCCCTAGCTGGCTTTCCTGTTCCCTCTTATTCTCCCCTCTTTTTTCTCTCTCTTACTGTCTCTTCACCTTTTGTCTCTTGCTATCTCCTTCTCCAATTTGTTATTGTTCTGCACTTTGCACTTTTGCTTACAACATTTCCTGTTTGCTTTCTCTCTTTCACACTTGCCTCTCTTCATGCCATTTCCTCCCCTCCTTCATTTCACTATTACCCTCATCTCCCTAATTCTTTGCATACTTTCTCCATTCTTTAGCATTTTCCTCTTCTCTTTTATTACTTTCTTATTCTTAACTCATTTGATTTGTTCTCCTCCCCCTAGCTCTTCTTCTTCCTTTTGTTCTTCCCTTCCCACTCTTTCTTCTCTGCTGTCTCGAGTTTCCCCCTCCTCAACATCAGCTTATTCCTTCTTTTCTCCCTCTCTCTCTCTGCTCCCCATATTTTTTCTTTTTCTCTCTCTCCCCCTCCCCAAGGATGACTGTTCCAGAAAACAGGATTGCCACATTTCTTTAACAGGATGAATCTTTCCAAGTACTTTTTTGCAGCTGAGTTGAGGGAGTTTTACTTTACACCCTGGATTACAGCTCACACTGGCTACATGTGCTAATCTAGATTCACGTTGGTGTTCCTCTCGTCAATGGATGGAACAAAATCAGATAACTTTGTTTAAAAGTACAACTTGGAGAAATAACTATGTTATGGTTCAGGTCAGAAACTCTAAAGTGTTCTATGGATGCTGCCTGGATCATAATTTTTGCATCTTGAATATGGCTAGGATAAGCATAAAATGTTTCACCTCAGGTGTGATTCAAAAGACCCACTAGGGAGCTTTTCTCAAACAAAGCTTATTTAAGAATATAGTTAACATGTACAGTAAGAAAATTAGCAAGAACTTTTATCAATTACAAACAAGAAACAAAACAACTCCTAATGAATATTCTTAATATGTTTCAATTAAAACCAAAATCCAGAGACAACAAAAAGCCTTTTCCCAGGTTTAACACAGCACAGACTACTGCTCACATGATAATGGAAGTTTGTATCTCTTGGTTAAAGTCTGCAGTTCTCTGGATTCACTCCCAACAGTTTGAAGACAAGAGATTCCAAAAGCACCAGAGACACTCTGGTCCAGCCCCAAAGAACAACAGATTTTCTCCCTTCAGGAAACCAACAGAATTTTCAAAACAACAGGGAGAGAGGGAAAACACTTCTTTTTAGCTTGCTGTCCCTTCTAAGACTCAACTCAAACCTGCAGCCCCAAAATGAAACTGAAAATGTAATCTCTGTCACCCTGAGCTGTGCACAAGTTCTTTCTCCTCCCAACAATGACATCACTTAAGGCTGTGAGCATGAATTAAAATAAAAACTCTTAAAGGTACACTAACATCGCTCCTATGAGATTTATTCTCATTCATTTGTTTCTGCTGATAGCCAAGTTCCGCACACATGAGGACGGCCTAAACCGGGATGTTGGATTTATGTCACATTATCAGTAACCCCCACAGCTTGCCTCTGGTCTTGCAGAATCTCACTAGCTGTTCTGTCTGGAGACAATACACATCTCTTTAACCTGTGTTGAATGCTCCCTCCACCCACATTATCTGTACCTTTAAGACCTGGCTGGCTGTAGAGATTTGCATTCTAATTAGTATTCTGTAACTTGATTTCTGTGTCTGTGCACTGTTTGAGAGCACATTTCCACTCCATCTGACGAAGGAGCAGTGCTCCGAAAGCTTATGATTTGCTACCAAATAAATCTATTGGACTTTAACCTAGTGTTGTGAGACTTCTTACTTAGTTTTTATTAACAGGGGGTTGGAGTTTAAGAGCCGTGGGGTTATGCTGCAACTGTACAGGACCTTGGTGAGACCACATTTGGAATATTGTGTGCAGTTCTGGTCACCTCACTATGAGAAGGATGTGGAAGCGCTGGAAAGAGTGCAGAGGAGATTTACCAGGATGCTGCCTGGTTTGGGGGGTAGGTCTTATGAGGAAAGGTTGAGGGAGCTAGGGCTGTTCTCTCTGGAGCGGAGGAGGCTGAGGGGAGACTTAATAGAGGTTTATAAAATGATGAAGGGGATAGATAGAGTGAACGTTCAAAGACTATTTCCTCGGGTGGATGGAGCTATTACAAGGGGGCATAACTATAGGGTTCATGGTGGGAGATATAGGAAGGATTTCAGAGGTAGGTTCTTTACGCAGAGAGTGGTTGGGGTGTGGAATGGACTGCTTGCAGTGATAGTGGAGTCAGACACTTTAGGAACATTTAAGCGGTTATTGGATAGGCACATGGAGCACACCAGGATGATAGGGAGTGGGATAGCTTGATCTTGGTTTCTGATAAAGCTCGGCACAACATCGTGGGCCGAAGGGCCTGTTCTGTACTGTACTGTTCTATGTTCTATGTTCTATAACCTATGACCTTTTCTCCCACAATACAGGGCCATAAAACTAATCCCAGAGGAAACATAAACAACCCTATTTAACCACTTAAGTGGCAATAAAAGGACTCCCTGGGAACAGTTCGGCAACAATGATGTCAGCTGAGGCTGTGAGTTGGGAGAACATGATTTTAAAAAAAATCTCTTAAAGGTACACTAACATCACACAACATAGAAACAGACCATTCGGCCCAAACAGCCTGTGTTGAGAATTTGGAAATTGATGAGGCCAGTGGGCGGCATGGTGGCACAGTGGTTAGCACTGCTGCCTCACAACAACAGGGACCCAGGTTCAATTCCAGCCTTGGGTAATGGGCTGTGTGGAATTTGCACGTTCTCCCCGTGTCTGCGTGGGTTTTCTCTGGGTGCTCCAGTTTCCTCCCACTGTCCAAAGATATGCAGGTTAGGTGAATTGGCCATGGTAAATGCGCGGGGGGTGTTACGGGGATAGGGCAGTGGGGGCATTTGACTGGGTAAGAAGCTCTTTCAAAGAGTGCAGGCTCGATGGGCTGAAGGGCCTTCCTTCTGCAGTGTAGGGATTCTATGGGTCTATGGAAAATGATACAATTACGTTATCATGACCAATGTTAACAACCTTAATCATTGAGAACTGTGCTGCTCCATATATCATATTTCACATTTGTAGGTTTACTTTAACTTGAGTGGGAACAGGGTAGAGATCCCCCCATGAATATTGAAGAGCCTTATTTTAAGTGTGTATCATTTGTGTGGAGTGTGCTGCACTCTGGTGAGCTCTCATGCAATTAATCTTCTTAATATTCTTCTGTCAATATCGCCAGGCATTAATATTCCTTAATGGACATCATCACTCATCAAGGTTGTGAAGCAATCCAACAGCCACGGAGGCACAGAGCACACGTAGCAAGAGGATCTTCAAAATGTGATAAGCAAGTGAAACAAACTACAATGTGGAACAAAACCCAACAGAGACTGACTTTGAAACGATAATTTAATTTCAGGTTTCAGATTACAACATCAATCTCGGATGCTTCACTCTTGCGGTTTATGATATCATCTGCAGTCATCAATTAGCCTGATTGCCTTGTCATTCATTCACAGATACCTGTTATTCCTAATTGAGGTGGAGGTTTCAGCATGGCGCTGACTTTATTTTTCTGTTTCTTAAGTGATGCGCAAAATAAAAACAAAAAAAGTAAACCTTGCACCTATACAGTGCCTGTCATAGCTGCTGGATGTTCCAAAGTACTTTATAGCCAAGGCCATTTTGAAGTGTAGTTGCTGTTCCACTGGGGGAAACGTGACAGCGAGTTTGTGCACAGTAAGATCCCAGCAAGGTGATAATGAAGACAAGATGCAAATGTTCCTGTTCTGCCCATCACAGGCATCGCAGCAGGCAAGGGATGGATCATAGAAATGTCCGTTGACTTCAGGTGGGATTTTCCAGTTTAGGGGCCAGTGCAGCCGGAAAATCCCGCCCAAGTTGTTTGTGCCATTTTGGTTAAGGGATAAATATTGGCCAGGAAATCAGGGATAACTCCCCTGCCCTTCTTCAAAATAGTGCTGTGGATTCTTTTACGTCCATCTTGGAGGGAAGACTGGCCTCAGTTTAATGTCTCATTTGAAAAATGGCACTTCGGACAAGTATTGGAGTGTCAGCCTTGTTTTGGTGCCCAAACATTAGCGTGGAACTTGTACCCGCAACTTCCTGACTCAGAGGCAAGAGCCACAGTGGAAACTATGACAAATGGCTATGCAGGTTGATCCTAAGCCTGTTTTGATTGAATTAGACTAAGTTTGCCTGGACCTGATACTGAGTAAGAAGTTTAACAACACCAGGTTAAAGTCCAACAGGTTTATTTGGTAGCAAAAGCCACACAAGCTTTCGGAGCCTTAAGCCCCTTCTTCTTAAGGCTCCGAAAGCTTGTGTGGCTTTTGCTACCAAATAAACCTGTTGGACTTTAACCTGGTGTTGTTAAACTTCTTACTGTGTTTACCTCAGTCCAACGCCGGCATCTCCACATCCTGATACTGAGGCCAGAGGTTGGGGCTCAACCCGTAGCTCAACTTCTCTGCCATTTGCAATCAATCACCTTGACCCCTTTTTTTCTCTCTGTAACATGGCTTTTAGCAATCCTGCCTGCTGCTGATCCATACCTTCACTACAGTGGAGTTGGATTTCTTTACTGCTCATGTCGGTGATGTCTTTGGCTTCATATCCCATTGCCCACACGTCATCCTCAATGCCACTACTGGTGTCTTTACCCACACCACCCATCATATCCATCATCCTGTCCTTGGAAGGCTCTAAAGAAACAGCTTCATGATCTTCGTCCACGCTTCCAAATCATTTCATTGCCCTTCCCCATCCTCACTGCATCCAGTACACATGATCTCTCCAACTCGTATATCTATCAGTGAACCCTCCACCGCTTTGCCATGGACCTACTCCTTGGCCCTCATTCCCTCTCCTCCAACACTAGTGCTGTTCCTTCAGGCTAGTTCCATAGGCACTAGTCACCCTCAGGTATCCTGCAGAATTCAGACCTTTCACACAGGTGTTGGCAGGGCATTTTCTCAAGAGTCCCAATTTTAATCATTCAATCTCCACACATAAACATGGACACATCTCCTGAGACATTTCCTGATCATGAGACAATGATTAGCAGTGAGAATCTTGCTTTATTTTCCTAAGGGCACTGCAGCCAATTGTAGTGCTCCTACTACTGCCTCTGTTTTGATCAGTTAACTGAGGTAGGTCTAGTCCTTAACCATGGGCCTTTACTGATCTATACGGTGCAACCATTCAATGGATTAACTTCTGGGGCATTAGGGAAGCATAATTATCTTCTAGCTAGCCTAGAGAAATGGCAACAACATTTATTGGCCAATTTTCATATTTTATTTTTGGATTTATTTCTATGTTTACATATCCAATGCCCATATACATACTTTTACAAATTAATATCTTGACATACATTCCATGCATGTACTGTCAACATTCCAATGCACCTCCAACTGATGAGGTACTAACTTGGTATGTATTGAAACTTCTCTAACATCTATGTCAAGCTCCACTTTTCATGGACAATAGAAGACAAACATTGGCACCCAACCTTAGTAATTAATCTTATAATTTCTCTTCTCCCTTAGGCATTTCCTGTTCTTGGATCTTTTTAAGAACTATCTTATAAAGTGATGGCTCTGTTCCAAACTTGGTGACATTACTAGAATCTGTATACAGTGGCACAATGGTTAGCACTGCTACTTTACAGCGCCAGGGATCTGGGTTCGATTCCCGGCTTGGGTCACTGTCTGTGTGGAGTTTGTACATTCTCCCCCATGTCTGCGTGGGTTTCCTCTGGGTGCTCCGATTTCCTCCCACAGTCCAAACATGTGTGGGTTAGGTGGATTGGCCATGCTAAATTGCCCCTTAGTGTTAGGAGGACTAGCTAGGATAAATGTATGGGTTTATGGGGATAGGGCCTGGGTGAGATTGTGGTCGGTGCAGACTCAATGGGTCTTCTTTTTTTAAAGTTTATTTACTAGTGTCACAAGTAGGCTTACATTAACACTGCAATGAAGTTACTGTGTAAATCCCCTAAGGGAAAATCCTTCTGCACTCTCGGGATTCTATATCCTGATCATAAAATTGTGCAGTCCAGGAGGCCATTCAGCCCACCATGCCAGTTAAAGCTATAAAGTTCATTTTATTCGTGTCACAAGTAGGCCTACATTAACACTGCAATGAAGTTACTGTGAAAATCCCCTAGTTGCCACACTCCGGCGCCTGTTCGGGTACACTGAGGGGGAATTTAGCATGGCCAATGCACCTAACCAGCACATCTTTTGGACTGTGGGAGGAAACTGGAGCACGCAGAGGAAACCGATGCAGACGCGGGGAGAACGTGCAGACTCCACACAGACAGTGACCCAAGCCGGGAATTGAACCCAGGTCCCTGGCGCTGGGAGGCAGCAGTGCTAACCACTGTGCCACTGTGCCACCCCGCTTTTTGAGTTCCAGTAGCTCTTGAAAGAACTGTCTGTTCAATCCCATTTTTCCACTCTTTCACCACCAAGTTTTCACTTTTTTAGATCTACAACCAATTCCCTTTTGGCAGCTCGTTGCTCTCATCACCCCCTTAGGCAGTGCCTTCAGGTCTGTGTAAAAATAGTTCTCTTTATCTCCCCTCCAGTCCTTTTATTAAATACCTCTGGTTTACTGACATTTCTGCCAAAGGAAATAAGACCATAAGACATAAGAACAGAATTAGATTGTTCACCAGAAATCACCAGAAATAGATCTGGTGATTGTTTCTGGTATTGTGACAAACTTGGTCCAAACTTGAAAAATTATTATTTTTTACCCCCAAAACTCCAGTTGTTTTATTGCTTTATCACATTTGGCAAGCCAACCTAAATATTTGGAGCCTAAATCACTTTGTTATAAATGAAACCTTTCCGTCTCCTTTATTTCCAGCTGCATTCGTCCCAGCAATAAAAACTGACCACCTCTTAAAGTTCAATATTTTTAACCATATAATGTAAGCATTAAATTTCAAACACTTGAAAAGTTCTCCTTCAGTCTCAACCTGATGAAAGCAACCTGCCCCTTGATTGCAGAGAAGGTTTGCTGTTATGATGAAGTGGAAAAATAAAACAGGCAGTTTGCATTTCAGCTAACGACCTGATATTTTCTGTAGCTTTGTTTGTCTTTGTGGTTTTTTGCTTGCAATTTAATCCACCTTCAGTTCAACCACAGGCAAGGTGGGGTTCCCGAATGGCTGCTCAGGTAGACACGATGGCTGCAATTCTGGCTGATTTGTGTGTTGGGGTAAGACTCGTGACTTCTGCAAAATAGCTGCACTGTTTTGATATGAGGCAGTCTATACTTAGTGATAGATTGAGTAATGTTGCATTTGGTGTGTGGAATGTTGGTAACACTTGTATAGGATAAGCTTAGAAGAAGTCTTGTTGGGTTAGCACTAAGTTGGCATTAATACATTGTCTTTTTCCGCTGCAACCAGCAATTTCTCTATCTTAACACACTGAGCATCAGACGCAATAAATATCTGAAATGACCTCCTTCTAGTTAATCCATTTGTTCACCACAATTGAGATATAATTGGATACCTCATGTCCCTTGCCTGCACTAAGTCAGCAGGGCACATCATTCAGTGGTAGGGCGGCACAGTCGTACCCTGGTTAGCACTGCTGCCTCACAGCTCCAGGGACCCTCGTTTGGTTCCTGCCTCGGGTGACTATCTGTGTGGAGTTCGCATGTTCTCCCCGTGTCGACATGGGTTTCCTTCGTGTGCACATCAATTTCTTCCCACAGTCGAAAGACGTGCAGGTTAGGTGGATTGACCGTGCTAAATTGCCCCTGGAATAGCCATGGGAAATGGGTGGAGTTACTGGGATAGTGCAGAATGGTGGCCAGGGTGGGATGCTCTTTCAGAGAGTTGGTGTAGATTCGATGGACCGAATGGCTTCTTTCTGCACTGTAGGGATCCTATGATCAACGCTGGCTGAATTTAATCAGGTTTCTGAGTATGTTCTTTCATTTCAGTTCACTAGAATAGAACAATTTGGTTATATTTGTTCAGTAAGAGGTTAAATTCAAAACCAGTCACTTTGGAATGGGATTGCACAATGTTAGTTGTAGGATTAACAACATGCCTTTTAGCTATCAACTTTATCTGCTTTATTTATTGCAAGACACAGGACAAGACTGACAAATGCTTATTACCATCATAATTTACACATCTTCATTGTTCTTATTTGTATGGAAACCTTTCTTCCCACTTTCCTTCCCCACCTTTCTGAAAGGCAGTGACTCATGTTGAGATTGGGATCTGCAGACATTAGCACCGCTCTGGAACTTCACTTCTTCAGATGTGAGTCTAGTGTCAACCTTAGCTCAGTTGGTAGATACCTCACCTCTGAGTCAAATAGTCGGGGATTGGAGCGACAGACTTCCAACACATCATTTCAACACATCCTAACAAGGACTGAAAGGGTTGACTCGAGATTAAGAAGTGATTTCCTGGAAAACCGAGGAAATAAAGGCTAAGCCACACCCTCAGATTCTGATGGCCCAATTTCAACCTACAATTTGTGCTGAGTTGGCTGACCTACAGGGAGGTGACCATAGGCATGTCACTGGGTCACACACTAGAATTGGGTTCAGATTCCTGGTCACAGTTTCGAGAGACCTGCCAGAAAATACATGTGTTTGTACCTTTGGGTGGGAACACAATTCGGCACAAGTTGCTAGATCTGTTTGAAATTTTGCACAGTGGCCACCCAACACGATGGAGGGTATCCTCAATGTGAAGATGGAACTTTGTCTCCACAAGGACTGTGTGCTGGTCACTCCTACCTATATTGTCATGGACAGTTGTATCTATGACAGGTAGATTTATTAATTCCCTCACCACCTGCCGCAGACCCAGTTTCGTAGCTATGTTCATTAGGACTTGCCCAGCTCAGTCAGGTGTGGTACTACTGATCCACTCTTGGTGATGGACTTTGAGGTCTCCCACCCAGAGCACATTCTCTGTCCTTGTTGGCCTCAGTGCTTCTTCCAAATGGTGTTCAACATGCAGGAGCAGAGGGGAGCAGTAGGTGGTGATTAGCAGGTTTCCTTGTCCATGTTTGACGTGATGCCATGAGGTTTCATGGGGTCCGAAATTAAACATCGAGGACTCCCAGGGCAACTCCCTCCCAACTATGCTGCCACCTCTGATGGGTCTGTTCTGTTGGTGGGACAGGACATACCCAGAGATGGTGATGGTGGTGTCTAGGACATTGACTGTAAGGTATGGTTCCATGATTATGACGATGTTAGGTTCTTGCTTGTTGCTGTGAGACAGAACCTTGACACAAGGCCCTAGATGTTTGTAAAGAGGACTTTGCAGGTTCGATAGGGTTTGGCGTGGTGTGCCGTTGTTGCTTCTGGTGCCTAGGTTGATGCTAGGTGGTTCATCGGTTTCATTCCTTTTTTTTAGACTTTGTAGTTGTCTGATACAACTGAGTAGCTTGCGAGGAAATTTCAGAGGTCATTTAAGAGTCAATCATATAGGCTGTGGGTCTGCAGGTCAGACCAGGTAAGGATGGCAGATTTTCTTAATGAACCAGATGGGTTTTTACAACAAATGACAATAGTTTCACGGCCACTATAACTGAGACTGAACCGTGATGGGATTTGAACCCGTGTCCCAGAACATGACCTGGGCTTCTAGATTACTAGCCCAGTGGTGCTACCGCTACGCCATCACCTCCCTGTGAAGTGGAAAATGTGGCTGGAGCAGCTTGAAGCGTATGCTGACAGTCATGGTCTGCTTTTCAAAATTATAGCTTGTGTTTCAGATAGTTAACTGAGTGAGACAGGGGAAGACTGCAGCCTGTCATGTCTCGTTGACTTTGGTGATGCGATCGCTAAATTATGATACTTTTATTTTTGTTTACTCCTCTTTGTGACTTGTTTCTCATTTACATCATCTTCTACCACACCATATACCATTCATTCCTTAACTAGGAATGTTACTGTTTTCAATGTGGGTGATTGCTGTTCAATGTGGGTGCTTCGGTGAGGGAGATTTTCAAGACATTGACTGCCACAAGAGATAAGGGCAATAATGAATGCACAGTGAAAGCGTTAGAGAACCATTATGTGGTGACACCAAATGCCACATTCCAGAGGCATGTTTTCTATCAGATAGAGAGAGAAGCAGTCATGTATGATGTATAATTCCATCCAGCCCCAAATGTATGACCCATTTGGGGCTGGATGGAATTATGTTGTGACAGATCTAAATAACCAGGTAATGGATCGGGTGATCCCAAGACTGCAAGTTGGATCAGTTGAGGTGTAAGCTTAATGTTGGGAGCTACTTTGAAAATAGCAGTTGCATTGGAAACAGTGGATGGACAATTTCACAGCATGCAACTTGGTCCATCTCTGCCATTGGCAAGACAAAAGTTGCGTTAACCGAGTGGCAGAATGGAACCCAGGTGCATGTGGACAACATTTTTTAAATTCCTTTTTTTCATTCATCCATGGAACATGGGCATCGCTGGTTTATTGCTCATCCCTAGTTGCCCTTGGAGGGCAGTTGAGAGTCAACCACATTGCTGTGGCTCTGGAGTCACATGTAGGCCAGACCACGTAAGGATGGCAGATTTCCTTCCCTAAAGGACATTAGTGAACCAGATGGGTTTTTCCAACAATCGACAATGGTTTCATGGTCATCAGTAGATTCTTAATTCCAAATACTTTTATTGAATTCAAATTCCACCATCTGCCGCGGCGGGATTCGAACCCAGGTCCCCAGAATATTAGCTGAGTTTCTGGATTAATAGTCTAGCGATAATACCACTCGGCCATCGCCCCCCCCCCCCCCCCCCCTTCCTGATATCCCTTAAAGGCATATTGCAACACAGGGGTGGAAAAATATGATATTCAAAATCATTTATTTTTTTTATTCATTCATGGGACATGGGTGTCACTGGCTGGCCAACATTTATTGCCCACCCCTAGTTGGCTGAGGGCAGTTGAGAGTTAACCTCATTGCTGTGGCTCTAGATTCACATGTTGGTCAGACCAGATAAGGATGGCAAATTTCCTTGGGTTTCAGACCCTTCCTGAACCAGATGGGTTTTCTGACAATCGGCAATGGTTTCGTGGTCATTAGTAGATTCTCAATTCCAGATTTTAAAAATTGAATTCAAATTCCACCATCTGCCACGGTGGGATTCGAACCCAAGATCCCAGAACATTAATTGAGTTTCGGGATTAATAGTCTAGTGCTAATACCACTATGTGATTGCCTCATTTTCAAGAGTTGTCAACAAGCAAGGTATTTTGCAAAGTAAAGTGGGGACACCATCAACTGGAGCTTCAACCTGATTCAAGGAAGGTAACAACCTTTGATATTCATTGTAGATTTTACTGATATAAGAGATCGTTATGCGGCATCAATGTGGTAGCAGAGATTTACCAACACAAAATCCATTAATTGATACAAGGGATCCCAGGAATAACCAATATCTCAGATGTCAGAGATGTGCGGATTAGGTTGATTGGCCATACTCAATTGCCTCTCAGTGTCAGGGAGATTAGCAGGGTAAATGTGTGGGGTTGCGGAGGTAGGGCCTGGGTGGGATTGTTGTCAGTGCAGGCTCGATGGGCCGAATGGCCTCTTTCTGCACTGTAGGGATGCTATGACTCTATGACATCATTATTCATCAAGCCAATAGAGGGGAACATAATGAGAGGTTGAGATTAATATTGGTCAGATTGCAGGCAGCAGGATTTATGATGAATACAAACAAGTGCTTGCTGGGCATTACAGAGCTAATATTCGTGGGGCAGAAACTCACAAGTGGCAGGATCAATCCAGCCAAAGACAAGATAGAAACGATGGCAGAGACACGTGAACCACACAATGCCAGCAAAGCTAGGAGTTTTCTGGGAACTACTGTGCAAGGTTTATTCAAAGCTTCGTTACCCTGGCTCATCCATTGAAGAAGTTGCCCTGAAAGAATGATTAGTTCAGATTTGATGAGGAACAGAAAGCTGCTTTCAAAGCTTTGAAAGGCAGCTTGACAAGTGCTTGAACCTGGGATACTGTGATCCAAATGCACCAATGAAGGTCATAGCAGATGCAACCCCAGTAGGATTAGGAGCTGTGATGGTGCAAATGCATGCTGAAGGCTCGAGAATCATTGTCTGAGTGAACAGATTTCTGACAAGTGTTGAGAAGAGATATTCTCAGATGGAGAAAGAGGCCTAAAGATTAGTGTGGACATGTGAAAGATTCCATGCATACTTGTTCGACATTGAGCTTGAATTAGCCATTGCAAGATCACAAGTCATTGGAGACGATTTATTCTCCTAGATCTAAAACACTTGCCAGAATCAAAAGTGGGTTTTGTGGCTCCAGCAGTACAAGTACAAAGTGATTCACGTTGCTGGACAAATGAAACATAACTGACCTACTGCAATGACTACTGAGGAAGGATCAAACATTTGGATCCTCACCAGAGAAGGGAGCCGAATTGTTCGTGCGGTTATGGGAATTCATGCTACATCCAGGGCAATGAGAATGAGTGAGATTGAAAGAGAGTCCAACAAAGATCCAGAATTGGGTGACATCAAATGTATAATTCATGTTGGGAACTGGGGGAATTATCGATCAAGGTTGCACATTGCTATACAAGATGAACTGTGCAAAATTGGCAAGTGTGTTCTCAGAGGCAGTAGACTTGCAGTGCCACAAAAGCTTAGGCCCCAACTACTGACGCTTGCTCATGAGGGCCACTTGAAAGTGATCGGTACTAATAGTTGGGTAGCACGGTGGCACAGTGGTTAGCACTGCTGCCTTCACAGTGCCAGAAACCAGGGTTTGGTTCTGGCCTTGGCGACTGTGTGGAGTTTGCACGTTCTCCGCGTGTCTGCGTGGGTTTCCTCTGGGTGCTCTGATTTCCTCCCACAGTCCAAAGATGTGTGGGTTAGGTGGATTAACCATGGTAATTGGGCAAGGTTACGGGGATAGGATAGGGTTATGGTCGGCCTGGGATAAAATGGGTCACAATAGGCCTTTGCAAAAATGTCATGCAAGTCACAGGCATTCATCATCACGGAGTGACTCCTAAAAGGCCGCAGGCAAATGGGGAAGTGGAACAACAAAGCCAGTTTGATTTTGTTCAAAATCATGAGGGGGCTGGACAGATTAGAAAGGGAGTGAAGTAGATGGGGAAAAACTGATCCTCCTTGTAAAAGGAACAAGGACAAGAGGGCACAGGTTTAAGGTGATTTGCAAAAGAAGTAAATGCGATGTGAGAAAGAAACCTATCCACACAGTGAGTGGTTCAGGTGTGGAATAGACTGCCTGGGAGTGTGGTGGAGACAAGTTCAATCGAGGCATTCAAGAGGGCATTATTGAATGGATACTTGAATACAAACAATACGGGAGTGTCTGGGAAAAGGCATGGGGAATGATACTCAGCCATAATGCTTAATTGGAGAGCTGGTGGAGACACGATGGGCCAAATAGCCTCCTTCTGTGCTGTAACAATTCTGTGATTCTATGAATCCTTCAAGAAACAGATGAGGATTGGTCAGACTGATGGCAAAGATTGGAAGGAGGCACTGCTATCACATTTTTTTATTATTCATTAGTGGTACATGGGTGTCTCTGGCTGGCCAGCATTTATTGCCCATCCCTAGTTGCCCTTGAAACTGTGTGGTTTACTAGGCCATTTCAGAGGGCAGTTGAGAGTCAACCACATTGCTATGGCTCTGGAGTCACATGTAGACCAGGTAAGGATGGCAGGTCCCTTAAGGCCATTAGTGAACCAGATGGGTTTTTCTGACAATCGACAATGATTTCATGGTCAGCAGCTGATTCTTAATACCAGGTATTTTTATTGAATTCAAATTCCACCATCTGCCGTGGCGGGATTCGAACCCAGGTCCCCAGAACATTAGCTGAATTTCTGGATTAATAGTCCAGCGATAACACTACGAGGCCATCACCTCCCCAACATGTAGAGCAGCTCCACACGCTACAACAGGAAAGACCTGCTATTTGGATGCATAATATGCACCAAGGTTCCAGGAGCTGTAGGACATCAATGTTGAGCAGGAGGCTCAAGGTCATGATGCTGAGAAAAAGGGGCTTGTAAAAGTTTTATACAGAGGAGGGGGGTGAGACAGTCTGATTAGATGCCATATGATGGAGTACAGCTGAGACGGGAGGAGTGTGAGTAAGATTGGTGCACCATTTTACCCCAGGCTGTACAACGGCGATGTCCTTCAACATTGGCTGTACATTGCCATCAGCAGGAAGGGAAACAGTGTGATTGTGCAGTCGCCAGAAGGAGAAGTGTGTGACAGAAATTCCTCATGTGTCAGAAAGTATCCAGATGACAAACACACAGCAGATGAGGCAGATGTAGGGGCTGAAGCAAAGCTGAAATGCAAGCCAGTGGCGCTGATGGCTGGTAGATAGATAGCTAGCTGTTCAGAGGGAGCAACTCTGAATTCCGAACCCTGACGTGATGACCAGAAATCCTGAAAAAGCAGGCAGACCACAGAGCGAGTGGAGAGCACCACAGCGATCTGAAGACTAAGCGATAAAAGATGAAATTGGAAATAGCAGTTCCAGAGAGTGAAATACTGAACAAAAGTCTGAAACCATATCGTACGATGATGGAATGAATTTACCGAATGTTCATAATTGAAGAAATTCATTAACGCAGTGAGTTATGAAAACAATGATTCTGTTTGCAAAATTTATTGGAGTAGGTTTAGTACGGGATAGAGCCTAAGCTACAAACACCAAGTAGAAAAATCATGGGCAGGCTTTTGATCTAACAAGGGAGGGATAGCCGCTTGTGCATGTAGACTTTGACTATTAGATACTATATGGTATTCAGATAAGATACTGTAAGGTACACTCTTTGCTACATATGAGGCTGCCTAACCTGGGGCATTACAGGTCAGACAGGCTGGACGGTATTCTCTGGCCGTTCACACCAATGGGATTCCCTGGTCCTGCTGCGCCACATTCTCCGTCCTCGCTTGCTGTGGCGGCGGGACGCGAACGGCCGGAAAATTCCAGCTGACATGTTGAGAGGTTAGCCAGCGTGTCAGATGAAAGTAAAGTTTATTTATTAGTCACAAGTAAGGCTTACATTAACACTGCAATTAAGTTACTGTGAAAGTCCCCTAGTCGCCACAGTCCGGCGCCTGTTCGGGTCAATGCACCCTAACCAGCACGCTTTCAGACTGTGGGAGGAAACTGGAGCACCCAGAGGAAACCCACGCAGACACGGGGAGAATGTGCAAACTCCACACAGACAGTGACCCGAGGCCAGAATTGAACCTAAGCCGAGAATCGAACCTGGGTCCCTGGCGCTGTGAGGCAGCAGTGCTAACCACTGTGCCGCCCACGGTGTTATAGCATTACGGCATTATATGCTGTGAAACCAGCAGTTAAAGCTGTGAGATATCCCTTCAGCCTGAGATATCACACTTGAGACAACTTGCTAAGTGAAAGACGCTGGGCAGGATTTTCTGGCCGCGCTGGCCCCAAAACCAGAAAATCCCGGCAAAAGTCAACGGACCTTTGCACGATCTGCTGCACCACACCCCCCTCCCCGCCCCCTGCCCCCCCCCCACCCCCCCTGCCCCCCCCCGCCCCCCCTGCCCCCCCCGCCCCCCCCGCCCCCCCCTGCCCCCCCCCCGCCCCCCTGCCCCCCCCCCACCCCCACCCCCCCCCTCCCCCACCGCCGCCCCCCCCCCCCCCACCGCCCCCAGTCCAACCCACCCTCTATGATCCCTGTGGCGGGCGGGACAGGAAAATTTTGGTGGCTATCTGAGTGCAATATTTTTGGATGTAGAAGTGATGTTTTTGTGGTGGAACCCAGAACTAGCGTGAAGAAGCCGTCATAATTACAGTGACAATTTGCAATCGGTTAAGAGAGATTTAATTATTCATTATCATTGTCTTGACAATCGCATGGTGATGGAAGTTTCAAAAAGTGACTGTGAGATACAGAATACAGATAACTGGAATGTCTGCTCTGGTCCTGGCAATTGCTGAAGTGGGCAGCAGGATGGTGTATATTCATGAAAAGCCTTTGGGGAGAAAATGAGCTGATATTGCACTTGGGTTTCACAATGCTTTGTCTGATTTTGGCACAGTGAGAAGCCCCACAACACCAGCTTAATGTCCAACAGGTTTATTTGGAATCATCCGCTTTCGGAGTGCTGCTCCTTCATCAGGTGAGTGATGAATGGGTCCCGCGAAGTATCCTCTACTTCACCTGATGAAGGAGCAGCGCTCCAAAACCTCGTGATTCCAAATAAACCTGTTGGACTTTAACCTGGTGTTGTGAGACTTCTCACTGCGCCCACCCAGTCAAACACCGGCATTTAGAATCATAGAATCCCTGCAATGCAGGAGGAGGCCATTTGGCCCATCGGGTCTGCACTGACAACAATCCCACCCAAGCCCTATCCTCATAATCCAACATATTTATCCCACTAATCCCTCTAACTTATGCACCCCAGGACATTAAGGGACAACTTAGCATGGTCAATGCACCTAACCCGCGCATCTTTGGACTGTGGGAAGAAACCGGAGCACCTGGAGGAAACCCACGCAGACATGGGGAGAATGTGCAAACTCCGCACAGACAGTGACCCGAGGCCGGAATTGAACCCAGGTCCCTGGATCTGGGAGGCAGCAGTGCTTGCCACTGTGCCACTGTGCCACCCATCTCCATATCTTGTCTGATATTGAGGTGAGGTCCAGATGACGTTTGATGGTTTGGTGCATGTAATTTTAGCCTTGCACAATCCTCATGCACAGAAATGAAATTTTACTGCATTATTTTTCTGTGGTGACTTTTACGAACCCTTTCACGACCATGGGTTCAGTCTGTTTGAAATCACAGAAACACTCTTGTTGGTGCTAGCACTGTCTTAGATAAGGAAAATAACACAAAGTCACTTTAAACTACTGGAGTCTCTGGCCATTTGTCAGCTCAAGCGGTTGGATTGTTTACTTAAAGGTGGAGGAGAAATGCAGACGACACCTTTTAACCCTCTACCAGGCTTTTAGAAGATGCATAAAGCTGCTCTCTGAGTTTTTTGGCAGATAGAGCTTTTATGAAAGATATCTAATGACATCAGCGTGCCACCTGATGGAACCTGGGATCTTCGCACTTACAAGTTATGGTCCAACAAGCCAGAGTCTTTTTAAGTGAATCTTGTGAACAACTCATCCAATTCCTTCATGGTTCCTTCCATTGTAGTCTATTTCATCATCCTGACTTCAGGCCACTTTGAATGCGCATCGACTAGGACAAGAACAAAGAACAAAGAAAGGTACAGCACAGGAACAGGCCCTTCGGCCCTTCAAACCTGCATCGATCATGATGCCTGCCTAAACTAATATCGTAAGCATTTACGGAGTCCGTATCCTTCCATTCCCATCCTATTCATCTATTCGTCTAGTTGCCCCATAAACGTCACTATCGTACCTGCTCCCACCACCTCCCCAGGCAGCGTGTTCCAGACATTCACCACTCTGTGTAAAGATTTGCCTTGCATATCTCCTCTGAACTTTTCCCCACACACCTTAAACCTATGTCCCCTAGTACTTGACTCTTCTACCCTAGGAAAGAGCATCTGACTATCCACTCTGTCCTAGGAAAGAGCATCTGCCCATCCATTCTGTACATGTAACCTTCAATGACTCCTGCAAAGTATCCATTGCCAAATTTGTTTGGCCAATCCCACAGTGAAGTGGTTGTAGAGTTGGAATATTTTGCATTCTAGCACATGATTGGCATTACCCCACTTTTTCTTCTATTTGTGAGTCAAATCCCAGCCACCAAAAATAGCCCCGTGCGTGCACTACCGCTAAATGATGTTCCTCTTAAAATCATGTGCATGACCCTACCCATTACTGGGTCATTGCTCGTGTGCCTTTGCGCCTGAGACCATGTAATTGGGACATTCTCTATCTGAGAGAAGTATAATGTGTTGATGAAGCTGTCTTGTGATTCGATTTTGTCCGGAAGTGGCAATCTCGGTAAGCCATCTGCCTTGGCATGTTGTTCTGATCTCCAACACTTGATTTTATAGTTGTGCGCTGATAGTATTAAGGCCCATCTTTGTAAATGACTTGCAGCTAATGATGAAATTCCCTGGTAAGGACCAAAAATTATTGTCACCATCTTTGTGGTCGGTCAACAAAGTAAATCTTCTCCCTTACAGGCACAGGTGAAATCATTTAATGCCAAATATTATGCTGAGTGCTTCTTTCTCAAGTAGTGCATTATTTTGTTCCACGTTTGATAATGTTTGTGATGCTATTGGCTCCTCCCCAGTTACCATAATGTGAGATGTAACAGCACCCACCCTGTGGGGCAATGCATCACATGCCAGTTGAATTTTCAGCTCTGGGTTAAAGTGGACTAGTACCTCAGATTGCTTGAGTATGCCTTTAACTCCTTTGTACACATTTTCACACTCCTTCATCCAATTCCATTGTTGGCTAGCGCACAATAAAGTATGAAGTAGCTTTAGTAGTGTTGCAGTGTTCGGGATGAACTACAAGATTAGTCTTTCTTGCCACAGCTTTTGCATTTATTTTCTCTCCTCCAACATTCATGTGGCAAGTGCCCCGCCCTGGGCACACCTATGGCATGCTTGCATTTTAAGAGCTTTCTTTCTGTCAGTTCCCATCTAATGTATCTTGGCTTCAGCTCCACTTGAGAAGCTTCTTTCGCGGCCAATTCCATGGACACTGCGATCTTGACAGCAAGTTTTAGTGCTAAAGCGCTTTCAGTGAGCATTCGTCTTTCTTTTTGAAGTCCACAAACAAGCCTGTCTCACAGAATGTCCTTGAGAGTTGGGCTAAAACTTACAATTGTTTGCTAGCCTTCTTAATGTTTCTACGAATTGTGATATAATTTTGCCCTCTTCCTGGCTCCGTCGATGGAATCTGAATCTCTCAGCAACTATTAGTGATTTAGGTAAGAAGTGACTTTTGAGAATCTGGGTCAGTTCCTCTTAGGTTGTTCCACTAGTTTTCTTGGGATGAACAAGGCTCTGCAGCAACGTAAATGTTTTACGCCCTACAATGCTAAGGAAAGTAACTTTAAGTTCATCTGGTATCCTGTTTGCTGCAAGATAACATTGAAAACTCTCTTTGTAAGCATTCCATGTTTCCACATTTTCCTTGTACACTTCCATGGTGCCACCTTTGCCACCATTGCAGTCCTGATTCTTAGATCGTAATACTTCTTTAACATTCTCACTCCTCATTTCTTTTGTCTTCCAATTTTAATCTGTGTTTTTTTTAATTGATCCATGGGACATGGGTGTCACTGGTTGGCCAACATTTATTGCCCATCCCGGGTTGCCCTTGAGAAGGTGATGGTGAGCTACCTTCTTGAAACGCTGCAGTCCATGTTCTATGGGTTGACCCACAATGCTGTTAGGGAGGGAATTCCAGGATTTTGATCCAGAGACTGTGAAGGAACGGCAATATATTTCCAAGTCAGGATGGTGAGTGGCTTGGAGGGGAACTTGCAGGTGGTGGTGTTCCCATGTATCTGCTGCCCTCTGGATGGAAGTGGTCGTGGATTTGGAAGGTGCTGTCTAAGGATCTTTGGAGAATTGCTGTGTGATTTATTTTATTCTGTTATTTCTTTTGTTGTTTCTTTAAATTATTTCTTGTCTGGGTTATGGCTTCAGAGAAAACATTTTTTCCTGACTTATTTTCCTTCTGCTTTTTTAAAATTTATTTTTATCGCAAACACTAATCTGACTTTAAACCAGAAACTTTAAATTTAAATTCTGATTTATCTTTGTTATGCTTATGTTTTTGTTGGAGCAGTTACTTTGCCAGGAGCTGGTTTTCTCTCTCTGTCTGAGACACAATGCGCGATGCTGTCACTTGCGAGCCCAAAAGGACCCCCAATACGGTAAGTAAAATTGTTGATTTCAGTTTTACTCCCTATTCACACGATTTGTTCATTTTCTAGGGGGTTTTGAGCCCACTGATTTTTCTAAATTAAATAGTATTTCTGCTATTTTTGCTGTGCTCTGATTCTCTGAGCCGTTTTGAGGTCATGTCAATTTTTAAAAAATGGAAGGTTACAGAGTGCTTTTATCAATTTAAAAGTTAATATTCACCTGCAGCAAATGCTAAAAAGAACTGTTTCCACGGCTAAATTTACTGCACTTTTGATCGATGGTGTGGCGGTCCTCTGAAAATCGACCCTTGACTCGAATTCCGGATGAATTATTTCTTCTGACTGTTTTCTTGTCAGCAGTTTTGTTTAAAACTAGTCTTTGTCGATGATCTTGCTGGAAGACGCACCTAATCACCAGTTTAGTTCTTTACTGTTGTGTTTTGGGGCTTAAGCCTCTTCTACAGCAAGGAGCAAAAAAATAGGTAGTCACAGCATGGATACTTAACCAACAAGTCAGAATTTATTGAGATAAGTGTTGCTCCATCACAGCCTGAGACAGTAGAGACATAGAACCCTGTGAATGCCTCTGGTGATGTCACAGCACATCATGTGACGAATCACACAGTGATGCATTGCTTTACAATACATATCAGTTATCTTATGAGGAAAGGTTAGACAAGCTGGCCCAGTATCGTTGGAGTTTAGAAGAATGAGAGGTGATCTTATTGAAACATTTAAGATCCTGAGGGGACTTGACAGGGTGGATGCTGAAAGGATGTTTCCCCTTGTCGGACAGACGAAAACTAGGGGTCACAGTTTAAAAATAAGGGGTCTCCCATTTAAGACAGAGATGGGAAGATTTTTTTACACTCAGATTGTCATGAGTCTTTGGAACATTCTTCTCCAGAGAACAGTGGAGGCAGGGATATTGAATATTTTTAAGGAAGAGGTAGATAGATTCTTGACTAACAAGGGAGTCAAAGTTCATTGGTGATAGGCAGAATGTAGCATCATGGCCACATCTTTCAAAAGGTACTTAAAAATGATCTACCTATTGAGCTAGATGTAAATGATCGCGTGGTATTCATAAAATCCATAGAATCCTACAGTGCAGAAGGAGGCCACTCGGCCCATTGAGTCTGCACCGACCTCAATCCCACAATACCATGCATTTACCCTAGCTAGTCCCCCTGACACTAAGGGGCAATTTATCATGGCCAATCCACCTAACCTGCACATCTGGAGGAAACAGGAGCACCCAGAGGATGCCCACACAGACACGGGGAGAACGTGCAAACTCCACACGGACAGTGACCCAAGCCGGGAATTGAACCCGGGTCCCTGGTGCTGTGAGGCAGCAGTGCTAACCACTGTGCCACCATGCCGCCCACAGTGAAGACTCAGGGTTTCTCCTGATTCCCTGGAAGACAATCATCCCCCAACCAGCAATGCTAAAAATAGATTAAAGGTTCATTTCACCGCTTGTTGTCTGTGGGAATTTGTTGTGTAGAACACTTCAAAGGTGAATCCGTGATCGGAAAGCAATGCGGGTCAACACGAGGATGTGGAAGGCACTACGAAAATGCACTTCCTCTATTTCTTGGAATGGTAAGAAAATACCTCAGCTGGAAAAATGGCTGGACATTTATGACTGAGGAAAAATAAAATTCAAGCTCCTGGAATGTATGGGTTCTCCAGAGGAAGATCAAAAGTAATATGACTGAATAGAAACATCTGGTTCTGGCCATTTCCTGGAGTTTCTGCTGAGGTGACAGCAGGAGAAGGCGAACCAGTGCGAGGCCCTAGTGGAGGCTGTGGTTTAGTTCGTGGTATTGTCACTGGAATAGTAATCCAGAGACCCAGGATAATGCCCAAGGGACCCAGGTTCAAGTCCCACCAGGGCAGATAGTGAAATTTGAATAGAAATCCAGAATTAAAAGTCTAAGGATGACCATGAAACTGTTATCGACTGTCATTAAAAACCCACCTGGTTCATTAATGTTCTTTAGGGAAGGAAACCTGCCATCCTTACCTGGCCTGTGATGTGACTCTGGATCCACAGCAATGTGGTTGACTTTTTAAAAAATGCCCCCTCAAGGGCAATTATGGATGGACAATAAATACTGGCCCAATGCTGTTATTCTACCCCAATGTTTCTTTTAAACCATGGACGTACAGGATGGGATTTTCCGGCTGCACTCGCCATAAAAACGGAAAATCCTGCCCGAGTTCAATAGACCTTTGCATGGTCCACCCTCGCCCGCCCCCCTCCGCACCTACCCCTCGCCACCCCTCCCCCACCCCTCCCTCCCCCACACACCCCCACCCCCGGCCCGCTACGATTCCTGTGGCAGGCAGGATGGGAAAATTGCTTATTTCAATTTTTGATTTTCGGATGATGCAGAGGAAGAATGTTAACGTGTGTCTGGCAGGTCACCTTGTTCTCTCAATCGTTCAATCCTTTTCATCAGTTTTAATTGTTGAAATGAGTTTGAGTGAAGGTTCTCAATGGAATGCAAACGGGATTGCCGCAAGTATCGTGCAAAAATGGCTACACAGCTGCCATGGTTAACTGAAAGTGTGCCTATACGTAATTTACTTCATTATAATAGAAGCATTTCAGTGCAGTATAGCAAATCCTATTTTTAAAAAGGCTATGAAACACCAAACTGTTTTGCAATTCATTCTGGGGGAATCTGAGAAATCTTTGACCCCCTTCAGCATTGCAATTACTTTAACCTCATCAGCAGCAGAAAGAAGATTATTTTTTTCACAGGTTTAGTTTTCATTATTCGCAAAGAGAGACGGAGTGATTTTAATTGGGTAACTAATGAAAGTTGATATACCGAGCGGGGAATAAACCTCATCCAAATGCTGCTGCAAATCCGAAATGTCGGAAATACTCAGGAGATCAGGCAGCGTCAATGGAGAGAGAATGAACCATTCAGATGAATGACCTTCCACCCCCATCGGCTTCCTGCCTGGAGAATAAAGTTACAATTAACTCCATAACTCCTACCGCAGTTTCACCTCCGTAACATCACCCAGATTTTGCCCTGTCTAAGCTGGTTTGCTGTTGAACCCCCCAGCCGTGCCTTCATTACCTTTAGACTTCCACCAAGGCTCCTTAGGCAGTACCTTCCAAACCCATGATCTCTGCCATCCAGAAGGACACGGGCAGCAGACACATGGGAAGGCAGCACTGCTGCCTCACAGTGCCGGGACCTGGGTTCAATTCCCGGCTTGGGTCACTGCCTGTGTGGAGTTTGCACGTTCTCCCCGTGTCTGTGTGGGTTTCCTCCGGGTGCTCTGGTTTCCTCCCACGTGCTGATTAGGTACATTGGCCATGCCAAATTCTCCCTCAGTTTACCCCAGTGGTTCCCAAAGGGTGCGGCGCGCCACACTGGTGCGGCGAGAGAGGATGGCAAGTATGGCGGGAAGATTCAAGGACAATCAAAGAAAGATTTAAACATGGTTTAAACAAGCATTCTTTTATACTTTCTGGATGTCCCATGATCATATTATAAAGTAGTTGTGTTCTATGTTATGAATCAAGCATTGCTAGGAGTTGTTATTTTTTGTTTTTGAATGTATTCCTTATCAATAAAAAATTCGGTGTGGCACGAGCAAATTTTTATTCCGAAAGTGCGGCCCAGTGAAAAAAGTTTGGGAACCACTGGTTTACCCAAACAGGCGCCAGAATATGGCGACTCGAGGATTTTCACAGTAAATTCATTGCAGTGTTAATGTAAACCTACTTGTGACATTAATAAACTTAAACTTAAAAAACTTCCGTGCTTTAAAACAGAAAATGCTGAAAAGACACACTATGCAAAACACGTCTGGGACAATGTGGCGTACAGATGTCGGGACTCAGCTGAACAATATCAGGGGCTGTCACAGAATAGAGGCCACCAGCAGCTCTGGACCCCGGAACTCTACAGCAGTGGGTGGAAGAGCATCTACAGGTGGATCTTCCAGATTCAGTGTCATTGAGGAGGTCCACCTTCCAGCCTCAGAATGTTCCTGGAGATCCATCACCTTTCTCATAAGGTTCATCTTAATTCTTCAATCGTGGGTCGGTGATGTTTTGTGCCTTTTCAATATGGACTGGATACAATGGTGGACTACGCATCTTTAGAGATCAGAGCTGGAAGATGTGGCAAATTTTTTTGCATGTTTGTAGAAACTTGATGTCTGTGTCGATATGCGCGATCTTCTTGGAGATCCTCTCCACTTGGAGCCGGCAGTTTGCGGCGTCGATGGTAGTCATGACTACCATCGACGCCGCAAACTGCCGGCTCCAAGTGGAGAGGATCTCCAAGAAGATCGCGCATATCGACACAGACATCAAGTTTCTACAAACATGCAAGAAAAAAACGCCGGCATCTCCACAGCATATTTTTTCAGCAGAAACACTCCATGTTCCTACCCCCCTGCCATGGAACTTATTCCTAGAAGGGAGAACTGTCCCAATGATTTGAGTGGATTGATTTGAGAATTTGTCCAATGATTTGAATGGATTGATTTGAGAATTTGCCCAATGATTTGAATGGATTGAGTTGCGAATTTGCCCAATGATTTGAGTGGATTGATTTGAGAATTTTCCCAATGATTTGAGTGGATTGATTTGAGAATTTGCCCAATGATTTGAGTGGATTGATTTGAGAATTTGCCCAGTGATTTGAGTGGATTGATTTGAGAATTTGCCCAATGATTTAAATCTTCTTCAGCTTCTGAACACTTGTAATCTTTTCTTTCACTGGTCATTGTTTGTACCTCCAACATTTTTGAATAATTGATATCTTTACTTATTGCTACCTCCAATATTGCCACTTCCAATTACGTTTGACTTACTTGAGGCTCTCCATCTCAGTGAAGCTTTGTTTATTCGATGGACAATCGTACCACTCCTGTGGACGAAGCCTACTATTGTCCTTGTTTTCATGAATGCATTTGTCACTTTAGCTCAGCGGGGCAAATAGCATGAACAAACAAGTGTCGGGGAGTTTACTCACATTCATTTTGCTGTAGCTCTCCATTAATTGAGAGAGCCAAGTTGTGACATGCTTCCAGATTTTGCCAACACCCGTCGTACCCTGTTGTTGGTGGTTGAGTTGGTTGGGTTGGGTTGGGTGGAGAGGAGCGAGGGAATGTTGCTGTGAATATTTTTCACATCCAGCCTTTTCAGAGAAAGGCCTAGGGGCAGATTTTGTGACTCTGGCAGGTGCAAGACCATAAAATGCGGCCAGCCGGTGGCAGAGTGGTTAGCACTGCTACCTCATAGCGCCAGGGTCCTGGATTCAATTCCGACCTCGGCTCACTGACTGTGTGGAGTCTACACGTTCTCCCAGTGTCTGCGTGGGTTTCCTCCGGGTGCTCTGGTTTCCTCCCACATTCCAAAGACGTACGGGTTAGGTGGATTGGCCATGCTAAATTGACACTCGTATCAGGAGGATTAGCAGGATAAATATGTGGGGTTACAGGAATAGGGCCTGGTTGGGATTGTGGTCGGTGCTGACTTGATGGGCTGAATGGCCTCCTTCTGCACTGTAGGGATTCTATGATTCTATGAGTCACTCAAAAGCCCATCGAATCTGACACGACCAGAAAATCCTGTCGGTGGAAAGGGTCATAAAATTGCGCCGTTAATTTCTAGAACTGACTTCTGGCACATCGGATGTGAGTGACTGGGAAGGGTGGGAATGCGAAATTAGGGTTAATTTCCCCATTATCCAGCATTAATATTCATTACCTTGGGAAGATCAAAAATATCCGAAAGTGTATTTGCCATTAGCTCAATTCCTGTATGTTAAGCTCATGGTATAAATAGAACATTCTATTGATATCTGAGGAGCACTTTTCAAAATTTAAGAATAGAAATTGCTGGTAATTGTAGTGTAATGGGTTATTAGACTAGCTTTGCTAATGAGTGATGTTGATCATGATGTATCAGTGACATTAGCAGTTACATGCCAGACTCTCTTGAGAGTGGATGGAACACACTATACTCAGGACAGACCTACCTACTCCATAATCTACCATATATAATGTTAATAAACCAATTTAAAGCAAGTATCAGAGCTTTTTAAATTCATCTATGGGATGTTGCTGACTACACCAGCATTTATTGCCTATCTCTAGTTGCCCTTGAGAAGGTGATGGTTAGCTGGCTTCTTGAACTGCCATGATGTGGAGATGCCGGCGTTGGACTGGGGTGAACACAGTAAGAGTTTTAACAACACCAGGTTAAAGTCCAACAGGTTTATTTGGTAGCAAATACCATTAGCTTTCGGAGCACTGCTCCTTCGTCAGATAGAGTGGAAAACTGCTCTCAAACAGGGCACAGAGAACCGGGATATTGGATTTATGTCACATTATCAGTAACCCCCACAGCTTGCCTCCTGGACTTGCTGGCTGTCCTATCTGGAGACAATACACATCTCTTTAACCTGTGCTTAATGCTCCCTCCACTCACATTGTTTGTATCTTTAAGATCTGGTTGGTTGTAGGGATTCGCATTCTAATCAGTATTCTGTAACTTGATTTTGTGTCTCTGTGCCCTGTTTGAGAGCAGATTTCCACTCCATCTGACGAAGGAGCAGCGCTCCGAAAGCTAATGGTATTTGCTCCCAAATAAACCTGTTGGACTTTAACCTGGTGTTGTTAAAACTCCAACAGGTTTATTTGGTTTATGTTGGACTTTAACCTGGTGTTGTTAAACTTCTTACTGTGTTTACCCCAGTCCAACGCCAGCATCTCCACATCATGTAGGTACATCCACAGTGCTGTTAGGGAGGGAGTTCCAGGATTTTGACCCAGCGACAATGAAAGAACGGCGACATATTTCCAAGTCAGGATGGTGACTGAGTTGGAGGGAAACCTCCAGGTGGTGATCTTTCCAGGTATCTGCTGCCCTTGTCCTTTTAAATGGGAGTGGTTGTGGTTTGGAACGTACTGCCTAAGGAACCTCGGTGAGTTCCTGCAGTGCATCTTGTAGATACATCCTGCTGCCACTGTTTGTCGGTGGTGGAGGGATTGAATGTCTTTGGAAGAGGTAGCAATCAAGTGGGCTGCTCTGTCCTGGATGGTGTCAAGCTCCTTGAATGTTGTCGGAGCTGCACCCATCCAGGCAAGTGGAGAGTACTCCATTACTCTTCTGACTTGGGGATTGTAGATGGACAGGCTTTGGGGAGTCAGGAGATGAGTTACAACAAATGTATATTTGTTACCAAATATTAACCATGTTAAAGAAGCTTTTTTCCAATTTACAGCAATCAAAAAATGCACATCTGACACTCAGCCACCATGTTCCACAGCATTTGTTAAGATGAGTTATTAAAGCAGTCATTTAAAAACAAGGTCCTATCAAGAATTCGTGGTTCTTCTGCATCATCATCACATCTGTCGATGCTGCCGTCTGTTAATAAATTTCCTTCATTCCATGTTTGATTTGATTTGATTTATTATTGTGTGCAGTTCTGGTCACCTCACTATAAGAAGGATGTGGAAGCGCTGGAAATAGTGCAGAGGAGATTTACCAGGATGCTGCCTGGTTTGGAGGGTAGGTCTTATGAGGAAAGGTTGAGGGAGCTAGGGCTGTTCTCTCTGGAGCGGAGGAGGCTGAGGGGAGACTTAATAGAGGTTTATAAAATGATGAAGGGGATAGATAGAGTGAACGTTCAAAGACTATTTCCTCGGGTGGATGGAGCTATTACAAGGGGGCATAACTATAGGGTTCGTGGTGGGAGATACAGGAAGGATATCAGAGGTAGGTTCTTTACGCAGAGAGTGGTTGGGGTGTGGAATGGACTGCCTGCAGTGATAGTGGAGTCAGACACTTTAGGAACATTTAAGCGGTTATTGGATAGGCACATGGAGCACACCAGGATGGTAGGGAGTGGGATAGCTTGATCTTGGTTTCAGATAAAGCTCGGCACAACATCGTGGGCCGAAGGGCCTGTTCTGTGCTGTACTGTTCTATGTTCTATGTATTAACATACAGTGAAAAGTATTGTTTCTTGCGCGCTATACAGACAAAACATACCGCTCATAGAGAAGGAAATGAGAGAGTGCAGAATGTAGTGTTACAGTCATAGCTCGGGTGGAGAGAAAGATCAACTTAATGCGAGGTAAGTCCATTCAAAATTCTGACGGCAGCAGGGAAGAAGCTGTTCTTGAGTCGGTTGGTACGTGACCTCAGGCTTTTGTATCTTTTTCCTGAAGGAGCAAGGTGGAAGAGAGAATGTCCAGGGTGCGTGGGATCTTTAATTATGCTGGCTGCTTTGCCGAGGCAGCGGGAAGTGTCGACAGAGTCAATGGATGGGAGGCTGGCAATAATAAATCAAATCAAATCAAATCAAAATGTTTTGGGGAGAACAAAGAAACATTCAAACACAGCGAAATCACTGTCAAAATAAGAAAAGTGATGCAGAAATCTAAAATAAGAAACAAAATGCTCAGGAGGTCAGACAGGATTTGTGGAGAAAGAACCAAAACTAGAAAAAGCTGGAAAATCTCAGCAGGTCTGGCAGCATCTTTTCCCGCATTTTCTGTTTTTGTTTCAGATTCCAGCTTCTGCAGTGATTTGCTTTCATCTGCGGAGAGAGAAAATTTCTTTAGAATTGAATATCACAGAGTGGACTACAACACTGACGACTGGCCTTCCATGGATTTCCAAGATTGCAAAGAGAAAACGAGTTGCAAAGTGTTTTCGATCACACCTCTGTCTACACTCATCTTTATGACTTTCGATCCGGCTGTTAACCAATATTTTCCTTCACAGTAGAATTAGATTACATCACATTCGCTGTATGCTTCTGATAGGATTTAATAACCAATTCTATGATTCTATATCGATTACATGGTAGGAAAGGATGAAACATTTAATTTCTTCCCTTGCTTGAATTTTTCTGATTACCTGCTCCTTGCAGCTATGGATGGGGTTATTATTTATCATACACAATCTCTCATTCATACCTCCGTATCCAGTGTCAAGAAAACACAGATTCAATCTCTAGATTCCCAATAACCCACAATTCCAGTGTTAGTTGGCTGCTTTCTCAGGAATTGTCATAGAATCACAGAATCCCTACAGAACAGAAGGAGGCCATTTGGCCCATCGGGTTTGTACCGACCACAATCCCACCCAGGCCCTCTTCCCGTAACCCCACACATTTACCCTGCTAATCCCCCTGACACTGTGGTCAATTTAGCACGGCCAATCAACCTAACCCGCACATCTTTGGAGTGTGGGAGGAAACTGGAGTGCCCGGAGGAAACCCACGCAGACACGGGGAGAACGCGCAAACTCCACACAGACAGTCACCTGAGGCTGGAATTGAACCTGGGTCCCTGGCGCTGTGAGGCAGCACTGCTCGCCACTGCGCCACTGTGTCGCCCTTAAACTTGTCTGACAGTAAATTGAAACTTGCTGTGTTCGGTTTTGCCTGTGCATTTTTTGAAGCTACATTTGCTTTCACTGGTGCTAACGTTTCAATTCACTGGTCTACACGCAAGACAGTTTGAATTGACTTACCAGGACTGCCACCTCCTGGTCGCTGACTATATAGATTAACAGGGGAAGAGTTGATTTGCCTGTATATCTAATTAACACTTTTTATGGAGTTAAAAGTTGGATAGTTTTTATTGATTTTGTTAAAGAACTAGCTGATTTGGAAAAGAAATGTCATTATTATCCATTCTGGATTTTATGAAACGTGTACATCACTTTGAAGTTTATGAAGGGTGGATGATGAAAAGCATTGGAAGAATTAAGTCATGGGATGATGAAAATATTGATGAAGGTTTGAGCAGCGAAGCTGAGCAAGTGATAGGACCAATTCGGGATCAAATAGGACACCCAATGCTTTGTCTGAAGAGTGTTCAGGCAGGCAGCTAGAGTCAGTTGCCAGAGACTGCAGCAATAAAGGTTTACCAGGCTGATTCCAGGGATGGTGGGACTGATGTATGAGGAGAGATTGACTAGGTTAGGATCGTTTTCGTAGGAGTTCAGAGGAATGAAGGGGAATCTCATCGAGACTTATAAAATTCCAGCAGGACTAGACAGGGTAGATGCAGGGAGGATGTTCCTGGTGGTGGGGGGAGTCCAGAACCAGGGGTCACAGACTGAGGATTCAGGGTAGATTATTTAGGATGTGGAGATGCAGCGTTGGACTGGGGTAAACACAGTAAGGAGTCTCACAACACCAGGTTAAAGGTTTATTTGGTAGCAAACGCCACTAGCTTTCGGAGCGCTGCTCCTTCGTCAGGTGAGTGGACGATCTGCTCATGAACAGCACACAGGGCATATAAAGACACAAACTCAATTTACAGAAAAATGAATAATGGTTGGAATGCGAGTCTTTACAGCTAATCAAGTCTTAAAGGTACAGACAATGTGAGTGGAGAGAGCATTAGCACAGGTTAAAGAGATGTGTATTGTCTCCAGACAGGACAGCCAGTGAGACTTTGCAAGTCCAGGCAAGTTGTGGGAGTTACAGATAGTGTGACATGAACCCAAGATCCCGGTTGAGGCTGTCCTCATGTGTGCGGAACCTGGCTATCAGTCTCTGCTCAGCGACTCTGCGCTGTCGTGTGTTGTGAAGGCTGCCTTGGAGAACGCTTACCCGAATATCAGAGGCCGAATGCCCATGACCGCTGAAGTGCTCCCCAACAGGAAGAGAACAGTCTTGCCTGGTGATTGTTGAGCGCTCAATCTTCTCTTCCTGTTGGGGAGCACTTCAGCGGTCACGGGCATTCGGCCTCTGATATTCGGGTAAGCGTTCTCCAAGGCGGCCTTCACAACACACGACAGCGCAGAGTCGCTGAGCAGAGACTGATAGCCAAGTTCCGCACACATGAGGATGGCCTCAACCAGGATCTTGGGTTCATGTCACACTATCTGTAACTCCCACAACTTGCCTGGACTTGCAAAGTCTCACTGGCTGTCCTGTCTGGAGACAATACACATCTCTTTAACCTGTGCTAATGCTCTCTCCACTCACATTGCTTGTATCTTTAAGACTTGATTAGCTGTAAAGACTCGCATTCCAATCATTATTCATTATTCTGTAAATTGAGTTTGTGTCATTATATGCCCTGTTTGCTATTTATGAGCAGATCTTCCACTCACCTGACGAAGGAGCAGCGCTCCAAAAGCTAGTGGCGTTTGCTACCAAATAAACCTGTTGGACTTTAACCTGGTGTTGTTAGACTCCTTACTGTAGATTATTTAGGACAGAGGTGAGGAGACATTTCTTCACCCAAAGAGTGGTGAGTCTGTGGAATTCATTACCACAGGAAGTAGTTGATGCCAAAACATTGAATGTATTCAAGAGGCAGCTGGATGTAGCACTTGGGGCGAATGGGGTCAAAGGTTATGGGGAGAAAGCAGGATTAGGCTATCGAGTTGGATGATCAGCCATGATCATAATGAATGGCGGAGCAGGCTCGAAGGGCCAAATGGCTTCCTCCTGTTCCTATCTTCTATGTTTCTATGTCAGGGTTTATAGCGGCTCTGATATTCCTGATGCTGATTTGGAGGAAGCTGTGACGCACCCACAATTTGTTGTTGGCCGTGCAGCCTGATAGTTGTGCAGTCAAAAGAAATGACGGAGAGATAAAAGATGGCTGCTGATAGCATACATGAGGATACTAATCCTGGGCCTATGGACGTTGGCTGTGAGCGCAAATCCCCTCATCTTGCGAGTGGACAAAAATGGGATTTACGCTGGCACGATCTCACTTTGAGATCCACCCCCGCCACACTCCTCCATGCCAGTGGTGACATGATCAGAGAAAGGGCGGGAGCCTGATTTCAATACATTAACATTATTTTACATATTATTAAAGGTTTTGACACCGTAGTGTCCGACCATGACACCTCCTTTGCCCCAACGGCTTTACGTCATCCCGGCACGCTCAAAAGCAAATTCCAGTCAGGATGACCATGCCTGTAGGCCTCGGGGGTTGAGGGTCAAAGCTGCACATTGCCACCTGGCACCCGGACAGTGCAAGGGGCAGTGCCAAAGGGGCAGTGTCAAGCGGCACGCGAAGGGAGCAATTCCAGGGGGGGGGCTCTGGCAGGCAAGGATACCCTCCTCCTCCATTGGGAAAGTTCCCCTTATGTAGGGGGGGGGGGGCAGGGGGGGGGAGCGCGGGTGGGGGGAGGGGGGCAGAGGGGAGGGGGGTGGGCGGAGGGGGGGTGTGAGGAGAATCCCGATGCCTGTGGGGGATGGGGGTTGGGAAGTCCCGATTCCTGCTGGGGGGGTGCGAGTAGGGGATAGCCCCAATGTTGACTTTGTGGTGGAGGGCAAAGGTGTGCCTCGATGCTTGGGAGGGATCCCAATCTCCATCGGGGAGAGCGGGGGGCGTTTCCCGATCTCCACCGGTGGAGTGGAGGGCATTTAGTGCAATTTTGGAATTGGGATGTCCTTTAAAAACGGAGCCCCCATCTGAGAGTCCCAGTTTTGCTGATGTGTTTAATCCTCTCTAGCACTTTGTAATAGCACAGAGTGCTATTATATCAGGCAAGGAAAGGCGCCTATGGGGACGGCGAGTTTCACACAGCTGATCCAACACTGTGCAATTCTGGGAAAACTGCACCCAATAACTTGCATATGTATAGCATACTCAACATGGTCAAACAATCCAACGTACTTCGAAGGAGTTTCATCCAACACCAAACTACAGTAGGTAATTTTAGGACAGATGACTCAAAGCTTAACCAAGAGTTAGGTTTTAAAGGGTTTTTAAAAGAGGGGGCAAGAAATGGAGAGACTGAGATCTGTAGACAGAGAATCCCAGAGTTTTGGGCTTAGGCAACTGAAAGCATTGTCACCAGTGGTGGGACAATTAAAATGGGGGATGCAAGGAGAAGACAGCGAGAACTGGATCAGCACACAGATATCTCAGAGGATTGTAACTGAAAATGACAGGGAAGATAATACACCACAGTCATCATCATAGGAAATATGATTTACCCCAGGTCTGTCTTCATTCTGTAAATAAAGTGGAAGTTCAATTGGAGAGATTCACGGTGGCAACACACTCCGAGAGAGGAAAGGGTGATCGACGATCTGGTGAGTTGGATGGACTGATCCTTTGGAGAGGAAAGGGAGATGGTAGGAAAGGAGGTCGAACATCAACAACTTGTATTTATATAGGGTGGAATTTTATGAGAAACATTCTAATTGTCCAGCTAACGTGAAAATGGGAGAGTTGCAGATCTGTTTTTTGGGTGAGTTTTTACTCCCAATCTTGTGTACATCATGCATGAAAAATGGGCTAGACCATTTCTAGCTACTAGAGGCAGTGGGCGGGGCTTAATTCACCAGCCAGCAGCAGAGGGAACTATTGCGCATGTGCATGGCTCTGTGTCTGCACATGCACAATTTCAACAGCAGAGGCCTGACAGAGAGAAACAGCTGTCAGTCCTCTGCTGCTGGAGCCAGCCTGAACCAACCCACCCCCTACAATCGCGGGGGGCCGCAGCCGATTGCGAGCTCCACACCGCCCGTAAATGTAGCCCCTGCTGCCCCCTCACCACTATTCTGCCCAGACAGATCGCACCCGCCCCCTCCCTCTCCACTACAGATCATAGGCAGAGCGGCAGCGGGCCCCCCCATCCCCACCCTCACCAATCACAACTGCAGAGTGCGCAGAGTGCCCTCCTTCCTCTCTCCACTGATCTAATGCAGAGTGTATAGTGGTCCCCCCATATGCCCCGCCCCTCTAGGATACGCTCCCCCCATAGGCACCACCCTCTCTAAGTTCCCACCCCTCATATCCACCTTCAGGCCCCACCCTTGGCACTGCCAGGTGGGCATTGTCAAGGTGCCAAGCTGGCACTGCCCAAGTTGCCAATCTAGCACTGCCCTTGCCCTCATCCTCCCTGGGGGTGGGCCTCAATGGCCTCCAGATCTACCGGTGATGCTGTTCCCTGTTCATGGGGAGCAGGTGTTTTCCTCGCTGGAGGCGTGGCCATAAAGGCAAGTGAGACCGGACGATTGAGTGCCAGGCTCACTAAAGACATGAAAATGAAGATTTAAATAAATTTAAATAAATTATTCAGCCTCTCACCGGAAACTCAGTTCTGGTAAGATTGCGAGAGTTGAGAAATCGGGCGTGATTTCGTCCATAGTGTGTTTACTGTATTAAAATGTCCCACGGCACTTCATATGAGCATTATAAAAGAAAATATGAAACCAAGCTACAGAAGGAGATATTCGGACAGATGACCAAAATTTTGGTCAAAGCGGTAAATTTTAGGGTCTATGTAAATGGAGGAAGAGATGGGGAGAGGTGTAGGGAGGATATTCCAGGGCTTGGGGCTTAGGCAACTGAAGGCCATGCCACCAATGATGGAGAAATTAAAGTTGTAGGTGAACAAGAAGTCAGAATTGGTTGAGCACAGATATCTCAGCAGGAGGGAGGTTGTGGGGTTGGTGGAGATTTCAGAGTTTGATAGGGGTGAGGCCACAGAGGGAATTAGAAGCCAGGATGAGAATTTTAAAAATGAGTTGTTTCTGGATCGAGGGTCGATGTAGGTTAGCGAGCACAGGACCGATTGGGGAAAGGGACATGCCACATGTTCAAATACAGGCAGCAGAGTTGTCGATGTCCTTGTGTTCATGGAGAATAGGTTGCGATGATTCTGAGGTGATCCCACAAAGAAATCTAACCAAAGAGGTCTGGGTTGCATCCAAAACTGAGCACACTTCAAGCATTGCTGGAAGGTGTTTATAAGTTCATAAGATATCGGAGCAGAATTAGGCCATTCGGCCCATCGCGTCTGCTCTGCCATTCGATCATGGCTGATATGCTCCTCATCCCCATTTTCCTGCCTTCTGCCCATAACCCTTCAACCCATTACCAATTAAAAATCTGTCTAACTCCTCCTTAAATTTATTCACTGTCCCAGCATCCGCCGCACTTTGGGAGAATTAGTTTCCCCTCAACTCTGTTTTAAATTTGCTACCCCTTATCCTAAGACTATGGCCTCTCATCCTAGAATGCCTCACAAGAGGAAGCATCTGCTCCACATCCTTATCCTTACCTTTTATCATTTTGTGTACCTCAATTTGATCTTCCCTCATTATTCTAAATTCCAGAGAGTATCGGCCTAAACTGTTCAATCTCTCTTCAAACAACAAAGCCCTCATCTCTGGAATCAATCGAGTGAACCTCCCCTGAACTGCCTCCAATGCCACTACATCTTTCCTCAAATCTTTCAGAGTGGGGGAGGAAACCGGAGCACCTGGAGGAAACCCACGCAGACACGGGGAGAACGTGCAAATTCCACATAGACAGTGACCCAAGCCCGGGAATCGAACCCAGGTCGCTGGCACCGCAAGACAGCAGCGCCAACCACTGTGCCACCATGCGGGCAAAGAAGAGAAAACTTTGGTTAGGAAGAAGAGTTGGTTATGTGTTTGTATTTTATTGCCTCACCCATCCAATGCTTGCCCCGACCTTGGAGGAAGAGGAAGAAATATTGATGCAACGTATAAAATAGATAGAGGGGTGGCCTCACGGAGCTCCTCCTTTCCTTATGAGCATTCCCCGGATGCATTGGACAGAAAGACAGGCCTAATAAGTAATGCACAGTGAGAATGTGCTCCAAATGATTGGAAAGGGGCAATTCCCCTCACATTTTCAAATCAGCATTTTGATAAAAACTAAGGCCCAAAATCCTGGAAGAAGTAAGTTTGTGATACTGTGAGTCCAGCATCTGGTTAGGGACAAATCTTCTCGATGTGTGGCATTGTCTGAGGAGGATGTTTGGAGCGGTCTATTTCTGCTTATTCAAGGAGCTGATGGAGCCTGAAAGCTCAGTGAAGCAACTATGCCCTGTTTATCCTTTTGAGAACTGAAGGACCTTTTTGACTTTCAAAACAACGTCACATATTTTGATAACTTTTTGAGAACTGGCTCTTTTGATCCAGACTGGATGCTTGAAAGAATTCCAAGTGATATTACCATTGTCAAAATTATGGTGATGGACATTCCTGTGCTGACCCTGTGTGTTTAGTCTCTTCATCACTTTGGAAGGCAAAAGGGGAGAAAATGCTTTTGGATTTAGTACAAAGTACTAATCCATCATAAACAATTTTTAGATCTTGAGTAATTGTTATTACTGTGGTACCTTTGACTTTCATGGTATGTACTGTCCAAAAACAATAAATATATTTATGAGTCTGCTGCTCAATTCCTTGTATTTCTGCTTTTGTTACCTCTAGACTTGTCTATAACTCTCCCATCTTCCGCCCTCTATAAACTTGAGCTCATCCAAAACTCTGCTGCTTGTATTTAACTTGTCCCAAATTATCACCACCCATCAGCCATACATTCACTGATTTGCATTGGCTCCCGATTCACTAATACCTCAATTTTAAAATTCTCATCCTCCTGTTTGTGTGGAGTCTGCACGTTCTCCCCATGTCTACGTGCGTTTTTTCTGGGTGCTTCGGTTTCCTCCCACAGTCTGAAAGACGTGCTGGTTAGGTGCATTGGCCATGCTAAATTCTCCCTCAGTGTACCCAAACAGGCGTTGGAGTGTGGCGACTAGAGGATTTTCACAGTAGCTTCATTGCTGTGTTAAAGTAAGCCTACTTAGAGTCATAGAGTCATAGAGGTTTACAGCATGGAAACAGGCCCTTCGGCCCAACTTGTCCATGCCGTCCTTGTGACCATAATAAATAAATTTGAACTTAACTAGGGTGCTGAACTTAACCTGATCTTAAGCTGATCTAAAACACTCCACGGCCTTGCCCTTTCCTACTTGTCATCTCCTCCAGTCCTACAACCCCCCGGGAATTCTGCGGGTTCCTCCAGTTCCAGCCTTTTGTGCACCCTGCTTTTCTTTTACTCTACCTTTGGAGGCAATGCCTTTGTCATAATATGGGTTCTTTATCTTGCTGTGATAGTGGCTCATTGAGGAGATCTTGTGTGTTTAAACATAAAGACCTTTATTGGTAGGCTTTACAAAGGATACTGTTCATAGAGTATATAGGGGAGAAGGGAAGCAGAGGGTGCAAAATATAGCGTTATTGACATAGCTAGCGTGTAGAGAAAGATCAACTTAGTATAAAGTAGGCCCATTCAAAAATCTGATGGCAGCAAGGAAGAAACTGTTCTTGAGTCGGGGGGTTGTACGTGATCTCAGACTTTTGTATCTTCTTCCTGATGGAAGAAGGCGGAAGAGAGGATGTCCAGGGTGCATGGGGTCCATGATTATGTGGGCTGCTTTTCAGAGGCAGTGGGATGTGTAGACGGAGTCAATTAGACGGGAGGCTGGTTTGCGTGATGGACTGGGCTACGTTCACAACCCTTTGTAGCTTCGTGTGGTCTCGGTCAGAGCACTGCCTTAGAAACAAACCGGTGACACTGTGGTTGGCACTGCTGCCTCACAGTGCCAGGGACTCGCGTCCAATACTGGCTTGGGTCACTGTCTGTGTGGAATCTGCACATTCTCCCCGTGTCTGCGTGGGTTTTCTCTGGGTGCTTCGGTTTCCTCCCAGTCTGAAAGACGTGCTGGTTAGGTGCATTGGCCATACTAAATTCTCCCTCAGTGTACCCGAACAGGTGCCGGAGTGTGGCGACTAGAGGATTTTCACTGTAGCTTCATTGCTGTGTTAAAGTAAGCCTACTTAGAGTCATAGAGGTTTACAGCATGGAAACAGGCCCTTCGGCCCAACTTGTCCATGCCGCCCTTGTGAGACCATAATAAATAAATTTGAACTTAACTAGGGTGCTGAACTTAACCTGATCTTAAGCTGATAATAAGTTGATCTTTCTCTACATTATAGCTATGACTGTAACACTATATTCTGCACCCTCTCCTTTCCTTCTCCCCATGTGCGCTGTGAGGCGAACGGGATCAAGGGTTATGGGGAGAAAGCAGGATTAGGCTATTAAATTGAACGATCAGCCATGATCGTGATGAATGACAGAATAGGTTCGAAGGGCCGAATGGCCTCTTCCTGCTCCTATCTTCTCTGAACGTTACGCTTTGTCTGTGTAGTGCGCAATAAACCAATACTTCTCACTGTATCCCTATACATGTGACAATAATAAATCAAATCGAATAGTTGTGACTGTTCCTTTGGCAACTTGTGCCACATTTTTCTTGGAAAGAGGAATATTATTGATAAGGCTGAGGAACAAATGGTCATTTGTGTGCACCCGGAGGAGGAGCTGGGAGGACTAGACTCCCAGTGGCAGTGTGGAGCTGCTGCGGGCTGCTGGTTCATCTTGCCGCGCTCCGAGCCTCCTCGGGGGGGAGGGGGGGGCGGGAGGCTGCCCTTTGACCTCCTGCGGGAGATGTCAGTTGGGGCCTGCGAGCGAAGGCTGCAGCCTGAGGCGGCCGCCGGGCTGGGGGACCGCGGGCGGGCAGCGATGAGAGCGAGCCCGGCGGCACACAGGAGAGAGGCCCTCGCTGTGTCGGTGTGAGTAGGCGGCGG
This sequence comes from Mustelus asterias, assembly GCF_964213995.1. Classification (NCBI taxonomy): domain Eukaryota; kingdom Metazoa; phylum Chordata; class Chondrichthyes; order Carcharhiniformes; family Triakidae; genus Mustelus; species Mustelus asterias. Next base: position 14,906,894 of record NC_135825.1, on the reverse strand, counting down.
ACGCCGGCGGGGTTTTTTGTGTGTGTGGTGGTGGGGTTTGTGTCGGAGGCGGAAAAATCGCCTTTAACCAGAGGGAGAGGGGGGGGGGGGGGTTACAATGGCCCCGGGTCCCGAGCCTCCAGACCCCTCTGTGCTCCCAGACACTCAGCCAGACACCGGCAGCTTCCAGCCCTGGGTCCCGGGGCCGCTGTCTGGCAGCTTGTCTCAATCTGTCCCCAGTCACAGACACATTCCACTCACTGATACTCGCTGATGTATTTTCTAAACCTGTGTCACTTCAGCAACAAGCTTGATAGCCCAGTCTGCATCTGTATTCACAGCTCAAACATTACACGGTGCTTCCACCCTGTGGATATACGATTCTCAGTCAATTTATCCAGACAAAGCATACCGTTCATAGAGTACATAGGGGAGAAGGAGAGGGTGTGGAATACTGAATAGAATATAGAATGTGTTTAAGTAACCATTATTTTCTCTGTGACCATATTTAGGTAAAATGTTTGTGTGTGTGTGTGTTGGCACATGGGGTCTGCACCCAACTTGTGATCACTTTGATTTCTGTTCGGGCTGTTCCCCCTCCTTTTTGGGGAGCTGCCCCTTTTTACTTTGTCCTGACTTAATCTGAGTTTGTTTATTTGGTTTGACCTAAAAAGAGGGCATGCCGATGCCTGCCTTGTATGGTGTGCAGGTCTATTTTGCATGTGTGCACATACCTGTCTTGCATGCATTGTCCATATTGGGCGCCTGCCTATATCGTGTGTAAGAAGTCTCACAACACCAGGGTTAAAGCCCAACAGGTTTATTTGGTAGTAGAAGCCGCTAGCTTTCGGAGCGCTTGCTGCTCCTTCGTCAGCTAAGTGGGAGTTCTGTTCACAAACAGGGCATATAAAGACACACACTCAATTTACAAAATAATGGTTGGAATGCGAGTCTTTACGGGTAATCAAGTCTTAGAGCCATAGAAAATTACAGCTCAGAAACAGGCCTTTTGGCCCTTGTCTGTGCCGAACCATTTTTTGCCGAGTCCCACTGACCTGCACTTGGAACATATCCCTCCACAGCCCTCTCATCTGTGAACCCGTCCAAGTTTTTCTTAAATGTTAAAAGTGACCCTGCATTTACTGCTTTATCCGGCAGCCCATTCCACACTCCCACCACTCTCTGCGTGAAGAAGCCCCCCCCCTAATATTCCCTTTAAACTTTTCTCCTTTCACCCTTAACCCATGCCCTCTGGTTTTTTTCTCCCCTAGCCTCAGTGGAAAAAGCCTGCTTGCATTCACTCTATCTATACCCATCAAAATCTTATACACCTCTATCAAATCTCCCCTCATTCTTCTACGCTCCAGGGAATAAAGTCCCAACCTATTCAATCTCTCTCCGTAACTCAGCTTCTCAAGTCCCGGCAACATCCTTGTGAACCTTCTCTGCACTCTTTCGACCTTATTTACATCCTTCCTGTAACTAGGTGACCAAAACTGTACACAATACTCCAAATTCGGCCTCACCAATGCCTTATATAACCTTACCATAACACTCCAACTTTTATACTCGATACTCCGATTTATAAAGGCCAATGTACCAAAGGCACTCTTTACGACCCTATCCACCTGTGACGTCACTTTTAGGGAATTCTGTACCTGTATTCCCAGATCCCTCTGTTCAACTGCACTCTTCAGAGTCCTACCATTTACCCTGTACGTTCTACTTTGGTTTGTCCTTCCAAAGTGCAATATCTCTCACTTGTCTGCGTTAAATCCCATTTGCCATTTTTCAGCCCATTTTTCTAGTTGGTCCAAATCCCTCTGCCAGCTTTGAAAATCTTCCTCACTATCCACTACACCTCCAATCTTTGTATCATCAGCAAATTTGCTGATCCAATTTACCACATTATCATCCAGATCATTGATATAGATGACAAACAACAATGGACCCAACACCGATCCCTGCGACACACCACTAGTCACAGGCCTCCACTCAGAGAAGCAATCCTCCACAACCACTCTCTGGCTTCTTCCATTGAGCCAGTGTCTAATCCAATTTACTACCTCCCCATGTATACCCAGCGACTGAACCTTCCTGACTGAACCTTCCTAACTAACCTCCCATGAGGGACCTTGTCAAAGGCCTTGCTGAAATCCAGGTAGACAACATCCACCGCCTTCCCTTCATCCACTTTCCTGGTAACCACCTCGAAAAACTCTTAACTGGTCAAACATGACCTACCACGCACAAAGCCATGTTGACTCTCTCAAATAAGCCTCTGTCTATCCAAGTATTTGTAGATCCTATCCCTTATCACACCTTCCAATAACTTGCCCACCACCGACGTCAAACTTACTGGCCTATAATTTCCCGGATTTCTTTTGGAACCTTTTTTAAACAACGGAACAACATGAGCCACCCTCCAATCATCCGGCACCTCCCCCGTGAATACTGACATTTTAAATATATCTGCCAGGGCCCCTGCAAGTTCAACACTAGCTTCCCTCAAGGTTTGTGGGAATACCCTGTCCGGTCCTGGGGATTTATCCACTCTGATTTGCCTCAAGACAGCAAGCACCTCCTCCCCTTTAATCTGTAAAGGTTCCATGACCTTCCTACCTGTTTGCCCTATTTCCGTAGACTCCATGCCCGTTTCCTCAGTAAATACGGATGCAAAAAAAACCCATTTAGTATCTCCCCCATCTCTTTTGGTTCCATACACAGTCTACCACTCTGGTCTTTAAGAGGATCAATTTTATCCCTCACTATCCTTTTGCTCCTAACATACCTATAGAAGCTCTTTGGATTTTCCTTCACTCTGTCTGCCAAAGCAACCTCATGTCTTCTTTTAGCCCTCCTGATTTCCCTCTTAAGTAGCTTCTTGCACTTTTTATATTCCTCGAGCATCTGATCTGTTCCTTGCTGCCTGTACATTTCATACAACTCTCTCTTCCTCTTAATCAGTGTTACAATCTCTTAAAGGTACAGACAATGTGAGTGGAGAGAGGGTTAAAGAGATGTGTGTTGTCTCCAGCCAGGACAGTTAGTGAGATTTTGCAAACCCAGGCAAGTCGTGGAGGTTACAGATAGTGTGACATGAACCCAAGATCCCGGTTGAGGCCGTCCTCATATGTGCGGAACTTGGCTATCAGTCTCTGCTCAGCGACTCTGCGTTGTCGTGTGTCGTGAAGGCCGCCTTGGAGAACGAGTATATTGTGTGTGTGTCTGTAGTGTATTGGGTGCATTGGGCGTGGGCAGGTTGGGTGTGTGCATAGCAGGGTGCACATGCCCCACTTGAGTGTGCGTCTTAGCCCCTTGTGTGCACATGTGTATTGTGTGCACGGGTGCCTGTCTGTGCAAGCCTGCACCTGTATTGTGCATCCATCTTGTGTTTGTGCATATTGTGTGCATGTGTAGGGGGAATAGTCCACGCATGACTGTTTTGTCTGCACTTTAATATGCCTGCGCCAATCTTGTGCACTTGCATGTGTGTGCTCATGCATGTATTGTGCGCACGCCCATATTGTGTTTAGTGCATGTGTGTGCACATGTTGTGTTGAGTGTATCAGGTGTGCGCACCTATTGTGTGGGCACACATGTATTGTATGCTCGTGCACCCATCTTTTGAGTGCACATTGTGTGCATGCATATTGTGTCTGTGTGTGTTTTGTGTATCAGATGCACACGCACGTGCATATTGTGTGCAGTGCATGTGTGTATTGTGTGTGCAGCCATTCTGTGTGCGCATGCACCTGGATGCTCATCTTGTGCGTGTGCGGGCCCGTCTTTGTATTGTGTATCGGGTGGACATGCACCTGTTTTGTAAACGCACGTGCATGTTGTGTCCAGTGTGCGTGCGTATTGTGCATGTGGCCATCCTGTGTCTGTGCACGCGGGGAGTCATCTTGTGTGTGTGGGCTTGGGTGGTTGTCTTGTGCATGTGAGCCCATCTTCTGCACGTCAGTGCCCCTCTTGTGTATGCGAGTGTGTGCTTTTGTGTATCATGCACACATGCATGTCTCTGTGCCTGCACCCATCTTGTGTGCATGCTTGCACCGGTATTGTGTGCGCTTGTATTGTGTGCACATATGTCCATGCCAGTCTTGTGTGCGTGTGTGCACATATGGTGTTGCGCGCAGGTGTATTGTGCACATGTGGCTGTCTTGTCTGTGCTTGAGTACACCCGCACCTGTCTTGTGCGTGCGTGTTGTGTGCCTGTGTCATGCATGTATTGTGCACATGCCTGTATTGTGTATAAAGTGTGCGTGTATCGGGTCCGCAGGTGTACTGTGTGGGCACATCTTTTGAGCGCGTGCATATTGTGTGCATGCATATTGTGTGTGTGTATTGGGTGTGCAGACACCTGTTTTGTGAGCGCACGCGCATGTTGTGTGCAGTGCACGTGCGTATTTTGCATGGGCTGTCCTCTTGGCGGGCGGGCACAGGTGGTCGTCTTGTGTGCCCGCGGGCCCGTGTTGTGCACCCGTATCTGTGGGTCTGTCTTGTTCGCGTCCTCTGTGTGCGCTAATATGTTTCTCTATATTGGTGTGTGTGTTTTACATATTTCACTGCTGCTTGCTTACTTGATGGTTTGCAGTCTGCACACCTGGTCACAATTTGTACCTGAAGTTACTGACTTTCACAACCTCGGCAAAACCGTTGTTCTCTACAGCCAGTGAAGTGAGCTACAGTCATTGTTGTGGGAGTTGCTGCAGCTAGTTTGCACACAGCAAGCTCTGACCAGGCAGCAATATAATAATAACCAGATATTCTTTCAAGTTAAAGTTTATTTATTAGTCACATTACATTAACACTGCAATGAAGTTACTGTGAAATTCCCCTAGTCGCCACCGTCCGGCGCCTGTTTGGGTCAATGCACCTAACCAGCACGTCTTTCAGAATGTGGGAGGAAACTGGAGCACCCGGAGGAAACCCATGCAGCCACGGGAGAATGTGCAAACTCCACGCAGATAGTGAACCCAAGCCGGGAATTGAACCTGGGTCCCTGGCGCTGTGAGGCAGCAGTGCTAACTACTGTGCTGCCCCAGTCTTGTCTTGTGATGTTGATCGAGGGAAGGATAAATTTTGGGTACGCACAATTTAGTCTGACCCTTTTTGGTGTTTACTATATTTTCTTGCTGTGTTCATCTATGTTTAAATGTGCCCTAATGATGTGGGCAGTAGGTAGTAATTAAGGTGAGAAAATGCTGACAACTTGATTTCTCGTAGGATATTGCCTTTTTATTAGATTTTGGATTCTGAATCCACCACGAGTAATCATGTGGAATGGCCATGTCATTATGCGAATGGCAGCAATATATTTTACTATTGAAAACTCAAGTTAGTGCAGTCCTCCCTTAAAATGGTATAAAAACAAATGTTATTTTGGTAGTCGAGAAAATTAGAAGTAAAGTACTTATTACTGACTCGTCCTATAATTTCTTTATTTGTAAATGGGTATGTGTGGTAATGGTATATTTGCCATGCTTTGCAACTGTGTTTTGCTCATGAGAACCTAGGGATTGGGAGCAGCAAATTGGTGCTTTGTAAGAAATTGACACTGAAGCCAATCGACATTTGTCATCACAAGAGCAGTAGATTATTAGGCAGTAGGTTGTTCTACAACTGCTGTATGATTGGAGTTTATAATGGAGGGTACTGTTCATTTGTCTTGCCCTGCTGCAAATTTCAGCACTAAGCCGGCAGGCTGAACTGCTGCAGAGGCCCGAAAGCCCCAGGATTGATTTCCACTGCGTGCCGACTTAGTTGATCTCAGCTAGGGTAGCAGTTGTGACACCACAATCGGCTTTGCTGCCCTTGGGTTAAAGATGACAAAATCTGCCATGGTTCCAGCTCCTGAGTGTTAACTAGTGACTCGGACTAGATCAGGATCTGCCGTTACGCCTCCACAGTTGACTGTCCCGCTGAAATTCACTGTCTGGGCCTCCACGGGGACTGGCAGCTTTGCCGAAGAATCCATGCCTCAAAAAACTGTGGCGAAACAAAATGTAGTCCTGCGTTGTGAGACAATTTTGCCCTCAGTAAGAACTGGAAAATATTTTTTGCCCTAAACTAATTAGCAAATTTCATTATTGAATTTCAGCTTTGAGGCTTGTGCCTTTGACAATCACATTGCATGTTTTGTGCTCTGCTGTCATTCTCACTCTACTATGATTACTCTGCCGACTTTGAGAAGATGTTCAAAAGCAATTGATGTTATAAAAATTGTCGGATTTGAAAAGTGCTTGCGTTTTTTCCTGATTTAGTTTTTTGACAGGTATGTGAATGGATATTACAAAGTGCTTTTACCTTTTGAGCTCTCAATCAATGAGGAACAGTTCAAAGGTTGCAGAGCATCCCATCTAATTGTCTACATTCCAGATTTAATATTTTCAATAAAAGACAATATTGTATGATTAGTTCACTTAAAGTAAGCACAGTGGTAGAAGTATGATGAAGGTTCAGAAATGTAATGGTGAATGTACAAAATAACAAAACCGTTCCAGTGCTTGTACATTTAAATACAGCACTGAGGGAATGCTGCATTGTTGGAGATGCAATCTTTTGGCTGAGGCATTACATCTGTTCAGGTGGATGTTAAAAATCCCATGACACTATTTTTGAAGAAGAGCAAAATGTTCTGGTGCCTTGGCCAACATTCATCTTTCAACCAAGAGCAGAACGATAGATTAACTGGCTAATTATCCGACTGTTCATTGTGGGACCTTGCTGTGCTACTTTTCGCAGTAGAGAACTACAATTCAGAAGGAATATATTGCTGTGAAAGTCAGTGTGGTTGTTTTTCTGAGGTCACCAGCATGTGACATTCCCCAGGGGTCAGATATGAAGTCTTAGCTTTTCACCATGAACTTGGATAAAGGAAATAGAGAGTTGTACTTTGCAGTTAGTAGATGACACTAGGTTGGGAGGCCCAGTAATTTGAGAGATCGGAGCAGTAAATTACAAAAGGACATGCAACTAAATGAGAGGGAAAACCTTTGACAGATATAATTAGTTCACTGTGGAGTAGTGAGAGATTTTTCATATTGGATTCAAGAAAGATGGATCAGAATATTTGTTTACTGGTGAGAGACTAAGAGTGGAAGTGCAAAAGGATACAGGGGTCCACGTGCATAGATTAGTGAAAGCTGGTGTAAAGTAATCAAAAGGCTAATGGAATGTTCGTCCCTGTCATAAGGGAGGATTGGAATAGAAAAGTGAGGAGTTGATGTTTTAGTTTTGCAGACCTAGGTCAGGCACCGTCGAGAGTAGTGTTCACTTTTGGACACTGAAGCTCTGGAAAGATATATTGACCTTATGAGGGTGCAGTGCAAACTTGCCAGAAAGACAGCAATGCTTAAAAGGCTAAGTAACGTGGGAAAGTTGCACAAACTCGCTATGTATTAAGTTTGGAAAGTTGAAGGGTGATCTAATCAACAAGCTGAAGGAATTCACAGGAGTGGAACTAGTGATCTAGTGGCAGAACAGAGTACAAAGTTCTTTTCAACTTTCCCTTACGGTACTTGTTGACTATCAGTCTCGTGCCAGTATTTAGCCTTAGATGGAGTTTACCACCCGCTTTGAGCTGCATTCACATGCAACCCGACTCCGAGAAGACTCAATCCCGACGCGCCAGGGGCCTCACACCTTCCACAGGCTAAGCCTCGTTCAGAAGGACTTGGGCTCCTTGAGTGTTGTCAGAGAAAGGTTTTTCGTACGCCACATTTCCCATATCTGCCAGACGAGCGGGGATTCGGTGCTGCGCTCTTCCCTCTTCACTCACAGTTACTGGGGGAACCCTTGTTAGTTTCTTTTCCTCCGCTTAGTAATATGCTTAAATTCAGTGGGTTGCCACGTCTGATCTGAGGTTGTAGAATGGAGTACAAAGGGGCATAATAATCATCAAATTAAAGATCGGTTATTTAGGAATGGAATCGTATAGTATTTCTTTTCACACCAAAGGGTAGATAAAATGTGGAATTTTCTCCCGAGGAAGGCTGTGGATGCTGGGTCAAATTGAAATGCTCAAGATAGATTTAGTTAGGTGTCGGTAATTAAGGGATATGGAATAAAATGTGGGCAATTGGAGTTCCGGAATAGATTGGCTGATCTAGTGAAGTGGTGGAACAGGTTGAATAGCATCCTATTAATATGTTCCGAAAGGTCATGGAAGGTGCTAGGTAAATGCTGTTTTTTTTAATGAGTTTGCCAATCTACACATATTAAAATGATTCTGACATCTAATTTATAGCCTGAATATGCGGTAGTGCATTAGTTTATATATCCTTTTTAAATATCTCACTGTGACTGCTATATACTCTGGCAGCAAATACAATTATTATCAAAATGCAAACAGAAATAGTGGTGACCTATGGTTGACTGACACCTGCTCAGTTGGAAATGGGTCACTATACTCCCATGCTGAGATCTGACCAATACGTACTTTTTACAAGTTCTTGGGTCACTCTGTGCTGTATGGTAGCAGATTAGCCTGTAACACTATTTAATGCATATACAAGCAATCGTATCAGATGTTGTCTTGCATATAATAATAACTTGTATCTTGTGTTACTTCATTTTGACTTGTTTAACAAAATGTGGAGGTGTGACCGTAGACTTTTGAGATCTACTGTGGACTTGGGGACAGAAATGAGTCCAATTTGGCTGCAGGGGTGAGTTCAAATAAAAGGGAAGAAGTGAACCAAATGTGAAGATCTGCATGAGTTATTGCTAAGTAGTAAATGGCATTATTGTGGACAAAGTTATGAGACCAGTGAAGGAAGATAAACAGTGAAAATATGAACTAAATGATTCTAGACCACATGGTGAAGACCAAGAGAGGTATCTGGGGTTAAACTAAAAGTGTCAGTAAGCAAAGCTAACCTGACCTCTATCCAAGGAGATAGAACACAACTCCTAGGACAAGGCAGTCATAAAGCTATGCCTGGAGTATGGTATGGTATGCAAGTCTAGTAACTACTGTGGCTTGGGGGGAGATGGTGGTATAGTGGCAATTTCGCTGGATTAGAAATCCAGAGGCCCAGGCTAATGTTCTGGCAATGTGGATTCAAATCCCACCATGGCAGCTGGTGAAATTTAAATACAGTTAATAAATCTGGAATATAAAGCTTTTATCAGTAATATTGATCATGACAACCATCATCGATTGTTGTAAAAATCCATCTGGTTCACTCATGTTTTTAAGCAATTCTGACATTTACGTGGTCTGGCCTACATGTGACTCCAGACCCACAGCAATGTGGCTGATTCTTAACTGCTCTCTGAAGTGGCCTCGCAAGTTCAAGGGCAAATAGGAATGGGTAACCAATGCTGGCCTTGCCTGTGACACCCACGTCCTGTGAAAGAATAAACATTGGAGGCAGTGTACAAAGCACAGTGACAGCGAAATGTAGTTTAAAGCATCTGGTCTGTGTGGAATTACATTCCAGATGACCGAATCCTGATCACGTTTTCAAGATTGCTGCAAACTCTAGAACCAGGAGACAACTTCACACTTTAAAGAGGGAATAATGATAAATATGTGAAACAGATTATACCGGGCGCAGATAGCACAAAGTTTAAGGGAGATTTATATTCTAGTTGTCAAACTTCAAGTGTTTTGAATATATTCAAAAAACGTTGTTGTAATGTAGGGTAGATAATCAAGACGGTGAGTACTTAGATGTAAAGTGCTTTGGGACGTCCCGATGTTGTGAATAGGGCTATATCAATACAGGTTCTGTTTTATTGAACCTTTTTAACTTCACACCCTCCTAACCACTCCCCGACTCCACTATTCTCCTGGGAAAATGTATTTATGGTTTGTTCGTGCTTTTACTCATCCTCTTACGGCGTGGTAGACCATATTCATCACCTGAGACATTTGTTAGGGTTCTATTGGGTTTGTAGTGACTGCTAAATAGCAAAGGCAGTGTCAGTAATCCTAGTACTAGACAGACCAGGCAAGAGCAAGGGAAGTCCAGATTAAACTGCATTTATTTCAGTGCAGAGGCCTGACGGACAAGGCAGATGAACTCAGGGCATGGATGGACACATGGGACTGGGATATTATAGCAATTACTGAAAAATGGCTAAGGGAAGGACAGGACTGACAGCTCAATGTTCCAGGGTACAGATGCTATAGGAAAGATAGAACAGGAAGTAAGAGAGGAGGGGGAGTTCACTTTTGATTAGGGAAAACATCACGGCAGTACTGAGGGGGAATATCCGAGGGTTCGCCCACTGAGTCTATATGTGTTGAACTGACAAATAAAAAGGAAGAAATCACTTTGATAGGGTTGTACTATAGGCCCCCAAATAGCCGATGGGAAATTGAGGAGCAAATAAGTAAGGAGATTCGAGAGCGCTAAGAAAAAGAAAATAGGGTCGTAATAGTAGGTGATTTTAACTTGCCCAACATTGACTGGGACAGCCATAGTATTAGAGGGTCGGATGGAGAGAAATTTGTTGAGTGTATTCAGGAGGAATTTCTCATTCAGTATGTGGATGGCCCGACTAGAGAGGGGACAAAACTTGACCGCCTCTTGGGGAAATAAGGAAGGGCAGGTGACCGAAGTGTTAGTGAGGGATCACTTTGGGACCAGTGACCATAATTCCACTAGTTTTAAGATAGCTATGGAGAATGATAGGTCTGACCCAAAAGCTAAAATTCTAAATTGGGTTAAGGCCAATTTTGATGGTAGCAGGCAGGAACTTTCAACAGTTAATTGGGAAGGTGAAGGGACATCTGGTAAGTGGGAGGCTTTTAAAAATGTGTTAACCAGGGTCCAGGATAAGCACATTCCTCTTAGAGTGAAGGGCAACCCTTAGAAGTAGGGAACCCTGGATGACTCGGGATATTGAGGCCCTGGTCAAGAAGAAGAAGGAGGCACGTGACATCATAGGCAGCTAGGATCCAGTGGATCCCTTGAAGAGTATATAGAGGGTGTAGGAGTAGAGTTAAGAGAGAAATCAGGAGGGTAAAAAGGGGACACCAGATTGTTTTGGCAGATAAGGCAAAGGAGAATCCAAAGAGCTTCTACAAATACATGAAGGGCAAAAGAGTAACTAGGAAGAGAGTAGGACCTCTTAAGGATCAACAAGGTCGTCTACGTGTGGATCCACAAGAGATGGGTGAGATCATAAATAAATATTTCTCATCAATATTCACTGCGAAAAGCATGCTTGTTAGGAAACTTGGGGAAATAAATAGTGATGTCTTGAGGAGTGTACATATTACAGAAGAGCAGGTGCTGGAAATCTTAAAGCGCAGCAAGGTAAATCCCCGGGGCCTGATGAAGTGTATCCCAAGACATTGGGAGGCTAGGGAGGAAATTGCGGGTTCCCGCGCAGAGATATTTGAATCATCGATAGTCACAGGTGAGGTGCCTGAAGATTGGAGGGTGGCAAATGTTGTGCCTTTGTTTAAGAAGGGCTGCAGGGAACCACCTGGGAACTACAAGCCGGTGAGCCTCACATCTGTAGTGGATAAGTTGTTAGAAGGTATTTTGAGAGACAGGATCTACAGGTATTTAGAGATGCAAAGACTGATTAGGGACAGTCAGCATGGCTTTGTGAGTGGAAAATCATGTCTCACAAATTTGATTGAGTTTTTTGAAGGGGTAACCAAGAAGGTAGATGAGTGCAGTGCAGTTAATATTGTCTACATGGACTTTAGCAAGGCCTTTGACAAGGTACCACATGGTAAGTTGTTGCATAAGGTTAAATCTCACGGGATCCAGGATGAGGGAGCCAAATGGATACAAAATTGGCTTGATGACAGAAGACAGAGAGTGGTTGTCGAGGGTTATTTTTCAAACTGGAGGCCTGTGACCAACGGTGTGCCTCAGGGATCGGTGCTGGGTCCACTGTTGTTTGTCATTTATATTAATGATTTGGATGAGAATTTAGTACGCATGGTTAGTAAGTTTGCAGATGATGCCAAGATTGGTGACATAGTGGACAGTGAAGAAGGTTATCTAGGATTGCAACGGGATCTTGGTCAATTGGGCCAGTGGGCTGACAAATGGCAGATGGAGTTTAATTTAGATAAATGCGAGGTGATGCATTTTGGGTGATCGAACCAGGGCAGGGTTCATTCAGTTAATGGTAGGGTGTTGGGAAGAGTTATAGAACAAAGAAATCTAGGGGTACAGGTTCATAGCTCCTTGAAAGTGGAGTCACAGGTGGACAGAGTGGTGAAGAAGGCATTTGGTATGCTTGGTTTCATTGGTCAGAACATTGAATACAGGAGTTGGGACGTTTTTTTGAAGTTGTACAAGACATTGGTAAGGCCACACTTGGAATACTGTGTACAGTTCTGGTCACCCTATTATAGAAAGGATATTATTAAACTCGAAAGAGTGCAGAAAAGATTTACTAGGATGCTACCGGGACTTGATGGTTTGAGTTCTAAGGAGAAGCTGGATAGACTGGGACTTTTTTCTCTGGAGCATAGGAGGCTTCGGGGTGATCTTATAGAAGTCTATAAAATAATGAGGGGCAGAGATCAGCTAGATAGTCAATATCTTTTCCCAAAGTTAGGTGAGTCTAAAACTAGAGGGCATAGTTTAAGGTGAGAGGGGAGAAATCTAAAAGGGTCCAGAGGGGCAATTTTTTCACACAGAGGGTGGTGAGTGTCTGGAACGAGCTGCCAGAGGTAGTAGTAGAGGGGGTACAATTTTGTCTTTTAAAAAGCATTTAGACAGTTACATGGGTAAGATGGGTATAGAGGGATATGGGCCAAACACAGGCAATTGGGACTAGCTTAGGGTTTCAAAAATGGGTAGGCATGGACAAGTTGGGTCGAAGGTCCTGTTTCCATGCTGTAAACCTCTATGACTCTATGCTAAGGCTGATCTGCACTCAGCAGATCCTTTCCGACTGTAGCATATGATGCCACAGAGAATTGAATTTTGGCAAGTTGCTGGCTCAGGCTTTCTTCTCTCGGCTTCTGATATACTTTAAAGGTTCTTTATTTGGTTGCACCATAAGACCATAGGATATTGGAGCATAATTAGGCCATTTGCCCCCATTGAGTCTGCTCTGCCATTCAGTCATGGCTGATATATTTCTCAGCCCCATTCTCCTGCTTTTTCCCCATAACCTTTGACCCCCATACCAATCAAGAATCTATCTATCTCTTTCTTAAATACACTCAATGACTTGGCCTCCACAGCTTTTTGTGGCAATGACTTCTGTGGCTGAAGAAATTCCTCCTCCTCTTGGTTCCAAAGGGTCATCCCTTTACTCTGAGACTGTGCCCTTGGATCCTAGTCTCTCCTTTTAATCTTCTCCATGTCCACTCTATCCAGGCCTTTCAGTATTCTGTAAGTTTCAATGAGATCCCCCTCATCCTTCTAAACTCCATCGAATTAAAACCCAGAGTCCTCAAATGCTCCTCATACATAAAGCCTTTAATTCCCGGGATCATTCTCGTGAACCTTATCTGGATCCTCTCCAAGGCCAGCACATCCTTGCTTACATAAGAAACCCAAAATTGCTCACAATATTCCAGATGTGGTCTGACCAGAGCCTTATAGTACACCCCTGCTTTTGTATCCTAGTCCTCTTGAAATGAATGCTAACAATCCATTTGCCTTGCTAACTACCAACTCAACCTGCAAGTTAACCTTAAGAGAATCCTGAACTATGACTCCCAGATCCCTTTGCGCTTCCAATTTCTGAATTATCTCCTCACTTAGAAGATAATCTACACCTCTATTCTTATCAAAGTGCATAACCTCACGCTTCCCCACCTGCATCAGGTGCAGCGATCTTGGGTGAGATTTTCCCAGGACTCGAAGCCAGTATCAAAACTGCCAAGTGAAATGTTTAGAGTGTCCTTCTGACACTTCCAGTAACCTGGAGAGTGCAGCCCAGACTCGAGCTCTTCAAAGAAGATTTGGTTTGGTAAGCGAGTGTCAGGTTTCTGGCTTCAAGATCAGCTAATTTGGTTGTGACTGTGTCATTATGGTGTGGATGTTTGACATGTCAGCTTGAGTGAGCACCTCAGTGTCTTGTGTTTTGTCCTGCCAGCTGATCTTTAGAAGGCTCTGAAGGCAGTTCAAGTGATAGTGAATACCTTGGGGTTCTGGTCCAGGACCCTAAGATAGGACAAAAGAAGTCGTCTTGGTTGGTAACCTATCCACCATCTTAAACATTCACTCCCTTTACCATTGTACAGTGGCAGCAGCCATCTACAAACTGCACTATGACAACTCTCCAAGACTCTTCAGCAACACCTTTTAAACCTATGACCTCTCCCACCTAGAAGAATAAGGGCAGTAGGTGCATGGGAACATTGCTGCCTTTCAATTTTCCCTCAGGCTGCACATACCATCTTGACTTGTAATCATTCACTGTTCAATGTTGCTGGGTAAAATCCTGGAGATCCCTAACAACACTATGGATGTAGGTACACAGATGGACTGCAGTGGTTCAAGAAGGCTGCGCACCTTCAAGTGCAATTGGGGATGGCAACAAATGCTGGCCTAGCCAGTGACATCCACATCACGTTTAAAAACTTTTTTAAAAAAAGTTTGAAAAGTGCTCAGGGGATCCATTGGATCTCCTGGACACTTAAGCCATCCAGATTTAATTTAAATGTTAAATATGGACGTTCTACCCCTATTTTCTAAACATTTACATTGTAACCGCCATGAGAAGCATGAAAAGAGCTCTGATTTGCGGAGGAGAATTGGAATTCCAACCTGTAGAAATCAAGGAATACAAAATAGGAAATTGCTTGGAAAACCGGTTCTAACTTTTTAAATTCATTTGTGGGACATGGGCATTTCTGGCTAGCCAGCATTTATTGCCCATCCCTAGTTGCCCTTGAGAAGGTGATGGTGAGCTGCCGCCTTGAATCGCTGCAGTCCATGTTCTGTCGGTTGACCCACAATGCCATTAGGGAGGGAATTCCAAGATTTTGACCCAGCGACTGTCAAGGAATGGCGATATATTTCCAAGTAAGAAGTCTCACAACACCAGGTTAAAGTCCAACAGGTTTATTTGGTAGCAAAAGCCACTGTGGCAAAAGTGGCTTTTGCTACCAAATAAACCTGTTGGACTTTAACCTGGTGTTGTGAGACTTCTTGCTGTGTTTACCCCAGTCCATCGCCGGCATCTCCACATCATGATATATTTCCAAGTCAGGATGGTGAGTGACTTGGAGGGGAACTTATAGGTGGTGGTGTTCCGATGTATTTGCTGCCCTTGTCCTTCTAGATGTAAGTGGTCGTGTGTTTGGAAGGCACTATCTAAGGATCTTTGGTGAATTGCTGCAGTGCATCTTGTAGATAGTACACACTGCTGCTTCTGAGCATTGGTGGTGGAGGGAGTGGGAGTTTGTGGATGTGGTGCCAATCAAGCGGGCTGCTTTGTCCTGGATGGTGTCAAGTTTCTTCAGTGTTGGAGCTGCAACCACCCAAGCAAGTGGAAAGTATTCCATCACACTCCTGACTTGTGCAATGTAGATAGTGGACAGGCTTTGGGGAGTCAGGAGGTGAGTTATTCATCACAGTATTCCTAGCCTCTGACCTGCTCTTGTAGCCACTGTGTTTACGTGGCGAGTCCAGTTGACTTTCTGGTCAATGGTAACCCCAAGGATGTTGACATGGTAGTTTCAGTGATGGTAAAACCATTGAAAGTCAAAGAGTGGTGGTTAGAGCGTCTCTTATTGGTGATGGTCATTGCCTGGCATTTACCTGTCGTGAATGTTACTTGCCACTAGATATTAGGTATGTAACTGCAATATAAAGGCATATTTTTTGTGGTAATAGTGCATTATTTTTCAATAAACTGCTATATATTTCTTCTTGCCCCTTTTTTTGAGGTATAATTTCATAACTACCGACAGAGCTCCAGTACTTCAGCAGCTGGCTACTCCAAGTGCAAGGCAGATGTGGCGTAATAAGTCATTCAACTGATGGGATGGAGGGTTCAGCAGACATGATATGGCTTTCCTTTTCAATCTGCATAAAAACCCTTCCAAATAGATGTTGCTGGATAATGATCAGGATCGAGATGATTGAGATATTGCTGTAAATTACATTGCCGCAACTGTTAAATTGGATGAAATAATGCAGAACAGTGATCACGATCTGCAAGCTTCCTGCTCTGGAGGCTACACCATGAGTTAAGTTTATAGAACGAAAGCCTTGCACTTTTACATAGCACTTTTCATAACTGTAAAACGTCCCATACTACTTTACAGCCAATGAAGTACTTTTGCGATCAAGTCACTGTTGGAATATGTGCTCGACCAGCAGAGTAAACCCCAGTTACTTGCTTCTCTTATCATGTAAAGAAAGAATAAACTTGCATTTATATATCTTTAATACACTGGTAGAATGTTTCACAGTCCGTAACTTTTTTTGGAAGCATTATTCTCTCCAGCTAGATCTCTGTTCTAATAATGAGGTGAATGACCAGTAATCAGCATCCTTTTGGTGGTGTTGGAAGAGGAAAGTGCCAGCCAGAAGGGCAGTCCTCTGCTCTTCCTTGAGTAGTTCCCATGAAACAGAGTTGGCATAAATGTTGTTGGGTGGTGTGCCACAGGGATCAGTGCTGGGGCCTCAACTTTTTTACAATTTATATAAATGACCTGGATGGTGAGATGGATGTTGAGACTGAAGGTATGGTTGCTAAATTTGCTGGTGACACAAAGATGTAGGAAAGTAAATTGTGAAGATAACATGAGGCTACCAAGGGACATAGAAGTGAGTGAGCAAAGATCTGGCAAGTGGAGTACGATGTGGGCAAATATGAATTTCTCAGTGTTGGCGGGAAGAATAAAACTAGTTATTTAATTGGTGAGAGATTGCAGGGATCAGAGTTTCGTAGGGTACTGAAGTTTCCTAGTGCATTAATCACAAAAGAAATACAGCAAGTAATTAGGAAAGTTAATAGTATGCTATCATTTATTGTGAGAGAAATTGATTACAGAAGTAAGGAGAATATACTTCATTTATACAGGGTATAGATGAGAGTACAGTATTGGTCTCCTTCTTTAAGGAAAGATGTAAATGTGATGG
Source organism: Mustelus asterias (assembly GCF_964213995.1). NCBI lineage: Eukaryota > Metazoa > Chordata > Chondrichthyes > Carcharhiniformes > Triakidae > Mustelus > Mustelus asterias. The sequence goes on along the minus strand of NC_135825.1, from coordinate 14,889,876 downwards.
AAGCAGTTCAGAGAACGTTTGCTAGACTAATACCAGGAATGGGCGGGTTGTCTTATGAGGAAAGGGTTAGATTGTATACAGTATGGAGTTTAGAAGAGTAAAAGGGGACTTGATTGAAACCTTAAAAATTCTGAGGAATCTTGACAGGGTGGATGTGGAGAGGATGTTTCCTAGAATTAGAAACCACTGTTTAAAAATTTGGGGTTGTTTGTTTAAGGTAGTGATGAGAATTCTTTCTCTTGAATTTTTATAACTCTTCCTCAGAAGGCAGTGGGAGCAGAGATTTTGAATATTTTTAAGGCAGAACTAGATAGATTCTTGATTAACAAGAGGGTGAAAGGTTACCAGGCCTAGGCAGGAATGCGTGGCTGAGGTTATAATCAGATCAGCTATTGATCCACTTGAATGGTGGAGCAGGCTTGAGGGGCCGAATGGCCTACTCCTGCTCCTAATTCGTGTATTGGTACGTCTGTTTGAAATAAGACCTTATTTTCTTTTAAAGATTCATAAGAAACCTAGCACATTTGCAATTCAGTGCTGTACTCAAGTGGCTGCCGTAATTTCATAGTTAGATTCTACAATGGGGTTAAACCCGTGACCATCTAACCCTGAGGCAAAAGTAATAGTGAGTCAAGCTGATAGATAAAACAACCACTTCTGATATGAGACAAACTCGTACAAGAAAACCAGGATTAGGATGCTAATTAACAGTAGGACAGAAACTTCATCTACAAAAATGGAAAGGGTAAACTTAGTAATTACATAGGAAAGAAATTGGAAAAATTGTGTAAATTCTAAGGGTGGATAATGTGAAACCATTTAACACCTTGACACATTCTCTTGATTTGTAAATGACTTGAGCTCTGGCAATGCATTTTGAAAAACACATCTGAGCTCCCATCAGTTATACAGTCTTTTTATGTACTCCCAGCAAATTCTTGTCCTTAGTGCATTCCTGATTGTCCTATTATTCTGTGTACTATATTTTATTTTGGGCTTTCATTCTGCTCCAGAATGTTTTCAGCATAATGTCTTTTGTAGATTACAGTGAGAGAATTCATTTTTCCCCACTTGAATTTCAACAGTGACAATTCTATAGCTACAATCTTCATCATAAAGCCTGATGGTCTTAATTGGTGGATGTTATGACTCTTTCTGTCAACTCAATGTCTATAGCTAGAGTAAGCCTGCAGCTAATGCATTGGTGTCCCTGGTTTCTCATCCTGTTTCACCCGACAAAATGTGAGACCTTTGATTTAGTAATAAAAACAGAAAATGCTGGAAATTCTCAGCAGGTCGGCAGCATCTGTGGAGAGAGAAATGGAGTTAATGTTTCGGGTCGATGACCTTTCAGACCTGCTGAGTGTTTCCAGCATTTTCTATTTTTATTTCAAATTTCCAGCATCCATGGCACTCTGCTTTTCGATTTATGCATGGTTTGGTGTGGTGTCTGTGACTGCAGTAGATCTTGGAACATTAGACCTGAAAAGGAAGGAGGTATGGATGTATATTTTGTTTTATATAAAAAAAAAATTTTTTTTGGGGGGGATCACTTCAAATTCTTGGCTTATTTTTTAAAAGAATCTCCTATACTACATAATTTATGTAATTTAATCAGAATATGTATTTGATTAGTGTTACATGGCAAAGCTCCAAATAAAGCCTTATTTTTGCTGCTGAAAATATTTAAAGAAAAAAAGATGTTGGGAAATGGACAGAGCCATGAGCTTTCTAATCTGTGACCAAATTAAAATGTATGTAGCATTTTCAAAGTAAATCAGTCTTCTATCAAACCCAGTATTACACTTCACAATCTTTCAAACAGAATAAGGAACATTGGAGATGTTGGTCGAATATTATAATGTTTGTATATATGTATAGGAGATAAACTTACTGTGAAATTCGACTCCCAGCCTTGTACAAATCTACATGGAAAATCTGAGGGAAAACGACCAGCTGTGATTTAAGAGGAGATTGAAAGCAGATTATATTTAAAGTGTTATGACAGCAAATTGTCCTACTGACTGTTCCATGGCCCTTCACACTGACGTTTTCAGCATGAGAGAATAGACTTGGACCTGTCTCTGCTGTGTACAAATCCTGTTTTCATTTTTTTTTTGTTTATTGACTTTACGGGATGTGGATATTGCTGGTTGGGCCAGCATTTATTGCCTGTCCCCAACTGTTCTCCATTTCCGAGGGAATTTGAGAGTCAACTACATTGCTGTGGGCCTGGAGTCACTTGTAGGCCAGACGCGGTAAGGACGACTGATTTCCTTCCCTAAAGGACATTAGTGAACCAGATGGGTTTTTCCGACAATTGACAATGGTTTCGTGGTTATCAGTAGACTTTTAATTCAAATTTTTATTGAATTCAAATTTCACCGTCAGCTGTGCTGGGATTTGAACCCACGTCCCCAGAGCATTACCATGGGTCTCTGAATTACTAATGCAGTGACAATACCACTACACCACTGCCTCCCCTACGCCAATATTGCCTCTCCTGCATACATTGAGCATTATTATACTGTGGCATCATATGCTGAGATTATTTATGAAGGCCTGCCTTCTCAACCTTGCCCCTCGCCTGAGGTGTGGTGATCCTCGGGTTGGATCACCACCAGCCAGCTCTTCCCATCGAAGGACAGAACAGTTTATGGCCATCTGGGACTATGGTGACTTACCCGAGGCATCACACTTTCTTGATCTAAGGCATATATTTACAGTGGGACTTCAAGGGTTAAACTACTGAGACTCATGTTATATTGGTGTTTAAACATTCATGACTTTTTTAGGGCGAAAAAGAAAGGCTATAGAGGATAGAGAATTTAAAAATCAGTTCCTTTCATCTGTTTTGGTTTTTAAAATTGGTATACCAGAAGCAAGGCCAATGTTTAAATGTTACTTGAAAGTACGGTTAGCAACAATGACTCTGATAGTTTGTTCGAATGGCTGTCCTCATAGATTACTCTGCCTCATTTTGATTGTTGACTCTTTCAGTGAAGGGATAGAGATCCCTCTCGGGGATTCTTGAGAATTGTTATCATACATTTGAGATTAGTATTTAATTATAGAAATACTTCAACTTGTAAATATGTAGATTGCCTTTCAAATTTATTAGTGAATTGGTATTTAGATCTTTTTTATAGCAGCCTGCTACAAAGATCATCAATGATTAATTTTGTTTTTTTAAAGCACAGTGAACTGATTATTTACCTGCCTCATCAGGCTTGCTCTCTTTGCATGGGCTAGAGTTCTATTAAAGTTGAGTACAGATTCAACCTTGATGAAATAACTCCTATCCTATACTAAATCCCTGTCCCTGTCACCCTTTGTCCTTGCCAATCTCTACTGATCCCTGTTCCCAACTTATTGAATTTAAATTCTTGTCTATACAAATTCCTCCACAGTCTACTCCGCCAGCTCACTGCCATCCTTCCCCCATTTTGCAGATTCGGGCCCCCATATGTAATCCTCCTCCCTGCTTTGCCTTTGGTGGCAGATCTTCAGACTCCTGAGATTCATGTTCTCGAATCCCAACTAAACCCCTCATCCTTGATATATCCTGATTCAGATTCCTATATCTGCACCAAACCACACCTTTAAGCAAGCAATTCTATCAACTTATTACAGGCATGTCCTTGACTTCATGACATTTGAGTTATGACGAATGGTGCTTATGACGTTTAGAAATTGTCACCCGTTTTGGCTTAAAATGCTGGTTTTGACTTTATGATGCCATGCCAGCAAACAGTTGGTCTTTTACTAGTTGTTGTGTTCCTTTAGGTTCCACCTTTCACCAAGTCAGAAATTGATTATTAGGCATAGAAGATTCCCTAAACTTTAATTTGACAAAAGCCCCGGTTTAAAACTAACTGACTCGGTGGAAACTGGCTCCTGTTTTACAAAAAAATTTGAGTTTACTGAACGTTCGTTGTGAGCAGCTTTTTTGTTTAAAACCACAAAATATCACATAAGGGATGATTCCATGCCTTTGTTCATGATGTCACGGTCACGCATTGATGGAAAGGGAACATTACTTCCCAGTGAAAATAGGGTTAAGGAACCAATCCCCATTTATAACATTGTTGCTATGGGAAAACTTGCTGCAATTTATGATTTTTCGACTTGTGATGTGATTTTCAGGAACCAGTTGCGTTGAAAGTCCAAGGACTGCCTGTATGATAAAATTCTATCTATATGTGCATTGTGGGAGATATGGTGGGAGATATAGGAAGGATATCAGAGGTAGGTTCTTCACGCAGAGAGTGGTTGGGGTGTGGAATGGACTGCCTGCAGTGATAGTGGAGTCAGACACTTTAGGATCATTTAAGCGGTTATTGGATAGGCACATGGAGCACACCAGGATGATAGGGAGTGGGATAGCTTGATCTTGGTTTCAGATGAAGGTCGGCACAACATCGTGGGCCGAAGGGCCTGTTCTGTGCTGTACTGTTCTATGTTCTATGTTCTATGTTGTAAATCCCTATTCGGGACTACTGTATAATTTGTTACAGGGTTTGTAATAATGAAGCTTCTGTCTACAGTATTTTGAAACTTGTTCAGTTCAGCAATTATTAGTTTTCGCTGGATACATTTGATAAAATTTTAAAAGGAAAATAAAGTAATTCTAAAAGGAAAGACCGTTTCTTTAGTACCATCTTCATTGTTATTTCAGTTTCAAGGAAATTAGGGATTCAATGACTTCAATAGGGCTGTAGTTATTTGCCTGCAGGAGATACAGTATGTATCTAATTCTTCTAATTGTCCATGAATAGAGCAAAATTGGACAAGAATAGAGATAACACAGAGCTGAAATTGTCTTTAATCTCCTTCTGACATAGGTATTGTGAGTTAAGGTTTTCGACTCTTGATAATAGTATCTGTGCACCTTGGATTTATTAAGTATTTGAACAGGAGAAAAATAAGTAAGAAAGTTGATCAACTGCTTTCATTAACATGTGCCCAATCCCAGTCAGCTGTCGAAGAACTGACCTGCTGCAACCCAATCCTAGCCAGCCATCACAGACTAATCAATTTAACTTGGCCTTTTTGAGTCTCAAAGGGTGACCCCGTGCGATTTACAATCTTGGTTGTGCTGTAACCTTATGTTTGTATTCCTGTGATCCTTCCCCTTTCACTCACTATTGCTTTCCACCTTACAACAGATGTTTGAAGGTCAACTTCCGAGGAGCTCCTTGACCTTCCGGAATTTGGAGTTTTAGCTTTTTCTGCCAGCTTCTCTCTGAGATGCCCTCAACAACTGGAGGAGATTCATGTCCTGCTAAATTCTGCTATTCCAGTCAAACATGCTAAAACATTAATTATTAACTTATTTGTGTATTGAAGTGTTGCGACGAGAGCTGGGGGAAGGAATTTAGATTCCATTAACATTAACATATCACTGAGGTTTGAAGGTGGATAATACTCACTGGTCTTTCTAAATTACTCATCGCAATGAAACAACTCCTGACTAGTCACAATCAGCCACATTGTAGAGATAAGTGTAGAGGACAAATATCAATTGGCAATATGAGACATTGCGGTGAGTGCCTGTGTTCTTGGGTGAATGCAAAGTGCTGTATGATATTCATTGCAGTGTGGCGGTTCCTGAAGTGTGCTTTCATCGGCCATCATAAAACCAGTGAATGGAGAGGTAAATTTTTGTATTGTTCTAGAGATCGTATTCCACAAAACCAGCTATTGTTTCATTGAAAATGTAAGTCAGTGGCCTTGATTAATCCCTCAAGAAGTGTGTATTGTGGCAAAGGCGAAGTAATTATAACTGATAGAAATATTGGCATGAGGGTTTTCTTTTGAGGCTATTGTCACAAGATATGTTTGTGTAAGGTTATATTAATGTGTGATTTGTTTTTCCACCAAGGACTCTTTCAGAAATAGTACACTGCAAATGAGATATCAAAATCCAGTGATGTGAAATTACTTATTTGGAGAGAGAATCATTCAACATTAGACAACTGACTGAAAGGCAGCGATATTTTTTAAAATTCATTTTTGGGACATGGGCGTCACTGGCTGGCCAGCATTTATTGCCCATCCCTAGTTGTCCTTGGAGGGCAGTTGAGAGTCAACCACATTGCTGTGGATCTGGAGTCACATGTGGGCCAGACCGGGTAAAGAGGGCAGATTTCCTTCCCTAAAGGACATTAGTGAACCAGATGGGTTTTTCTGACAATCGACAATGGTTTCATGGTCAACAGTAGATTCTTAATTCCAGATTTTTAAATTGAATTCAAATTCCACCATCTGCCGTGGCGGGATTCGAACCCGGGTCCCCAGAACATTAGCTGAGTTTCTAGATTAATTGTTTAGTGATAATACCACTGGGCCATCACCTCCCCTTGCAATGCATTGGTGCACTTATACAGCAATGGAAATTAAAACTGTAGCCTCTGAATGCTTTTTGTTACATATACAGAGCCTATCTGGGAGCAGTTTATTATAAAGCTGGCACAAAGGATTTCCTGTATTGTGTCAGAATGTGAGTTTAGATCAGTTACATTCTCGTTTTCACTGGCCCATCACGGTCCCTCAATGGTCTTGGTCTGACAGATGAGTGCTTATTTTGATTGAAGTTTGGCATTATTCACATGTATTTGGTTCAAAATTGCACCTACACAGATTCATTCTAGAACCATGCTCAGATTAAGGTAGTTAGGTTACCGGATTAGCAATCGAACAGCCTGTATTAATAATCCAGAATTTGTGAATCCAAATTTCTAAATTTTGCCATGACACTTTGGGAATTTGAGTTCAATTTGAAAAATGAAAAGCTGGTAGTTCATTATTGTCTTTAGGGAAAGAAACCTGCCATTTTTGCCTGGCCTGGATTCCAGCCCTACCCTAGTGTGGTTGATGATTAATTGCTCTCTGAAGTGTCCTAGCTTGCCACTCCAGTGTATCATCAAATCGCCACACAGCATCCACACAAATCATAGCAATTTATTAAAATTATACAAATAGAGGATTTATGGCGATCCTGGATCAGTTTTCCAAGGTGTCATATTTACAAGCTTCACTTCTTGCATTTGTGTGCTTCGTTGAGAAGCTAATATTTTCTGCTAAGAGCCATTGAGCTTTTCCAGTAACAGTTATTATACTTTAGGAACTATGCTTGACATTAGTGCTTTCTCTGATGGCCATGGTATATGATCATTTTCATTAAAGGACATGTTCACTTAAGAATCTCACTATTTCTATTGGCTACTGTTGATCTTAGTTTTGTTTTTAAAAGTGTGATAAATACTAACCAAACTCTGTAAAAGTATTAGTAGAGTATGCTAAATCTATTAAAGTTGCTGCTCATAAATAAAAGCTAATTATATGAAGAAAGTATAGGTCGATGTGTGATCATAGTTGGCAATGCAATTGAGTTATTACCTTTCATGGGTTGTGGTATTAGAAGTTCAAGATGCTTGTAAACAATGTTTTAATGTTAAGGTTGAATTATTACTACCTTAACCTTACTGCTAGCTATTTCACAATATATGCAGAAAGCTCATATCATAGGAAGTTAATGCAGTTGAATGTGCCTTAAGCCACATTAAGCCAGAAGCTTTGATCTGAAGGTGTAACACAGAAGCAGTCATTGACTTCTGTACTTTCATTGTGATCTGTAATCCTTAGCAATGATTTTACTTGATTGTAATTTTGTGAGCCCTAAAGAATCCTGAAGCACTTTGCGGACATGGTGTGCTTGCATCCCGGGCTGCCAGCATTGGAAAAATCTAAATTTTCAATTGCAAATTGTTGTATACTCAAGTGGTCTGTCTCCTCATGTCAAAAACTGTTAATGGTTTAACCATAGTGAGCTAATCATCAGATCTCTCAGATTTAATCACTTTTTTTGCTGATGTGGTTGTTCTGAGTGACTGTCATGTCTCCATTATCATTACCACTCCAAATAAGATGAGCCTTCTGGTCATTCCCAAGAAATGCTTTCAACCAATTGCCAATCGGAAATCATCTGGCAGAGATGGTTGCATGCTGGGAAGGGTGGGAGTTAGCTGCAGTATTAAAGCAACTGGTGCAAAGCCTGATTTAAAAAAAAAAGTTATTTAAAGTTAAAACCAGATTCTGGTAGCCTGCTATTCCCAATATTTTCATGTTTTAATGATTAAAAAGAACTGACTGTCTTATTGGTTATTTTACTGTTGCATTGAAGTTAGGACAGCGGACCTTTTTGCTTGTGTTTGATGTGTACATTTATGCCCTACCTTTCCCAGTTTCATCATTATCTGAATAGATGGTCAAAGCATGATTCATACTTGCATTACTGTGAAGTAGAAGCAAGACTGAGTCTTGTTGTACAAGATAAATCGGTGGGATATCTCACCTTTTCCTTCTCATCCTCTTTCTCCTCCCCCCTCACTTCTTTCTCACTTTCCTTATCTTTTTCTCCTATTTTATTTAGAATCTCTCTTCTGCCACAATTTTTCATTTGTGATTTCTGGCATCTTGCTGCAGGTACAAATGTTAGTCATTGAAGACTCTAAGAAAATAAGCACCAAGGTGACCCAGAATCCATAACACTAACAATTATGAGCCATTAATTCTGGACTATACTGGTACCTTGGCTTTTGAGAGAGTCCCCATCTTTATGGACACCTCTGTCTTCAGAAAGAGGAAACAAAAGAAATAATAAAACCTGGATTTGCTTGTAGGAGATACTAATCTCCCACATGAGAATCTTCAAAAATGGTGGAATGGGCCAAAATAGGCCAGGGACTGGGGTAATTTAAAGGCCAAAAAACCAGGTGGCAACTCTAGAGCTTTGAATCTGAAATTGCGAAATTCAAGGCAGGAACCTAAATTATGGCCCAGGAAAAAGTGACCCAAGTTGAATGGTGGTCTAAAACTGAATATGTTAAGGAACAATGGTGAGAAGGATGTAATAGTGAAATGAGTTCTGCTTGGGTCCTGCCTGCGCAATTTGTGAAAGCCTAATTGGAATAGTGTATCAAAGCTTCGTAACCACCCACTCTTGGTATGGTTTTGCCATTTGTGCAGTATTCCTCAGCTCCCAAATCACTGCACAGCCTGCTCTATGCAAAATTCTCTGCAGTGTAGTGCTCAGCTTTAGCACCAAAACCACCTTGAGGAATTTGCAGTAGACCCCTTACCATCCTTTGCTTCAGGTTTAATTAACTCATGAATTCCCCTGGCATTTAAGAGTATCCAAGCCCTTTCTGAATTGTGTTTCTTGATATTTAGCAAGGTCATGGACAATCGTTTGAGAATACCCATAAAGACCAGTGCTTCAACTGTTTCCTTATGATTACCATTCATTGACTGAACTAAGGAATCTGGGCCTTCCACAGTTTATGGAAGGGGTCTGTTGCATTTGTTAAAGGGCAGTAATAAATGAGAGCTGGTGGAGTTACAACCTGCATTTTGGCTAGCTTAGTTGCATGCTGTGTGACATGCAACAATGCTACAATAGAGAGTGGGAGAGCAAGTTTGTGTTCCTTGGGGAGGGGAGGGGGGGGGGCGGGAGCGATGGTAGAAGTGAAAATCTGTAAAGTTCACAGATCAGACTCATTTCCTCGTGGTCCAGTAAAGAATAGCATTTGGGGACATCTAGGACCTGCTGTTGTATAGCAGAACCGATGTGAAGAGGAGAATTTGATGTAGCTGTTTATTAAGAGTGATGCTGTGATTAATCTTTGTCCAGGCTTTTAAATTACCTCTGTTCTTGTATTTACTAATGGTTGTGATAATTCCAGTGTTTTATGCTGGGCAAGGTGAGCTCACGTTGAGTAAAACACTTGCCTGTATAATCCAGTTTCACTATCCTTTATTCCCTACTCCAGTGTAAAACTGCATTTCAAACCATATGCATTGTTTGATGTATGGTAATTATAAATCAGTCAAATATAAAGTTTACGGTTTATTTATTAGTCACAAGTAGTCTTCCATTAACACTGCAATGAAGTTACTGTGAAAATCCCCTAGTTGCCACACTGCAGCGCCTGTTTGGATACGCTGAGGGAGAATTTGGCATGGCCATTTCACCTAACCTGCACGTCATTGGACTGGGGGAGGAAACCGGAGCACCTGGAGGAACCCACACAGATACGGCGAGAATGTGCAAACTCCACACAGGCAGTGACCCCAAGCCGGGAATCGAACCCCGGGTCCCTGGCGCTGTGAGGCAGCAGTGCTTGCCACTGTGCCGCCCATATTCACTGGTTTTCAGAGTGTATATATGCAAAGTGTATTTTTTTGATGAGTATACAGTACTATACACTTCAGCTTATGGGAGCAAAGAAGATGGTATGGTTTTGATCATAAATTGGTATATTTTATAAGAGCTTGCATTTATTTAGCAACCTTTTTATAGTAAAGGGTCTCGGGGCTTTTCCCTCCTTTAGCAGAACCTTCAAAGAAGGGAAAAACATAGACCAATATCTATCCCCAGTGCATGCAGCTGCTTGTGCCTCCAGATCTAGATAATATATGTATGCCACACGGTCGTCTTCTTCAGGTAACATCCTAAATTATTCGAGGATTGCTGAACCATGGTTTATGTTGTGGTTTTACTATATATTTATTTATTAGTGTCACAAGTAGGCTTACAGTAACACTGCAATGAAGTTACTGTGAAAATCCCCTAGTCGCCACACTCCGGTGCCTGTTTGGGTACACTGAAGGAGAATTTAGCACGGAAAATGCACCTATGGTGCAGGGTGACAAGGTAGGTCCCAAGTCCACCATTGCTGGAACAGGGATCGAATCCTGTACTGTTGGTGCTTATTCTGAGCCATAGACCTGCCAACAATACTACCCAGCTCCTCGGTACATGGTTACTTAGGGGAAAATCAATTGCTTCTGTGAATGTACGTGAATAATCGTTAAACAATTTCCTTTCAGCAGGTTTTATAAAACACAGAGTACACTCGTCCATGAAGTTTTACTTTTTAAAAAAAAAATGATATAGTACACGATGCAAAGCAATTGGAAACAGTCTTTTATTTCCTCATCTATAGACATAGCTGGACTATCTATGTGGAGATTTCCCAGTTGCCCTTGTGAAGATTTTCACAATGATGTCTTGCAGTACCCTCCTCTTTTCTGTCAGAATCCTGATGGATCTTGTGCCCCTTTGAAGGGGACAGGCTGCCTTTGAATACCGTGTAAATCCTGCAGTGACCTTGCTGAGTATTGTGGCAGTGTGTTATTCGAATCAAGATGTGAGATTTCAACTGATTCAAGGGGGGAGAAAATAAACTTGTTAATGGAATTATGGTAGAAACACTCCTGCTGAACAGACTGATCAGCAAGCTGTTCTTCATAGGTGTTAAGAACACTGAACCATGTGATGTAGAAATTAAGCAGAAGCATTATGTTAACTAGGATTTCGAATTGCGGTTTGAATGCAAACTGCCTAGGCATAGGAGTATTCATACTATGGAGAGCGTAAACTTGATTAAGTTCTGCAATTATTTCTCAATACAATGTTTTCCAATATATGTGTCTACATTGCAAGACCTGAGTATTTTGATTGTAATGGAAATGCGACTCAATGGAGAAAATTAGCTAATTAATAGCTAATATATGGATGCCTGGTGAGGGTGGCATTGGGCTTGGCTGTGATCATCTTCACGATTGGCTCTGTCTTCCAGCGCACACAATGAAGCCTCCACACATGAATGACACTCTCCTGTTTGAGGTACTCAAAGTTGATCACTGTCTGCAGAAACATAGCCCAGTGAGAGGAATTGAGGAGGAATGGAAGAAAATTGGAGAAACTAGAAAGAATTCTTCCCATTGTTTCATAATTGAATCACATTTTGTTAAATTTTAATAATGTTGAGTATTTCTGGAGTAAAGGATAGATCATACCTGACACATCTGATTCAATTTTTTGAAGTAGTTGTGGATGGGGAATGCCTGTGGGTGTTACTTTTATATAGAATTACAAGAAGGCATTTGATGATGTCTCTCATAAGAGGCTGTTAACTGAAGTTGAAAAATCATGTAATTGAAGTTGAATTATTGAGTTGGTTAGGAAATTGACTGAATGGTGAGATGTGGAGAATAGGGATAATGGGCCGGTAATCCAATTGGCAGGTGATACTCATGGTGTCCCTCAGGATCTGTGTTGGGCCTCAACTGTTATTGTATTTGTTAACTATTTAGATGGGATAGAAAGCCACAGATCCAAATTTGCCAAAGACAAAGATAGCTAGGTTGCTTACATTGTTGATACTTCAGATCCACACTGGTTGGCAAAGTTTAAAGAAAGACACAGCTGCTGGAGACAGAGATAGTTGACTTAGTTCACAGTCAGGACTACAACCGACAAGTGTCCCAGCTATCCCCATTTATACTCATTTGAGCAAACAGTTAGATATCTGCATTTATACTCTTTTGGGTGAAACAAATTAACCCCCATTTATAGGTGTACAAATACCCATCACTTGTTTAACAATGTGATTGCCATTAAACCTTAATGCGATTAATACAACAATGAATATTGATTAAATGGGTAAAACTGTAGCAAATGGATTTCAGTGGGGGTAAAATTGAGGTTATCTACTTTGGATTTCAAATGATGAGAACAAAGTGCTTTCTAAATGGTGAAAACCTACAAATACTGAATACGCAGAGAGTTGTAGCGTTCCCCCCAGGTATGTGGATCAATAAGATGTCATGAACAAACTCAAAAAATAATCAAAATTGGTAATTGAATGCTGGCCTTTAATATCAAGTGGACTGGAATACAAAGGACGTAGAAGTCATGCTTCAACTGTGGAAAGACCTGGTTAGACTACACCTGGAATACTGAGAGCGATTCTGGTTACCACATCATAGGGAGGATATATTGACCTTGGAAGGTACGCAGCATTAGGGTTATCATTGCTGAAATGATAGCTGGACACTAAGCGTTAAATTACTAGGAGAAATTGGGTTTGTATTCTTTAAAAGATTAAAAGGTGATTTGATTTCAAGTCTTCAAGATATTGAGGAACAGATAGGGTACACTTGGGCAGAGTCTAAAAATTGGACTCAGATTTTCAGAGATGAAATTGGGAAACACTTCACACCAATCGTGGTACATATGAAGCGTGAGTCACGTGTAGGCCAGACTGGGTAAGGATGGCCGATTTCCTTCCCTAAAGGACATTAGTGAACCAAATGTTTCTTTCCGACAATTGACAATGGTTTCATCGTCATCAGTAGATTCATAATTCAGATTTTTTAATTGAATTCAAATTCCACCATCTGCCGTGCTGGGTTTCAAACCTGCCTGCCCAGATATTGGCTGAGTTTCTGGATTAATAGTCTAGCGATAATACCACTAGGCCATTGCCTCCCCATATGTACATTAAGGGACATGCAGCAACGGCGGGTAAATGGAGTAGTTTGCAATTCAGCCATGACCTCATTGAATGATTGGACAGGCTCAAGGGGCTAAATGGCCTCCTGTTCCTACGTTCCTATATAAAACAAAAATACTTCAAGGACTTTAGTTCTCAAATGTCTTTTTGCGCATAGCCCACTTGGGTGGGGCAAAACTCCCTTCGGCCTACCTACTGGTCCCACCCCACCTGCTTTCACTTGCCAATTATCACAGAAAAACCCATCAGAATTGATGAGTAGAAGGGCACTGCTTTTGATAAGATTGTAATGAGATGATATCTGGTCGTACACTGGAGAGCTTCAGTTTCATTCAGCTAGTTCTTCTTTGTTTCCATCCCACAAGTGTTCAAATTGCAATCTCGCGGTTATGACTACTTGTGCCACACACACACGGGAGCTGATCCAGGTTTGTGACATCACGAGTGTTGAGATGAGAGTTTTTGCCTCTTCTCTCGTATCACCATGGCGTTGCACATCAATGATTTATATTTTCGACTGTCTGGAGGGCCCTCATGGATCACACCTAGGTTTGAGTTCATCAAGTTTTATAGTTCTTGTGTCTGATCTTGGTACGTTTGTATGCTTTTTCATTGAGGTTGGATGCTATTCTGTGCAATTATGCTGGCCTTTGGCCCATGTTTGGTTTGCTGGAATAAGAGACATTAACTGGATGGCAGGTTGTTGTAGTCAAATGTTCACAGCCCTCACACTGGTCTGGCCATTGTACTAAGATATGTGCAGGAAAATTGTCTGCCTGCATGCACTCGAGTTAAAAACATCTTTAGACGGCGATAGTTATAGAATGCTAGACCTGATTCTCAGGCTGGATGCTCTTCTTGGGACGGGACACCTCTGAGTGTATGGTAGGGTCTGATTTCTTTTCATTAATTTAGTCAACAGAAATCAGGGCTGTGGGTCTGTAGTTTGCTGTGAGAATCACTTATTGCTGGTGCAGAGAATCAATCTTCATAATCCTGTGTTTCACTTTGCTGTTAAACATCTCCATGTAGAATGCTGTAGTTTTGAGGTGCGCAGAGTCTGGGTTGCCCCAGTGTGCTGTAAGGTTAGGAGGATAGAATAGATATGCTGTGGGGGCCAATGCTGTAATATCTTGATGGGTTAACTGTCTTTAAATGCAGACCAGAATTAGCATCAACTTTTGGAATGAGAAATGAATGCTAGAAGCTTGGGGGTTTAGTGATATTATAACAGTGACACTGCTTTTGGAAACGAGAAGTAGAATTTCTAATCACATTTCATCTCAAACTCCTATTGGCTTCAGTTCAAACCTAATTGTCTGATGAAAAATCAAGATGATCATTCCTTTTAAAATGTGATAATGAGATGATTGTTCACTGAGCTTTACCCAGATGATTCTCTTTCCTTGGTAGCAACTCCCATTGATGTCAGTTTGAATGCAATTTTATGGGTCACCTGATGAATTCTACTCTCAGAAGTGGAAACTTAATCTTGGGATTGTGTGGTTAATCTATTTACTGCACATTTGGTAAAAGAGTAGTTGCTTGGAAGGTAGTCTGCTTTTAAAGGAGAAAATATATATATATTCCCTTTGCGAACTGCTCTTGTAGCAGGAGCCAACAAAAATGATCTGTTTTGGATGAACAAAAATGTGAGGGTGAAGGTGCAATACAGCCCGTATTAACTCACATCTGCAGAGCTGTAATCAAGATTGCTGCTGTAGAGAACAGTTTGTTTCTGGCTGGAGAGAAAATGATTCAGCTGTGAAATTGTTCTGTGAATCACTTCATTTAGTGTTATTTAATATGTATGTATGGCATGTAGTGAAATGTTATGAATTAGGATATGTTCTTTTTAACTTTATTGGTGTGATTGCTAACTTCACTGCTCATAGAACTAGAATTATTTTGCACGTTTTGAAAATCAGAGATGATGATGTGCACAGTAACACCTAATGTCTGGCAGCATCTCATGCTGTTCCAGAATTAAGTTAAACACTGCAGGAGGAGTCATGCATACTTGCAGTAGGTAGAATATCTCGGCAGCAGTGGTGAGTCTCAGTCAGGTATACAAAACACATGTGTCTCCCGGAGGAAACTCTTGTCTTTTTATATTTTTACACCAGTGGGTCAGTTGAGAAAATCCTTCATGATAGCGTGTATTACTGGAACTGAGGAAATCAGGTCATGGTGTTGTACTTGTTGCTGAGTTTAAAATGAGGGGGAAAAAAAGCTCTTCGATGTAATATCTTTACGCTGAATGGCGCTAGCAGGAGGAGCTCAAAATATATGTGCATTTCAAAACTGTGTAGCAAACCAATAAAGATCCAAATAATGAGGGGATTCGGGAAGTAACCTTCTAAAATCTAGTAAGCAACGATTTAAGAAACAGCGATAAATTATTTAAATGTATCTACTGAAATATATTTTTTTAAAAGGACTTCTATGTTCAATTCATTTATTGGACAGTATTGATACAATCATCCTGTATTAATGCATTTCTTATTGTTTCCAGGAAATGGTTGTGGTATTTGTATGGTATAATTTCTCTGCACGCTTGGAATCTGGAATTATTGGGAGTACTTTTGTGTAAATACTTCATTATTGATTAACGGATAACCGATTTTGCTTTGAATATCTAAAGCTACAAATCGCTATCCGCCTGTAATGTGAATGGGCATTGTGTATCGAAATGCTTTTGCTGCGTAGGATTTAACTTTAAGTAGATATTTTGATGTTTATATTCTGATCTTGGAGATTATATTTGCTTTTTTTTCATTGTTATTTTTTTCATCTCTTTTGTCGTTCTTGTTTGGTCTTTATTTCCAAGATTTGTGTTTATTATGTTAATGTCTGTCATTTTCAAACTGTGTAGTTCTGTGTACGTGTGTGTATGTCTGTAGTTGGCTAATGGTATTAGAATTCAAAACCTCCTTTCAGAGCAGCATTGCATCTTGTACTGTGGAAAATTCGTATCAGTGTATTGTGCAATCACGGCCTTTTAGTATTCAGTCAACAGCACAAAATGTTCATTGCAGTGTTAAACTGCACACTTTGTGCATTGTTGAGAATAACCTGGGAAAATGCGGCACTGTGCCAGGATTCTTCCTCAGTGGTGAATATTGAGATGAAACTATTACTTGGAAATGGGGCATATATGTTCTTAAATTCACCCTTCCCAACAGAACTAAAAGGGACAGGATACACACTTGAATTGATTTTAATAAACAGAGCTGTCTTGAAAATCCAGTAACCAAATTAATATGATACTTCAAAACCTTGGATTAATGAGGTGTGACTATATTGGGCAAACTGTTTGAACGTGTCAATGTACCACCTGCCCTGCACTGACACAGTACAATGAAAGTACTAGCTGCTGCCTGGTACAGATTGCGCAGAGTCGCGGAGCAGAAACTGATAGCCAGGTTCCGCACACACAAGGACGGCCTCAACCGGGATATTGGGTTTATGTCACACTATTTCACATAAATATTTCTGCTTTTTTCCTCCTGAGTCTTTATCATGCGATCCTAGAATCAGAATTTATGTCACACTATTTGTAACTCCCACAGTTGCGTGGACCTGCAGAGTTTCACTGGCTGTCTTGTCTGGAGACAATACACATCTTTTTAGCCTGTCTTGATGCTCTCTCCACTCCCATTGTTTTGTTTCTTAAAGACTGGATTAGTTGTAAGTATTCGCATTCCAACCATTATTCATGTAAATTGAGTCTGTGTCTTATAAGTTCTGTTTGTGAACAGAATTCCCACTCACCTGAAGAAGGGGCTCAGAGCCTCGAAAGCTTGTGTGGCTTTTGCTACCAAATAAACCTGTTGGACTTTAACCTGGTGTTGTTAAACTTCTTACTGTGTTTACCCCAGTCCAACGCCGGCATCTCCACATCATGACAGATTGCAGTGCCACACATTAGAGCCTTATGTGAACTAATGAGTCTCTTTTGCCTGAACCTTTGTGACTTAAAGGGTTAAAGATTACAACTCTGTTCTTGCAAATAAAGAAGCATTTTTCTATGAGTATAATTACTGTATTTCAGGCTATAAACTTGCTTTAGTGGGAGGGCAGACTCTGTTTGTAAGCTAATAAATCTGTGTGGGAATTGCATTTAACTCTTGACCCCAGTAAGAGTATCACACAGAGTTCATGGTCACCAGCGAAGGCTGCATCAAAGGGAAGCCATGCAAAATGGGAGTGCTGGGTTACCAAGGTAATCCTGGCACTGTCAATGAAGCTTTAACTGAGACTGCAGTTTATTATGTGTGATAGTGGGTGTCTGGAGCTTGATGCAGTTGTACGTCATTCTGAAACTTGTGCTGAGAATGGCAAAGAGTGGGTGTATTTGCCATTTATCTGGATTGAGTTACTGTGCTTACTGGAATAGAATTGTATTTCCCCATACAACCCATTAACCTAGATTGCAAAATGTTAGCTTAACAGATGGTAAATTCTTGCTAAGGAGTCACTACGATAGTGACCGTGTCCATTTCTGTATCAACAGTTGCATGTTCCTCAGGAAGGCTGTCGATAAGTTGACTTTGAAATGTGCAACTGATCTTGTGTTGGAATCATAAGCCTTCAAAAAGAAAGATTTATTGCACTGTCGGATCTTTGTAGATGGAACTTTGGGCCTGGTTACTACTGTAAAGTTGGAGCAGCAATGACATTGTCGCTGAACAAATACAACAGGTACAGGCAGCAGTTCTTCCCTGGTCTTTATAAATAACAGCTTACATTTCTATAGTGCCTTTAACACAGTTATGTTTGGGGAATATGGTGAGGCATGGAGAGAACGATTGGGAAATGTGACTGATGTTTGATAAGGTAGGTTTTGAAATAGTAGGGATTAGAATCATAGAATAGAATCCCCACGGTGCAGATGAGGTCATTTGGCCCATCGCGTCTACACCAACTCTCTGACAGCGTATCTTACCCATGCCCTCTCCCCTGCCCTATCTCCATAACCCAACACATTTCCCATGGCTAATCCATCTAACCTACACAGCTTGGGACACTAAGGGACAATTTAGCATGGCTAATCCACCTAACTTGCACATCTTTGGACTGAGGGGGGAAACTGCAGCACCTGGAGGAAATCCACACAGATACAGGAAGAAAGTACAAACTCCACACAGTCGCCCAAAGTTGGAATTGAACCCTGGAGCTGTGAGGCAGCACTGTGCCACCATGCTGCCTGTGGGAAAAGGTTGTGTGAGAAAGAGAATTGGAGAGGTAAAGATCTTTTAAGGAGGGTGTACTAAACAGCGATTGACGTGGCTGAAGAATCTGCCACTAGTAAAAGGGGAGGGTGGGGTTGAGTCGTGAAAATGAATGCGAGGCAAATGTTTGTTTGTTTATTTATAATAAATAAACATTCTCCTCGCTTTCATTTAGCAGATATGTGCAGAAAATGTGTGTGAGGAGAATGTGCAAGGTGATTAGAGGGCTGAAAGGACCAGCTGGTCCATCAGGACATTGCCATGAGGCAGTATGGACAAAGATGGGAATTGTAAATTTAATACAAAGTCTACCCGGTGAAGGTCACTCAGGGATGGGGATGATGGATGAGTGGGACATGATTCAAGCAGCAGGGCTTTGAGGAGTTGTAGTTTATAGAATGTGGAGGTTAGCCAGCAGAGCATCGGAATAGTTGAGTAGAGGAGCCATAGGGTTGAAAAGGTCTCTTGAAGCAGATGCAATGAGGAATGCATGGAGGTGGATTATCTTGAGAAGGGTAACTATATGATATTGGCGATGGATAAGATATTGGATGCAAAACTCAGTTTGGGGGCCAAGTTAAATGTCAAGATTGTACATGGTCTGATTTAGTCCAAGTGAGTGGCTGGAAAGAAGGATGGAATTGCTTGCCAGTCTGCGTGGTAATTCTTGTTTAACCAGGAGTTGCTGAAGCTCCTCTGGTTGGCAAAGATCTGCTTTAAATATATATTTTTATATCTAATAGTATATGTGTTAATTTTACACTAGCTATGTTTTCCCTGAGAGATGGGAGAAATGAGCCAGTGATTAGCAATTTTAAAGCAGAGTTAGCAAAATAAATCTCATGTAAATTTAAAAAAAATTTAAAGTAAGTTATAAATGATATTGTGATATGGATGTGTTTAATAATTCAAAATGATAATTGGAAGAGTTTTATTGACAAAAGTATTTTTTTAATAATGAAATTCTGGTAGGTAATTGCTGTTCCAGTAAATCATTGAATGCTATTTGAGAAATCATCTTGTGGCGTTATGCTGCATTCCTCTACCATGCCTATTGCACTTTACTGAAAGGTTTCCTATGAATTGGTAGATTTTATTTTTTGGAATCTAGGAAAGTTATGTGGCCCTATTGTACAGGCATCTCACATTAACCCTTTATTTAGACACTGTGTGGGTGGAGGCGAAGCATCCAGTCTGTACTCCACCCATGTGGGGAGAAACCACAGAAGCACAAGAAATGCTGACTGTTCTGGCGTTGATATTACTTATTCTCCATGCTGCGTAAGTTGGCTTTGAACAATACCACATACTGTTGCCACAACTTCAAAAATCTTGCTCTTACCTGCATTTCTGATAATGTTATTACTCAGCTGGGCACTATTTTTAAAAAAAGAATTTCACAAATTCATGAAATGAACCAGCTGTATTGGTTTTCAGGAGTACATGTTGCATGTATCCTTACAGACTAACATCTCTAGATGGGACTTGAAGTTGTGTGTTAGTAGCATCTAGTGATGAGCAAAGGCTGGAACTATAGCTACAGTACTTAGTGAGGGGTCTGCAAACAATAATTTTATTATAATTTTTTGGAAACTTGCTAGGTAATGAGCTTTGTGGAGAACAGCCGTTTGTTTCCAGTGTTCAAATTATTATTGGCATTAAAATTTGATTTCTCTCTGGGAGACCTGCAAGGCCTTTGCTAGAGGTTTGGTCACCACATTCTCAGCTAGCAAGAGGCGTAGATTGATGGAACAGCAGTGTCAGTTAGAGGTCTGGCCAGCTGAATTGGAGTGGGTGTATGGTAGGAATTGTTGTCATGCAAAGCTGAAGGAAATTGGTATCGTTCGGGCAGCACTGGACTCTTTGACACAGTGTACAGAGAGGAGTTTGAGGTTTGCTAAGCAGAGATTGTATAATTTTGGAATAAACTGAAAAGGTATTTGGTTTTTCTTACTAGGAAGAAATCCTACTCGAGGGCGATAGCTTTGGTGGTGGACTCCAAGAGAAATAGGAGGATTAAAGCTCAAGATATTAATGAGACTTTTAAGAGCTTTTACACCAATTTGTATGAATCAGAATAAGCTGAGGAAGCTAGTACTTATGGAGCGTTTCTTCTCTTCTCTTGAGCTTCCTTCTGCCTCAGAATCTGAGGAATAGCTTTGAATGCTCCAGTCTCTGGGGGAAAGAGGTGGTCTCTGCAATGATGGAACTTCAGCTTGGTAAGGCACCCAGGTCTGCTGGTTTTGGGTGTGAATTCTACAAGGAATTCAAAGACCTGTTTTTAAACCCATGAATTGATATGTATAATCATTCTTTTGCCGTAGGAATATTTCCTTAATCCTAAACAGTATATTTCTTCTTGAGCCATTCCTTTATTAAATGTTGATTTGAAAGTGTTGTCTAAGGTTCTGGTGACGTGTCTGGAGAAAATCCTGCCTGTGATTATCCAGGGTGATCAGATTGAATTTATTAAGGGTCTGAACTCGTGCCATAATGTTAGGAGATTGCTGAATATTATCCAAGTCTTCCAAAAGTGTGCTTTGGATGCATTAGTGATCTCCTAGATGCCGAAAAAGCCTTTGATAAGGTAGAATGGAATTATTTGTTCCTTACTTGCATAAGCTTGGATCAGGAGGGAATCTTGTGAAGTGGATTTCAAGAACTCTACAAGAACCCGGTGACTGCGGTCCTTACAAATGGTTATAGGTTAGAGAATTTTGGCCTTCAGAGAGGGACTAGGCAGGGATGTCCAGTGTCTCCCCTGTTGTTTGCCTTAGCTATTGAACCTTTGGTTAAGGCTATTAGATGTGACTCCATGGGTTGTCCAGTGGAGATAGACAGCACAAAATTTTGCTTTATGTGGATGATGTGTTGCTGTTTGTCTCCGAGCCGAATGTCTCTGTTCCTGCTATTATTGATGTGATAGCCAGATTTGGTCTTTTTTTGGGTTAAAAGATTAATTTCATGAAATTGGAGGCTATGTCCCTGGGCAGGTTAAGGGGTAGATTCCCCTTTTCTCATTTTCCCTTTAGATGGTCCCCTTTGGGGTTTACTTATCTGGGCATTTGTATTACTCTGGGAGAGGACCTTGCAGTAAATATTGATGAGGTGGTATTTTGGAATGTGCTAATAAAATTTCAGTTTGTAATAGAACGAAAGAAATTCAGTTTAAGATATTGCACCTTATCTGCATATTGCTCCAAACCTGCAGCATTGTTTCGACCCCGCTATGTCCTCATTGTGTGAGAAGTGCAGGGTGGATGTGGGGGGTGTTACCTGCATTGCTTTTGGTGCTGTGTCAAGATTAAGGCCCATTGGTTTAATGTTCTTTAAAGAGCTTGAGAGGATCTTTGATACAATCTTGGAGTTTGATCCCTTGCATCTGATATTGGGTCTCCCAGACAAAAAGATCAGTAATGGGAAAAGGCTGTAAAATATCCTAACATTTGCAGCATGGGAGAATATCCTTTGTTCATGGATTAGTGATGAACCTCTTTCAAATTGGAATTTGCATAAAATCATTCTGGAATACATACTAATGGAATTTTTCACTTGTTTACTTTGAGCTAAACCGGATACATTTCGTAAAGTTTGGGACCCTTACCTTAAAATTCTGGGCACTGCATTGTCTAGTTAACTCCTGTCATGTTTTCCATACGTTCTGTGACTGTGTCACCATTATCCTGTGAGCTTGGCTATGGGCAAAGAAATGGCAGATGGAGTTCAATCCAGATAAATGTGAAGTGATGCATTTTGGCAGAACTAACGTAGGGGGAGCTATATGATAAATGGCAGAACCATAAAGGGTGTAGATACGCAGAGGGACCTGGGTGTGCAAGTCCACAGATCCTTGAAGGTGACGTCACAGGTGGAGAAGGTGGTGAAGAAGGCATATGGCATACTTGCCTTTATAGGACGGGGCATAGAGTATAAAAGTTGGGGTCTGATGTTGCAGATGTATAGAACGTTGGTTCGGCCGAATTTGGAATACTGCGTCCAGTTCTGGTCGCCACACTACCAGAAGGACGTGGAGGCTTTAGAGTGCAGAGGAGGTTTACCAGGATGTTGCCTGGTATGGAGGGGCTTAGTTATGAGGAGAGATTGGGTAAACTGGGGTTGTTCTCACTGGAAAGACGGAGGATGAGGAGAGACCTAATAGAGGTGTATAAAATTATGAAAGGCATAGATAGGGTGAACGGTGGGAAGCTTTTTCCCAGGTCGGTGGTGACGTTCACGAGGGGTCATAGGTTCAAGGTGAGGGGGGGGAGGGAGGTTTAACACTGATATCAGAAAGACGTATTTTACACAGGGTGGTGGGGGCCTGGAATGTGCTGTCGGGCAAGGTGGTGGAGGCGGGCACACTGGGAACGTTTAAGACTTATCTAGATAGCCACATGAACGGAGTGGGAATGGAGGGATACAAAAGAATGGTCTAGTTTGGACCAGGGAGCGGGCTTGGAGGGCCGAAGAGCCTGTTCCTGTGCTGTATTGTTCTTTGTACCACTCAACCAAAATGTACTGTAATCATTTTGATCATAATTAAAAGTAACTTGTGGTGCAAACGCTAATTGTTAAAAGTAAAATTTTACTCCAGTGCAATAAAAATACTCAACTTTAATTGACAATAAAAATGAAAGCACTTTTTAATTCTACATTCCCCGCCTCCCTTTGTTCTCCACATTGTCTCTCCTTTACAGTGCTGTGTAGTTCAATCCGTTCCGCATTGGATTTAGACCAGAAAGTCATGGGGTTGAATTCTGCCAAGATTCACCAGGCTTTCATCTTTTTAACAAGAGACTGTGTACAACACTTGGCATTGCTATGGCATTTTTTACATGGGCATTCCAGGCAGTGTTAAAAGGGAGTAAAACTGCACCAAACAAACATTTGTATCTAAAGGTGACCCACACGTGTGGGTATTCATGTTCTTTCTTTCCCAGTTTTTATAATTTTTGTTCAAAATTTCCTTCCGCATCGTCTCTCTTCATTTTTTCTGTTTAAAAACTAATTTTCTGCTGTTGATCACGGCTTGCACATTTCATTTTGAAGGTTGGAACGAATTAAAAGTGTAAATTGGAAAGGTTCCCCTGCTTTAAAGCCCCGTGTTTGAAACAATCAAAAGTCCTAATAAAAAATGAAATGATGTTGCCTTCTAAGCCAAAACAGTAAGGCTTGCCAATAAACGGTTATGGTGAGGAGGAGTGTGGCTAGACAAGCAAACTGCTTCTTGGCACATGCTGACTAAAAGTGGATTTGGGGCAGTGTACCCAAGACAGTTTAGTGCACCGAGGGTTGATAACATGTGTTTCACTTTATCCCCATATTTAATTTTGTAGAAATCCTTCAGGAATATCTTTTGTTTTCAGAAATTTATTAGGTTTCTATACTAAACCCACCATTTTACCGTGATCCGACTACATAACCGGCATTAAAACAAGCAAAATACTGTGGATGCTGGAATCTGAAATAAAAGCAAAGTGCTGGAAAATCTCAGCAGGTCTGACAGCATCTGTGGAGAGAGAATAGAGCCAAAGTGTCGAGCCTGGATTAAGGGCCATCTAGACTCGAAACGTGGGCTCTATTCTCTCTCCACAGATGCTGTCAGGCCTGCTGAGATTTTCCAGCTTTTTCTGTTTTTAATTAAAACAGGCAAGCCCTTTAAACTTTGAATTTTGAAGCTTGGTAGAAAAATCCCAGTGCAGTCTTCTATGATGCATAGGTAAAGTTGTACAATGCATAGGGGTAAATACATTCAAGCTTCTTTTTGTGATAAACATCAATATGATACGTGGCGTACTTCGATGTACGTTGCTTGGGCATACAGGATGCAGTTTTGAAATTTGTTGGTGGCTCAAAAGTTGTAGTAAACCACGAGGAATAAAGTATGCTTCAATAGGACATATGGGTGCAACATGGCAGATGAAATTCAATGCAGAAAAATGTCAGGTGGTAGGAAAAATAATAAGCAACAACATGTACTAAATGGCAGAATATTAAGGGGGCAGCAAGAAGAGAGAGAAGCTGGAGCTGTTTGTACACAACTCCTCTTTGAAAGAGACAGGATAGGTTAACAAAGCAGTTCATAAAGCGTATGGGATCCTGGGCTTTTTTAAAATAAAAGAGGGATGGAGTACAAAAGGTGAGAGGTTATGTTGTTTCCAATGGTTGAAGGGTCAGATACTGGGGGGGTACAGATTTAGGTGATTGGCAAGTGAACCAGAGGCAACTTAGAGGAAAAGCATTTTTACACGAGTGGTTGGGATTTGGAATGTACTGACTGTACGGTGAATTCAGATTCAGCCTTAAAGGGAGTTGGCCAAATATTTGATTGAATTTCAGGGACGTAAAGAAAGAGCAGGTAGTTTGACAAACTAAATTTCTCTGCTTTCACGTTCTCTGGTAATGTCTGATGTGTTGGCATTTACGTTAACATTGGATGATCTGCAACTCTGCTAAGACACTGCCAATGTTTTAACTTGAATTCTTTTAACATATTCAGTCCTTTGTGTCATACATCTGTTATATATGTTTCCATTTGTATTCCCACTTAAACCGGCTCTAGGCTGGTTTGCAACTTTTAACGTTCTTTCAACCTTAGACTGCAGAGGCATCGTATCTCAGTCTGATCATGTCCACCCACACATTTGATTGGACTTGAGAACAGTCACACCATGGTCACCTTTTCTCCCCTTTGCACAAGGGTGCTGAGGCTAATTATACAATACCTACTGCTGTCCGGGTTGAAATCCATAGAGGAATTGTATTTGACAACTGATATGCTCAGTTCCATTACTCACTAAACGATTGGGTGTGCAAGTTTTCTTTTGCTTTTTTTACGGTGAGTTATTTTAACTCTAGGCGATAGATATCAACACTGGGGAAAGGAGCATTCTTCCGACCCAGTCTTTTTATTCATTGTCAGTGTCACACTGTCACAACACAGGTAATATTGTGCTTGAATAATGTGCCTTTACCTTAAGAGTAATATGCTCAATAACACCAGTGTGAATTTTTCTGCAGGTTCTCGTGGCCTCTGATAAAGTTGCCAACTTAATGCAGAATAGTTCCCAATTTTATGTCCCGAAACAGCATCTCTGTTTGATGAGTGCTAACAAACCTGGGAGCTCCTGCCTTAAGAAGACTGCTGCTTTTGTGATTTTGTCCTGTCAGGGCAGTTAATGTGCTGCATGCAGCAAAGATCAAAATTGTTGAACTTTTCTTGATGGCTGTCGGTTGTCCATGTTTCACAGCCATACAGCAAGGTGC
This sequence comes from Mustelus asterias, assembly GCF_964213995.1. NCBI lineage: Eukaryota > Metazoa > Chordata > Chondrichthyes > Carcharhiniformes > Triakidae > Mustelus > Mustelus asterias. Next base: position 14,864,012 of record NC_135825.1, on the reverse strand, counting down.
CGAGAACACAGACCTTGTAAACCATCAGCTTGGCCCTATGATTCAATCAGGGTCAGCTTGCTGTTACTCCCTTTTACATGCCCACAACAGTTCATTATCTCTGAAATGTTTACCTTGGATTTCTGATCTCCTTCATTTTTATTTTGTTGAACACATATTTAGAAGGTAGTTTTTGATAACTTTCAGTTTTGTTACCTTCATTATTAAATTATCTTGTTGCAACACTAAATATTGAGAATGATGATTATCGGTTAGAGTTAACTTGGAGTCTTTGATAGTTACTGCATCTTGGGATCTCCATGTTCTTTTATATACACACTTTCTTAGTATTAACTAGTTTAGTATGCATAGCGCAATAAGTCCTCCTTTACTGCATTGTAGTCTCTTGTTTGGATTCTAATGCAGGTTTGCAGGTGATTTGAATTCTTAAAGTGGTGAAATAACCAAGCCACAGTTGATATTAAGCGAAGTATTCTTTCATACGTTCGATTTATATTGCCTCCGCAGCACCCCAATAGCAGTGTGAGATATCTGTAGTAAAGTACGCGAGGGCTAACACTGAGTTTAATTTACAGTTGAGCAATATGGACTCCAGACATTCGTCATTCCAAAGGAATGCAAATTTATAATAATTTGCCGAGAGCTTAATTTATAAATAAAACTTTCTGCACATTTACAACCTCGTTTTAAAGTTAATGCTAAGAGCAGATTTCCACAATGTGATCTAATTATTTATGCTTTATGCGGGAGGATGGCAAGACAGGATAGACTATTATTTTCAATGCAAGTAGAAAGATTAACTCATTAAATATTAGATCAAATGCTGTATTCATACAGTAATGCTCAGTTAATATTCAAATCTGCTTTGTATATTTGATCTATTGGATAAACCTACATTCTGTCTCTTGTTTGTTCAAATTCTTTTTAGTTTCAGTTTTGTTTATTAGTGCCACAAGTAAGGCTTACATTAACACTGCAATAAAGTTACTGTGAAAATCTCCTAGTCGCCATACTCTGGTGCCTGTTTGGGTACACTGAGGGAGAAATTAGCTTGGCCAATACACCTAACCAGCACATCTTTCAGACTGTGGGAGGAAACTGGAGCACGTCGGTTGACAATTTGGAAGCTTTTTCCCAGGGCAGAAATGACAATTACAAGGGGGCACAAGTTCAAGATAAGGGAGGAAAGGTTCAGTGGAGATGTGCGGGAGAAGTTTTTTACACAGAGGGTGGTGGGGGCCTGGAATGCACTGTCAAGTGGGGTGGTTGAGGCAGTTATGTTAGCCACATTTAAGATTTATCATGATAGGCATATGAACAAACGGGGAATAGAGGGATATAAGCGGTTGATCGGCGCTGGCTTGGAGGGCCTGTTCCTGTGCTGTAACGTTCTTTGTTCACCTGGAGGAAACCCACACAGACACTGGGAGAAGGTGCAGACTCTGCACAGACAGTGACCCAAGCCGGGAAATCGAACCCAGGTCCCTAGCGCTGTGAAGCAGCAGTGCTAAGCGCTGTGCCACCGTGCCGCCCTTATTCTATATGGAAAGATTATGGAGAATGCAGTAGAATTAAACAATCTCATTCCCATACTGCAATTTTCTCTTGGAACTTCAGATACGTTTATACTGAAAAATAATATGTTTTTTATGATTGAACATGTTCTTACATTATCCTGTTATAAATCCCAAGCATGCAGCAATTTCTCGAATCCTGTACTGATAGACATCTGTTTTGTAGTGGCAAACATAGGGATTATACTTCTGCGATTATATATTTCATCTTGTGGGTTTGGAACATTTGCTTCCATCCATTTTTTGTTTCTTTATAATAGAGTTGGCTTTCTGTGGCAATAATTGCTGTCGGAGGATTGCCGCATGCTGTTGCTTTGGCCAGAGAAGTTCTGAAACACAACTGAACAATGAAACTTGATTCCCACAGTAATAATACTTCTGCAGAATTGATAATGCACACAACACCACAATGTTGAAAGCATACAATGGTTTAAGATGGCTGTGAGAACCTGGACATGGTTGGTGTCAGAGACTGTTTTGTCACGTGCGGGGGAGTGTGGAGATCAAAGTTGAACCGGGCCCTGTGTTGACGCAGTGTTTGCGAGTGCATACTTCCTAGCAGGGCTCACTGGCTATCAACTGGAAATGCAAACTCTGGGTGATTTGACCCAGCCACTGCCTAACTTGGGAACGGAAGCCAAGTGTACTGTCCCAAGTAATGCTTTGAGATTAGCTAATTAGTGATCTGGCGAGATTGGGTGAGAACTGCACTTAGCAGTGCCATCACCCATTTGGGGATTTGTTGGAGATGGGAAGTGACTGCTAAGTACTGAGTGAAAATTATCAGCGTACTGTAAAGTAATGGGCTAGAATATAGTTATGTGATCACCAGATTGGAATGGTAGCACAGGAGGTTTCAGAATAACTTGACATTTTTAGGAGGCGGGATGAACTTTAACAGAAATGTGCGTATGAAATTTCTTTCTGTAGCAGTCACTGGCCAGTGGAAATATTTTTCCCCTAACTGTAAAACCACTCATAAATTTTAACATTGATCAGCTGTATTAACTGTCTCTACTCCACTGAAAAGAGCATTTACATTTCTTGTTTTGGTGTCATTTTTAGTGATTTGATTCATAGCCTTTTCAAAACGAAAGCTTAACATAACTGCTATACACTCGGTTCTGGAACAAAATTGTTTATTTGCCTCTTTCTTCCAAAATTGCCATTGCCTACACATTAAACTTATTTTGTTTCCAAAAATATGCTTTGAACATAACATAAGAATTAGGAGCAGGTGGAGGCCAATTTTCCCTTTGTGCCTGCACTGGCATTCAACAAGACTGTGTCTGATCATCTACCTCAACTCCACTTCCTCCCCCATCCCCATGTCCCTTAATGCCTTTAGTACTCAAACCTGTTGACCTCTGTCTTGAATGTACTTGACCACTGAGTATCCATAGCCCTCTGGGTAGAGAATTCCAAAGATTCACCTCTCTTTTGAGAGGAGAAGTTTCTCCTTATCTCGGTTTTAACTAGTTGACTCCTTATTCTGAGACCCTGACCCAAATGTTTCATCAGATCACTTTGCGTTCTTCCAAATTCCAGAGAATATAGACCCAGTCCACTCAGTCTCTCCTCAGATCAATTCCCTCCTTCCAAGGAACCAGTCCAGTGAACTTCCTTTGCAATTCATCCTACTACTTTCGAAGTTGCCCACATATTTATCAAGCATAACTTTACTTTCATAAATTAGTGTTGACTTTGCTTAATCATATTATGATTTTTCTAAGTGCCATTGTCACAGCTCTAACAATATTTGCCCGCTAGTGATAGGCTAACTGGCCTATTGCACCCTGTTTTGCCGTTTTCTCTCTTTCTCCTTTCTTAAGTAGTGGGGTTATATTTGCTACCTTCTGATCCATGGGCGACAGTGGTTAGCACCGCTGCCTCACAGCACCAGGATCTGGGTTTAATTTCGGCCTCGGGTGACTTGTGGGTTCTCCCCGTGCCTGCGTGGGTTTCCTCCAGGGGCTCTGGTTTCTTCCCACACTCCAAAGATATGTGGGTTAAGTTGATTGGCCATGATAAATTGACCCTTAGTATCAGGGGGTTAGCAGGGTAAATAAGTGGAGTTACGGGATAGGGTCTGGGTGGAATTGTTGTCGGTGCAGGCTCAATATGGCTAAATGGTGGCCTACTGCATTGTAGGGATTTTATGATTTCTATTCTAGAATCTAAGGAGGTCTAGATGATCAAAACCAATGCTTTCTCTGCTGCTAGATCTTTTAAAAACCCTGAAATGCAGGGATTGGTTGCCACTTAGTCCTGTTAGTTTGTCTAGTACTGTCATTTCTTGTACTGATTTTTTTTGAAGTTCCTCGTTCTTGTCTGAGTCCTGGTTCCCCATTACTTCAGGATTGTTTTGTGTCTTTTACTGTGAGGATACATGGGTTCCTTGATTTCTTTTACATGATTTTCGAATAATAGGTACACAGTTTAGTGGATGCAAAATCACGTAACAACAATCGGACAATGAGCAAACCTGCACTCAATTCATCTATAGATTCAGCATAATTATTTTACTTATGACCAAGGTCCAGGCGTGAATAATGCCCATCATTGGGAGGAATAATGCCCGTCATTGGGATCCTCCTCTTTCAGATCCCATTCCCTAAAAAGGCATTGGCCACTATGACTTCCATTAAATTGCTCCAATTGTACTGCAGTACGGCTGCCCAGGAAATTGTCCCACGCTTGTCGCCTGCCATCAGGTGTATTGGAAATCCACTCTCTTTTTGCCTTTATTCTTCATGAGATGTGGGCTACTCTGGCAAGGCCAGCATTTGTTGACCATCCCTAATTGCCTTTGAACTAAGTGGCCATTTCAGAGGGCAATTCCGAGTCAATCACATTGCTGTGGATCTGGAGTTGCATGTAGGCCAGACCAAATAAGGATGCCAGATTTCCTTCCCTAAAAGGCATTAGTGAACCAGATGGATTTTTATGATCATCGATGGTAATCTCCATTACTGAGACTAGCTTTCAATTCCAGATTTATTCATTGAATTTAAATTTCACCACTTGCCATGGTGGCATTTGAACCCATCTTCCCTGACCATTAGTTTGGGCCTCCGGATCGCTAGTCCAATGGTATTGCCATTACACCACCATCTCTCTGTTATGAATGCTCCTTCCGTGATCATTCATGGGACTTCAACCCAGAACATCTGGCCCAAAGGTTGGAATGCTATCAATGCGGCACAAGACCTCCATCTCATTAGGATCACATCGCACAAATGAAATTAGGTAACACCGATAATTGAATCCACTGCTGCACACATACACTTCATGGGACAATTGAACTTGGGGCTGAGCCTCATAAAAGTGGTATCTGAACTTTGCAAATACAGGTAATTCCAGGTTGTTATTTTTAACTGTCTGATTAGTATCTCACTTGTTTCCTTGAGGTTTAGCGATGTTCAGACTAAAAATTGCTTTAAAAAAAAAATTCTGCTTTCTTACAAACGTACTTGGTTTATTAGGACTAATTTTGTCCTTTTTGCTTAAAAATAATAACTGATAAGCCTGAGCACAAATCTGGTTCTTGGATCAAAAATTTATAAAAATAACTTTAAAGGTCCTTAACAATAGAAGTGCAAGTTCAGTTTCTTTATTTTGAATAAACAAACCCAAATTCCCTCAATTAAACCATGAAAGTGTTCTGTAAATAATTCGACCATCATACCTAACCTGCATGCTCAATCCATTTATAGATAATTATTTTTGCAAGAATGGACTTTTAGATTTTAAATTTGCAATTAATTATATAGAATGCACACAATTTAGTGCTCTTGAGTTTGTCTGTGTGATTGTATGTTTTACAACACAAGGTCATTTCTTTTCAAGGTTGAAAAGCTTAATTTATCCAGTATTTCTTTCTCCATTCTTTGAGCTCGGGAAATAGTTTTGTCTCTATTTTTTCTGCACACGCTCCAAGGATCGAATGCCTCCTTGTGCCTCTGCGCTCTGAATAAATGTTCTGTACGGTCCGAGCTTGACTTTTACTTCGAGAGCATTCTATGGTTTCAGCATGAGTTCTTTACAAAATTACATACTATCACACATATGGTTTCGAGCAGATGTTGCAGTCCTTTGGGTATCAATAAACAGATTCAAACACTCCTGAACAAGCGTGTTTGGAACATTGAGTGCTCCTACCACCTAGGCTATTACAGGATGAGTTAGTCATTGAAGGTCTATCTTTCCACACTCATGTCCACTCATGATGAGTGTAATTGTTAAGGTATATGTCATGGCTGGCTGTAATGTATTCAGCTGGTAGTTCTTGCAGTACAGTGTTACCAGATTTGCTGGAAAACCATGGGCATCAGTATTATTTAATGGTCTAATGCTTTCTCATTTTGATCTAATGTTATTTTTGCATCCCCGAGATATGGCCTCTTTGCAGTGACGCAGAAGTGACCGTATAGCCAAGGGTCATATTCTGATGGTCTCAGTGACGCACTGTCCCATCACTTGGGCAGCATGAAGTAAAACTCGTGCTAAAGCAGACACTCAGTGAGCCCATTGGATAATGTGGGCCCTCCTGCACACACGCTCAAAACTTGCAATATTTACCGTCTGGGAGCAGAACGCTACACACATGTACTTGCATGCTCAGGACTCTCTCTTTTGCAGTCAAGAATGATAAATTAGGTGTTGCCAGCTGCAAGCCACTGAATGCAGCAATTGGTCTCTGGCCAATAGTGCAGTGTAAGCACAGCTTTAATTCATCACCTTGAATTACTGGCACCAGTGACAGTCCTCTAACCACCAGTATTTCACCCTGGTTTTCTGAAAATCATCTATCGAGGCACAGCCCATTTGGAAGAGTAACAATCACGGGTACCAGAATGGTACACACCCTTCATCATTACACTGAACTGAAATCCTAGTCACAGTGCACTGTTAAAAAAAAATTTTTGTGGCCCCAGAAATAAATTGAAGATGTTTTATGCTGTTTTGGCGCAGAAGAATTATGGACAAGGGTAAGGAACTTTGCACATGGTGTTCAAAAGAGGCATGCTTCGGAACTGTCAAGTGTGTCTGGCTCAAGTAGATAGATTTACTGAAGTATGGGAAAATATTTAATCAGATTTTAACATGAGCTGATTAACCATCGAGCAAAAGAAAAAGCAAGCGCTGGAAATCTGGAAGAAAAATGAAACAGCAACATTTTTGATCAGGCAGCACCTGGGAATGGAACAGATTGCTTTATCTTTCAGGGTGTGGGTCCACATGAGAACTGTTTTGATCAGGAACAACATGGCCTCTTCTTTTTCTGTAGCATGCAGCCGAGTTGTTTAAGTGTGTGAACCCTTTAAATGGTGTGTGGCCGAAGTAACTTAAAACGGTTGATTTGTGTGTGGTTTGAGAGAGATATTTTGGGATGCTGCTCAGCCATGCAACTTAAAAGGTGATGTTGTCAGTGACCCTTTGCTTTTCCAAGCTTCAATTTCATTGTTAAAATTGAGTTATTGGAAGCCAGCATTGTGTCAGTCTATGCGTCTGAACCTAAATATTTTTTAAAAATTCACTCGTAGGATGAGTATGTCACTAGCAAAGCCAGAATTTATTGCTCACTCTAACTGCCCTTAAGAAGATGGTGGTGAGCGGCTTTCTTGAACCATCGCAATTCATCTGGTGTAGGTACATCCATGGTGCTGTTAGGAATGGAATTCCAGAGACAAATCCAAGATTTTAATCCACATATACCTTTTAAAAGCCGCTTCTGATTTGACATCAGAGCCAACTGACGGCTCAGATTCCTTTCGAAATTGAAGCCATCGTGAATATTTATATATGTGGGCCGATTAGCACTGGCGTATATCACCTGATTAGCTTTTAACAGACTTCCTCTCATTAGATACTTGCAGTAAGGAAAAGCAATAATATAAATTGTCGTCTTTATATGGGAATGCAAATTCCCAAAAGTCCAGCACTGAGTTTAAACGCATTGGACGGGTTAATGAGCCCATACTACAGTAACTTTGCACTTCTGTTGAAAGCATTGTGGGAACTGGAAAAAACAACGTTGTTATAGTCAGCAGTAAGATACAACCCTCTTCATTTGTGTTAGTGGTTCCACTTATAGTTGTACCCTTGTACTCAGCTTATTATTTCACGTGCATCCCAGCAACATGCTGGGAAATATTAACATCAGCGGGAGGCCCATGCATTATTTTTCCTCCCCCTTTTCTGGATTAAATTTAAAGTTTTCATAGTTGCTGATGTGAAAATTATATTTTTGTGGCATTTCATCTTTTCTGTGACACTGATTGTACTGGTTGCACGGCAGTCTCTATGGTAGAGCATTGATTTTACTGAACTTGAGTTAAATACTTCAGCCATCCATCAGCTGACAATTTTTTCCCCCTCCAGAATTTTTTTTCTTCGTTTGCTTTGTTTCCTGGGCCGCATACTGTCTGTGGTTGAGAGGGTTGGTAGCTGATCTGCTGGGGCCCTGACATTGCCAATGTGGACCACTCTCAAGGACATTGTAGAGAGTGGTTTGATGATATCATGGTCTCTGATTTTTCTTCCGGTCTCCTCTTCCAAAGTGATGCAAGTCCCACATCCCACGACTCACTGCACCACAATGCTGATTGCACTTATTATTTTCTGCTTTTTTCATGTATTTTGTGTGTATTAGCCCTGCGCCACTCCCTTGCTTGACCAAGAAGCCAAGTTGCCAGCTGTTTCTTTAACTGTTCCGTGGTGATCAGTTTGAACAGTGCTGTTTTGATTTCTCTCTGTAAACATGCATTTCTGCTTGAGGTACCTCCGCTCATCATTCTGGTGACCAAACGTCTAAGAGTACTGTGGTTCGGACAGTGGTACTAACCTGCTTTATAATTTACTGTATGTGAATGATTTATGCCTTAGTATTTACTTGGCTGGAATTATGCTAATTAATCTTTGCAATGAAAATGCTGCATATTAAAAGCAATAGCAAGTTGAAAGAAACTGGAAGTACTTTAATCTGCTCTGTTAAATCTCCATAGAGGATCCAGGAGAACAGTGATAGTTTTTGAACATTTATTCTTTGTACTCAGCTCCTTTTCATTTTTTGTCACCATGCCTTTTTAAAAAATATACCCTTAATTCTTCTGCATCCAATAAAAACTGTAAAATCGCTTGTGGCGAAAGTTGGTTCAGCGAAAAATCACAAGAGCGTTGCTACCAGAGTTTGTTAGTTCTACATCCAAAGGTGTTAATGTCATTGGTACTTTTAACACCGCACGCAGTTGAATAATCAATATTTGTGGGTGAATTTTCAGTTGGCATTTGATATGCACTTAGGAAGAAATGCTTGATAGGTTTCTAAACCTCAAAGCACTGAGATTATAATGCAGTTATTCACTCGCTCCAGGATTCTATGTGTTGCATTGTTGAGTTAGTTTTTAAAAGTGCTATCACAGCAAACCTAGAAGTGTTCAGCATTGTCTATAATCTGCAGGGTGCTGTGGCAACCCTTGAGTGTTCACAATACTGTACTGCATGCTCTTGACAGAATTGGACAGTGCATTTTTTTAAGTAGACCCCAGTGATCTCCATTTTATATGTTCCAGAGTCTGTAGGGATTTTCACTCATTACTATTCTGTTTGTTTTTTCTTCTCAACAAAAATTCCAATTTTGTGCATTGTTTTCTTAAAATGGGTTTTTGAAGGGTTTTCTTTTCAATATACACTGTATATATTGTGAATGTATTGTCTGGACAGATGCTGAAGAATTTACAAAATAGAATGTACCAAGGTATTACAATACATTGAGTCCCTCCCATCCCACCCTACTTTTGTGGCTTGTAGCATCAGTAAAACTTTAGTCTGATAACCAGTTATACGGATCAGGGCAACTTCAGACAAGGGCACTACAATTGCACTGTTTTTCAACGATAGGGAAATATCAGCAAGGGTTGCTGTTCTTTAATGTTGAGTGACTGTGACTGGAAGGTATACACGTGTAGAAATTGGGTGAGGATAGCATTGGGCTTGGCTGTGATGTTCTCTGCAGTTCAAGACCTGTTATTCACTGATTTTTACGAAAAATGTTCACTGTAGAATGGACAGTTGAAAAAGTTACTGCTATTTATAATGCGTTTAAATGTATGAAGGTCTGTACCTACTGCACTTAAAATATTTTGGAACTGGAGCAGAAAGTTGTTTGTTTTGAGATTAATATCTCCGCATTAAATATCCTTTGGTGAGAATTATATCTGGCCAGATGATTAAGTCACTGTAATACTTTCCTTTAGGTTGAAGAGGCAAGTGCTCGACCATGGCTTGAGTTTGTTTACCATGACTCCAAGCAGAGGTACCTGGAACTGAGACTAGGCAGCTTTCCCACTAATGGCCAAGACTAGGTAAGTATAATCCACATATGCATACTGTTTATCACCTGTTACCCACTTACCTCAGCAGGAACTGGTATGTGGCGACCTGGTCCCTCGTTGTTGCATTTTTTTCTGAAAAGGAACTAGAATTTAAAGTGCCCTTTATTTAATAAAAGAACTCAAAAGTACTTTGGACTAATTACATTTTGAACTGTTGCTACTGTTATTGCCGCAGTCAATTTGTGCACAAAAGATGCCACAAACCACGAATCTGTTTTATGTTTTGGTGATGTTGCTTGAATGCATTTTGGCCAGGATAATGGGGAAGTTGCATGATTTTCTTCACGTAGTGCCTTGGGATCTTTAATGTCCTCCTGAACACTGAGACAGGATCTTGACTGAACATGTAGTCTAAACATCTGAATGATGGCATCAGTGACAATGGAGTCTTCCCTCAGTACTGCACTATTGTAATCTGGACTATATGCTCAAGTCGTGAACAGGGACTCTTCATTCCTTTTGATGTAAGCTCCCAAGAAGTTTTTTTTTATACATATGGTGTACATTTTGAAAATGGAATAGGTATGACCATTGACAAATTACTGCGTTACAGTGCATCACGAATACTGTAACTACAGAAAATGGTTCATTTTCAAGGATGAGGAACCATGCTGGAAGAATTTGTGCTTTTGAAAAGACAATGTCCTTTAAAGGGTCAATGCAAGGACTTTGGGTGTGCTGTACCTGGAAAAGACGACATTTTACAAGAAGAGGCAATGAAACAGTTTTGAAGAAGCTGGTGGACTGTTTACAAAAGTGGTTTATGGCTTTGCAAGAAAATAAAATGCCTGGAAAACTGTATATGACAGCTGGTCGGCTGGTTTTGCTTTAGGGAGAAAAACATCAACTACTGGGGGTTAAGAACACGATGTGGAGATGCCGGCGTTGGACTGGGGTAAACACAGTAAGAGTTTTAACAACACCAGGTTAAAGTCCAACAGGTTTATTTGGTAGCAAATGCCATTACCTTTCGGAGCGCTGCTCTTTCGTCAGATGGAGTGGATATCTGTTAAGAACACACTAGGTCCTGAAGCTCCTGACACAGTTCCAAAGCAGAGAAAACCGGGAGTTGTTCTGAAATGGGTCTATGTTCTGAAATTGACTGACTGCAAGTCTCGAGTCCAACTGAAAAGTAGTGCAAGAGGCAAATGATTGTTCTGTCGGTCAGTGCTGAGAAATCAGCTGACTAATCTAGATGCCATAGACCCCATCTATCCTCTCCCTTCAACCATTGACACTTAACCGTTTGGGAGAATTCCTTTTCTTTGGGGTGCGTGAGAGAGAGATTTAGGGTGTTTGGAGTAGTTATTATGCTTTCATATTTCATAGTGTATGCTAATAAGCTTTGCCGTTCCACTTGATAAGTCCAGTTTTATAATTAATTTTGTTGTTTTTGAAGAAGCCTGGTCGTTGAGTGATCGTTCTGAGATTAATAGGTAAAGCACTTATTTTACCATATAGCTAGCTAGAAAGATCAGATATGGTGCATTTCTCACAATAGTAGGAATAAACACTTCAATATGGAAACTGGATTAGAGAATAAAATATACCTTTCAAAACACCCAAACCTTAAGATCCGTTTTTGAAACATGGCAGGCATGTTCAATATTTTTAAACTAAGACTTTTATAAATTAAATCGTCAAGTACCAGCGGTTAGCACCGCTGCCTCACGACGCCAGAGACCTGGGTTCGATTCTGGCCTTGGGTGACTCTGGAGTTTTCACATTCTCCCCGTATCTGTGAATTTCCTCTGGGTGCTCTGGTTTCCTCCACAGTTCAGAGATGTGCAGATTAGGTGGATTGGCCATGCACAATTTCCCCCCTTGGTGTCCAAATGTGTGTAGGTTAGAAGGATTAGTGGGGTAATTACGTGGAGTTATGGCGATCGGACCTGAGTAAGATGTCTGTCGGAACGTTGGTGCAGACTCAATGGGCTGAATGGCCTCCTTCAGCATTGTAGGAATTCTATGATTCTTACGAAAGAACTTGCTATAAAAATGCAACTTTCTGGATGTCCCAAAGCATAGTTAAAATCCATGTTTCATAAAGTGCTGCAATACTTTCTTTAGCCCCACTCTTTAAAATGGTCACCAAGTGGTGAGATAATAAAAAATTGTCAGCTAGCTGTTGCCCCAGCTAAAGTTCTACAAGGCTGGAAATTGCAAGAGGAAGGAAAGGGCTGAATGTTCTACAGTTTTGAAGTCCTGTGAATGGATGAGTTAAAGTATAAACCAGAAATGTGATATCAGGGGTAAAACACCAAATGAATGTGCAATAGAAAATTGGAAAATAACTCTGTTTTAAATAACGGTTACGATGTATAATTGCGTAAATGATGAAATTTTGGGTGATGTTAAAGGAGGTTGCGTACATCTCTTTAGAAAAGTGAATTGAAGCAGTAAGGCGAAACAGTGTGGGGTATGAAAACATCTCTGTTCCTTTAACCAATCTCAGTTGGGGGAGGTGTTCAGCAGAGGAGAAGGAGTGAGTGGAAGAGAGGATAGTTCAGCAGTGACACAAAGGAATTAACCTTGTGGGGGGGCTTTTGAGGCATATTGAAGGCAAACTGTTTAGTTTGGGGAGTTTGAGGTCCACTATACCTCTTAGTAACTCAGTATAGAGCAGCATTAGAAGAAGATAGGATGTGGACAATTTATCTGTCTCAGTCAGAGAAAAAAGGAACAACCATTGTATAAAGGTAATCTAATGCTTATAATGTATTAAATGTTAAAACTCTGCTGGGCAGAGTAGATATCTCTCAAAGATTAATTGCATTATAATGTGCAAGAACTGAATGACTGACTATGAAATCTGTATTTGGTACTTCAACAGTTAACTGTTTTTTTGGTATTGACACATGATTTCCACAATGGAGTGGAGCTCCAGAGCTGAATTGTGTCTGCATTAATTTGTTTTATTTAGAGATCAGCTGGTCTGCTGAAGCCATGGGGAGCTGCTGGAGCTGTCTGGATAAAGACACAATCTCAGACAACCACCCAACCAAATTCAAGGTAACATTTTCACTTCCCTCAACCCAAAACAATTGGGTCGTTTGACTGTAATTAGTTGAAACCTTCCTCAGCTGAAGGAAATAACATCTTGTAAAAGCCAGAGCAGTTTTAAATATTTTTGTACTGTATTTGCGATAAGAATAGCGACTTTTACATAATGCTGGAAAGCCCAAGCTTTTTGTTCATATGAGCCACTTGGGCACAAATCCGAAAGTATGTTGCTCTCTTTTTGCTTAGATTATTGATCAATGGATATTAACCTATTTGGTGTTTTGATTTGGTATTTACCCATTCATTGAGAACTTTGAATTTCATGTGTCTAAAGATGTGCAATAAGGACGAATTAGCAAGTAAGAAATAGAACTGAATTGTCTGGGTATTATAAGTAGCTGTGGCTGTTGTGTCAGCTGTGGCTCAGTGGGTAGTACTCTTGCCTCTGAATCACCAGGCTCTTAGTTCAAGTCCCACTCCCAGTACTCGAGCATGTGTAATGAAGTAGTGCTGCACTGTAGGAGGTGCTGTCTTTGAGTTGAGACGTTAAACCGAGGCCCCATTTGCCTGCTCAGGTGGATGTAAAATATCCCATGACACTATTTCAAAGAAGAACAGGGGAGTTATTCCTTGTATCCGGGCCAATATCTATCCCTCAATCAATGTTACATAACAGATTATTTGGTCATTATCACACCGTTACCCATGTTGGCAGAATACGGATGTTAGTCTATGATGCCGACACAACTGAAGCAGAAGCGCAAGATTGCTGCGGTTTACAGGCTGCACATGGACAAGGTGCTGTGGTTTGGATGCCTGGGGCAATGACCTGGAGTTTTCAGTTGTATTGATGATGAAATTGTCAGCACTTGTCATCACTTACTCTGTGAAACTGACAGCAACATTTGGCATCTGCATGTACACTGTTCAATGCGGAAATCCAGAAGTTGCTGTCAGTGATTTGACTGCCCCTGCCCAAGGTGTGCACCTGGAACTTGGTAATTTGACATGAACCTCAACCTTTCACACTATTAGTTCTGCTGTGAAACTTCTTGATAATGTTATGTCTTGTCGAAGAAGGTTTCACTGGCTTTTAACAATGTACCGCATCGTAATTACTGTTTAGAAATCTCTCTGGTCCCGAAAAGTTTAGTTCTATATTATCAAATGTAAATTTTCTCCATTATGATAAAGTTCATAGATTTTTTAAGTTTGTTAATGGTATTTCAGGATTAATCCTAATCCCATGCTTGTATCTTAATCTTTATTTCACCTTCTGTAAAATCATTAAGATTGGAAGGAGTATTGGTGCTTTTTACCTCCGGGTATGCTGTCTACGAACCTGCTTAATGATGTCATTGTGCCTGGCCCTAAGCGATTGCCTTTGGACGCCAGAGGTCTCCTATAGATAGCGCCAAAATCAAATTAACATTGGGAAAGATGATATCCACACCATAAAGATCGCTAGATCTTTGAGGTCTGCTTTCTTTGGGGATCAAGTTCTGCCCTTTTCATCACTGTAAAGTCAAGGTCAATGTTTGTAATGTAGAAATGCCTTGCTATTAGAAATCTTGTCTTGAAACGAGCAGCAGAGAAATTAAGAGCTGCTTCTGAAAGCATGGTGAAAACATGTGCTTTAAGGAGACTTTTCAGAGTTTTAGGTGTACAAACCCAGAGTGTGACAATAAGACAGTTGAAGGCCCTACCACCCACTGTAGAGCTGGGGAAGGTACAGTAGCCATGATGTGGAGATGCCGGCGTTGGACTGGGGTAAGCACAGTAAGAAGTCTCTCGACACCAGGTTAAGTAGGTACAGTACAGTGAAGGTACAGTAGGCCAGAACTGGATTTGTTAGAAGTAAGAAGTTTAACAACACCAGGTTAAAGTCCAACAGGTTTATTTGGTAGCAAAAGCCACACAAGCTTTCGGAGCATAGGATTGGCCTGCTTACGTAGGGAGGAGCAAGGCTATGGAATGAGGTGTAAACACACACAATATTTTTGTAATTTGTTTACCATGATATGGGAAACCAATGGAGCTCAACAAGAACAGACCAATTGTGGAGACAAACTTTATGCAGTGGAGGATGGAGTTCTGGAAGACAGTTACTTGGTAGTAAAGAAATTGATGAAAAAAAAGACATGCTGTTGAAACTTCATCTTGCACTCATCAGGATTGATGCAAAAATACCAAATTTCAAGGAACCTTAATTTATAATGGATGAGAAAAGGGTGCTGATTGGTTGGCAGTTGAACTCTGGTTAAGACATTGTGATGGAGAATTTACCACAGAACAGTTATCTCCCAGTCTTTGGTTTAAATTCAAAAAAGGCAACTTTGCTCTGGTCGATGCATTCCCAATGCACCAAGGTCAGACATGTGGGATTCAACTTGAATGGGGACCTTGGAAGGAGTTGAGTTAATGAGCAACAGTGCAGAAGTTTGGTAGAAAGGCTTTGGTTTTGCTCGTGTTTAGCAACACAAAATTTGGCTCATACACAGCTTGATGTCAGACAAGCAGAAGGGAAGTGATGGAGAGGTAAATCTGAATGTTGTAGCCATAGATATGAATGCTGACTGCATGGATACCAAGACTAGATAAAGCATAATTTAGAGTGCATCTTCACAGTGATACTCTCTACCACAGGTGACAAACGTCGATGATGATGGTAATGAGCTGGGCTCTGGGATCATGGAATTGACCAACTCTGAGCTGATTTTGCACACCAGGAAACGAGATGCGGTGAGATGGCCGTATCTCTGTCTCCGTCGCTATGGTTACGACTCCAACCTCTTCTCATTTGAGAGCGGTAGAAGGTGTCAGACTGGGCAAGGTTAGTTTTTGAATTGTCAACTGAACTGTTTAGTATGGGTGACACCGTGGCACTGCTGACTCACAGCGCCAGGGACCCGTGTTTGATTCCCGACTTGGGTCGCTGCTTGTGTGGAGTCTGCACATTGTCCCTGTGTCTGCATAGGTTTCCTCCGGGTGCTCCGATTTCCTCCCACAGTCCGAAAGACATGCTGATTAGGTGCATTGGCCATTCTCCCTCGCTGTACCCAAACAAGCGCCGGAGTGTGGCGACTAGGGGATTTTCACTGCAACTTCACTGCAGTGTTAATGTAAGCCTACTTGTTACACAAATAAATAAATGTATAATATTACAGAAGCTCTTCATTCTTTTCTATAAATGTACTAAACAAATCCTGTGCAATTCAGGCCAGTGGCTTTTGTTTAAAAGGAATCTTTGGAACAGCAGAACCTCTAGTGAAAATCACAAGAATCCAATATAATTAAAAACTTTGATTACAGGGAAGAGTAACACACTCCTACATTATAGAAAGGGCTATGGGTTTTCTTTTTTAATGAAAAAAATGAATGGAATCGTGAAGTGCAATCCCAAAATGTGGGTAAAAGTCCTGAAACTCATTCGACATTTCCGTTTGGAAGACTAACTACTGGTTGCGTGCCACTTAAACTTAGCTGCCACTTCATAACTTAGCTGTTTTAGCTGGCTTGGTGGAAAGCGCGGCAGACATATGTTAAGTCATTCTTTAGCCAACTTGATTGCATTGTTAATGTAATCCTACTTGTGACTAATAAATAAACTTTAAATATGGGATTCAGAGACCCAACTTCTTTTGTTTAAAGAAAATAGCAGAAGAGCAAATATTTGAACCATCAATAAACAATATCCATCATCTTCCATTTAGTATGTGGGGCAAGTTTCTTCATCAATGCACATTGACTTCCAAAGGAAGTTGAGCAGGTCTTGTCAACTCTGGCAAATAAATCTACAAAGTAAAAAGACCAAGAAAGCATGAATGGTAGGGCTGACATAACCACCCCTCCCAGTCAATGGTGAAACCTCGCACCCTCTTCCACCCCACAAATTGTCACGCTGTCTCTACAGAAAGGCAAAGCAAACCTGAGGGAATAGAACTTGAGGCCAATGCAGGAGAAAGGAGACATTTTTCTCCATGGCTGAAATAAAATCCAGCAGATGGTGGTTGTCCACATTGCTGTGCAAACTCAGCTACTTAAGGTGATACGTTTTAGGGAAAGCTCAGTGGAAACAGGCGGAAGAATAGAAAGGTATTCTGATAAGGTTAGATGAAGTAGGGGGGGGGGGAGGAGTAGAGCTTCAATCCCTGGGATAGTGTTGGGCCAAATGCTGAGTGACAGTAGCTAAGTTTCTCTAGCCGAAAGCTAGCATTCGATATGTTGTAAATATACTTCAATGCAGTATTTATAGAACACAAATTAAATAGTGAAAAGACCCCCATTTAAGTGAGTTGTTTCTATTTTTTTAGTTAGCTTAAAATTAATTTCGCTCTTAAACTAAAATTGATTCTGGGAGCTGCATTGTATTTTAAATTAATAGTTTCAGTGCACCACCTACTGCTCGCTAAAAGTAACTGCTGGAAAACTTATAGCACTGATTTATCTTAGAACGAAGAAAATTACAGCGCAGGAACAGGCCCTTCGGCCCTCCAAGCCGGTACCGACCATGCTGCCCGACTGAACTAAAACCTCCTACTCTTCCGGGGACCATGTCCCTCTATTCCCATCCTATTCATGTCTTTGTCAAGACACCCCTTAAAAGTCACTATTGTATCTGCTTCCACTACCTCCCCCAGCGAGTTCTAAGCACCCACCACCCTCCGTGTTAAAAAGACTTGCCTCGTACATCTCCTTTAAACCTTGCCCCTCGCACCTTAAACCTATGCCCCCTAGAAACTGACTCTTCCACCCTGGGGAAAACTTCTGATTATCCACTCTGTCCATGCCCCTCATAATCTTGTAGACTTCTATCAGGACTTCTATCTTGCAGTGAGAAAATATAGCAAGTGATCACACTGCCAGTACAATTGAGAGACTACTTTAGTACTGTAGCACTTAAGGGCAGTGTTTGATGTATGCAACTATTCTTGTTACTCAGTACTGGGTATGAGCAGCTGAGCTTTAAGGTGCATGAAATTAGAATAATTCTTCAAAAGCTATAGATTGCCAGATCTCAAATAGTGAACCAATCAAAGCAGACCTGGATTTCATTGAGTGAAATGTCAGTAATCCATTTCTTGATGTCTTTTTCAGGACTTCTGATTTTCACAATTTGCACTCAATAACTGATTTCTCACTTACTTTGCAGGCATTTTTGCCTTCAAGTGTGCACGTGCTGAGGAGATTTTTAACCTTCTCCAAGAGATCATGCAGTGTAACAGTATTAACGTTGTTGAGGAGCCCATGATGATATCAAGAAACACTCATCCAACAGAGCTTGATTTACCAAGGACACCTCAGACACCGACCAGTGAGTGATTGTGGATGATGCTTCTGGGATTTTTGGGTTTGAGGGAAAACGGATTGTGTTTTATTGGATGAGTTAGATGGATATTTTATTGTATTCCCTAAAGCCAAGTTATCCACTGTATAATTCCAACCACCTACAGCAACAACTTACATTGAAATAGTGTTCTTAATGTAGAACAAATGTCCCAAGGTGCTCCACTGAGGTATAATGACGAGGTGAATGTGAAGGCCAAGAGAAAGCTATTAGGAGGGATATTGTTTGGATGAAGAAGTTGATTTTCAGGAGCCATTGAAAAGGAGATGTTGAAATAGGGAAGAGTCAGGGAGCAAATTACAGAACATGAGGCCTAAATGGTTGAAGGCATGGCTACCAGAGAAGTGAAGGGAGGGAGAGGGGGGGAGGTGCTTTAAGAGGCTGCATAACCAGAAAGGGGCAAGGCCATGAAGATATTTAAATTAAGCTTGAGTACTTCAATGCATCAGTGTAAGTCAGCAATGGCAGGGTGTTAGGTAAGTGGGAAACAAAATATGAGTAGTTGGGTTTTGGATGAATTAAAGTTTATGGAGGATAGGAGGGTGGGGGATAGAAGTCCAGGATTTTGAACACTCTGCATGACAACACTGAGGCAACAACATCTTGTATTTATATAGTGCCTTTACTGTAACTAAATGTCCCAAGATGCATTACTGGATTGTTTATGAAACAAAATTTGACATGGGCCCACAGGAGATATGAAGGTAGATGGCCAAAAGTTTGGTTGATGGTAGGTTTTAAGGAGGAAAGAGAAATGATGAGGCTAGAGAGGGAATTCCAGAGCTTGGTACCTAGTCACCAATAATGGAGCAGTTAAGTACAGATGCTCGAGAGGAGCACAGGCATATCAGGGGATTGTAGGGCTGAGGGAAATTAAGGAGATGGGGAGGAGTGAGTCCATGGGCAGATTTAAAATGGTGATTGAGAGAAAGAAGTGAGTGTTATCAGCATACAAGTGGTAACTGATCCCGTGTCTGGGTGATTTACCAAGGGCAACGTGTAATGAGGAAGAGCTGAGGCCCAAGAATAGATACTTGGGGACTGTAGTTGTTGTGATGGAGGGACATTGAAAGAAAAGCCATTGCTGCCAATTCTCTGCATTCAGTTGTGTTGGTAAGAGTGGAACCAAGCACAAGTCTCATTGAGTTGGACAGCAGAATACAGTTGGAGAGAATGGTGAGGCTGACTCAAAAGGTTCCAGAGGGAAAACGGAAGGATAAGGCACCACAGTCATGGTGGTGCTCAGTTGTGACAATTATTTAGGGACATTGATGCTGTGGCAGGTTGGAAATCTTTTGGGAGTGATTCAGATGGGAAGGTGTGCAAAGGATGGGTACTTATCCAGGAGGCAGTACAATGTTTAAGAACTTTGGAGATGTAAAGGAAATTGGGGATGAGGCGATTAGGTTGCAAGGACAAAGACGTAGATGGTGACAACTCTAGCTTTCAAAGTGGGGGGTGGTTGGGGCGTTGTGGTGATGAAGCTGTAGTAACTAAGAGACTGAAATATTTGCAATCTCAGCTGGCAGGAAGGCCAGGGAGAGATGTTGGATTGAAGGCAATTTTGTGGGAATAGGTCAAGTGAGTAGGAATTAGATCTTGTTGATGACATGAGCTCGAAGAGGTCATAAGGGGTGACGACAGAAATTGTAGAAAAAGACACAAGTTTGGGGTTAGGATAGTGAGAGAAAGATCCTCGGAAAATATTTGTTTGCGGGGGGGGGACCAGGACATTAAAAGTGAAGGTGAGGGAATGATTGAGTCAATGAGCAACTGTAGAAATATTGTGGTGAATCAAATGGCAAAAGTTTGATGTAGTTTGAAAGTGCAGTTATGATTAACTTAAATTATAGTTAAGGATGGGTGCAGAAGGAAAGTAGTGCTGGAATGGGATAAAAGCCCTCTTATTCTGTCCATGTAAATCAAGAGTTATTTCAACAGCCTCTATTTCTTTGTAGGACTACAATTAAGTGTGAAGAGACAAGTGGCTTGTTTATTTGCTAGGGTTAAAATACCTATGTTGTGCGTGTCACTTATCTGACACCCTCCTAATACCACTAAAACAAGGTATGAAGCCGTAATCCCAAATTTCTCTGTTACTTTTGCTTCTGTAGAGTACGTGATTTCTTCCACTTTGGGGAAGAGGAAGTTGATTTTGTTTACCATATATCTTGCCAGTGTGACTCTTGTTGTAATATAACAATTACTTTCCTGTCGAATCTCTTGGAAGGGCCCAATGATGTTCCCATGAAGGTGAAAGGGTTAGAGGTAAAGGAACAAATATAGAGCCAAATAACTGGAAAGGGTTTTGGAATAGCTTGTGAATGTGAACCTGCAGCTCAACTTTCTGCAGTAAAGCTGAATACAAATGATTTTTTTCAGCCCCTGGCTTTGCTGTGCCAGGATTTCCAAATGGGTTCCCTTGTTATCCACCAATGGGCGATGGCTCCTCTCACCCATCAACTCGACATCCCTCCATAGGAAGTGCACGCCTCTCCTCAGTGGGTGAAGATTCTACGCATCCTTTGATCATCGGAGGTGATGATCAGGTGTGTACATATCCATTTATGACCAATTTAGTTCGCTGTTTGAAATTTTCACCATCTATGAATTATTATAGCCTTAAAATATTGCAGTAATCCAATAAAAGTCATGGTTTTTGGGTTCATGAACTTGTCCCTTTTCATATTATTTTGATGACATTATTCGTTGTTGGAAAGCAATTTGGACTTGGGAGGTATACAGCTATATAACTTAAAATGGGGATAAACAACAAATGTCAGCATTTGAAAAGACAGAAGAAGCTTTTGGTCTATATTGTGCTTGGAACAAAGGGCAGTGTAAATGTAGAAATGAAAATCCACCCCTCCCCCACCCCCATGTCCAGGTACCAGGTGAGTTGAAAATTTCAAAATTGTGGTTGCTATATTTTTGTTAGACAAGAGGGAGACAATGGCCGAGTGGTATTCTCACTAGACTGTTAATTCAGAAACTCAACTAATGTTCTGGGGACTCTGGTTTGAATCCCGCCACGGCTGATGGTGGAACTTGAATTCAGTAGAACTATCCGGAATTAAGAATCTGCCGATGACCCTGAAACCGTTGTTGGAAAAACCCATCAGATTCACTAATGTCCTTTAGGGAAGGAAACCTGCCGTCCTTACCTGGTCTGCCCTACATGTGACTCCAGAGCCACAGCAATGTGGCTGACTCTCAACTGCCCTCTGAAATGGCCTAGCAAGCCACTCAGTTCAGAGGCAGCTAGGGCTGGGCAATAAATGCTGATGTGGAGATGCCGGCGTTGGACTGGGGTAAACACAGTAAGAGTTTTAACAACACCAGGTTAAAGTCCAACAGGCTTATTTGGTAGCAAATTTATTTGGTAGCTAATGGCATGTTGGACTTCAACCTGGTGTTGTTAAAACTCATACAATAAATGCTGGCCAGCCAGAGGTGCCCATGTCCTACGAATGAATAAAATAAAGGTGTAGGAGTTCTGGAGCTGAATGGCCTACTCCTGTTCCTATCTGCTGGAAGATAAGCGAGCCACTTTATATGGTGATACTTGTCAAGAAAGAACCTATATTCTGCACAGTCGAAGACAAGTGTAAATGCATTACACAATTGCTGTCATGAAATGATCAGAATTAAGTACCGAATTCAACTCCGCAGTAACCTCTGGATAAGTGTAATGTTAAATCTATTAAAGCACTCAAGCAGGCATTTCCTTAACTTATCTGCTTGATCAGAAAGTATATCTTCTGGCATATACTGGAAATTGCTTTAACCTATAAATGTACAAGAAATGTCACATTTGACATGCAAATGAGATGTACAGTGCACAGCCCATCCTCTGTTGCACATGATTCATGGCAATACCCGAATGGTTAAGTGTTCCAGGTAAGCATTAATTTGGACTGTTGCATTTGTCGTCAAAATAGATTAACATAGTATTAAAATTCTGGCTAATTATTTGATAAGAAAACAGTATTGTTGTGCTAGAGGGTGTGTTTATTAGTGAATATATATAATTTATTTTTAGAAATGATGTGAAATAATTTTTCATTGGAAAAATGAAAGACTAAATCCAAATTATCTGTTATGATACCAACCTAACCAAATTTCTCAGCACGGAGGGAAATCAGTCGCAAGCTAAATTATTGTCGTCTTTATAATGTTCAACCTAATTTCACAATGTAGCAATAGAACTTTTAGGACATTGGACAGATGATTGATTCTGGTAAATTGGATAAAATTAAGAAAATAAAGCAGTGTTCTGTGTTAATAGAATACGGAATAGGTCTGTGGACTGAATCTCTTCAGTTGTAAGTTGAATTAAAGCAGTTTGTATTACATACAATATTATGAACAAATCAAATGATTTTGTTTCCTCTAATTATATGACTGTCTGATCCATGTTCAGTCCTGATTAACTTTGGTTACACTTACAAATCCTAAGTGTGTAGTGACTGTTTTTTAATCAACATTTTGTGGCCCCTTTCCTTACAGGTTCACACATACGTGAATACTTCTAATGTTGATGAGGAGAGGAAGAAAAGACCCTGTGTTCATGGTCTAACAGAGGCACGGCCATCCATTTCTGAAATGATGCGAAGCCACGCAAATCACTGTCCTGCAACGGAGGACAGAACTCCTCAAGTCCTCCTGCAGCCTGGGGAGGTCAAGTTTGTCCTGGGACCAACGCCGGTTCAGAAACGGATAATGGAGCGTGAAAGGATAGAGTGGCATAAAGATCTCACTGAATACAGTGGTGGTGGCTTGAGTTTTGTGGACCGAGATAATTTCCACGATGGCGTGGAGTACAGCATGGCTTGTGCGTCTAACAACAAGATGACTTATGAGAATATTAATGGTTTACTTGTGTCCGCTGGCACAGGGTTACGACGAGGTCGGCTCAAGATGGGTGGGGATGGCCAGAACCTTAACAATTGTGCTCATAGGAAGACAGCCATGCTGAACTATGAAAACCTACCCTCTTTACCTCCTGTGTGGGAAAGTCAGACACAAAGGCGGGAGGAAGAGGATTGGAGTGACCCTGGAACTCCTCCACAAAATGGATACCACAATAACTTTGACCCATTGCGGAACTATGTCAATACTGAGAATGTAACTATTCAACCTGGTTTGCATAAAGTAGACTTCACCCGGCGGCGGGATTGCACTCCAAATGTCTTCAGCTTTGACTTTAAGCGTTCGTGCCCCGAACAAAGACAATTAAACTACATCCAAGTGGAGCTGGAGGGTGGGAGTGACTCGGATAATCCCCAGACCCCCAAAATGCCCAGCACTCCAGTCCCGCCAACTCCGACACGTAGGACTGAGTTTTACGCTGTGATAGACATTAAAAAGACAGCTGCTATGTCCAGTTTGCAAAAAGCACTACCAAGGGATGATGGGACATCAAGGAAGACAAGGCACAACAGTACAGATCTGCCATTGTAAGCATCAACAATTTCCATCCTTGAGATTATTAGTATTTACATCTTCCTGTTCAGATTAGGATGCAGCCCCATTCTGTTGCTCGACCCTTTTTCGCCTCTCCCTGGGGATCACATGGTCTGGAATAGGGGGGTGGGGGTGAGTTAATAGGTTGTAATGAACAAAGCATCGTAGCTGTGAGGGACAGCTCGGTGGATAGGATATTGGTATGTAGATAGGCTGGAAAATTGGGCGGGGATCCTGGATTCAGGATTCAATCCTGGACCGGGGAGCGGCGCGGGCTTGGAGGGCCGAAGGGCCTGTTCCTGTGCTGTATTGTTCTTTGTTCTTTGTTCTTTGACCCAAGTCACTGCGCATGCTACATGGACCTGAGCAGCTATTTGACCATGAGGTGCAGGTTTGAAATGTGTATACTTCAATGCCAGGAGTATTCGCAATAAAGTGGGTGAACTTGCAGCGTGGATCAGTACCTGGGACTTCGATGTTGTGGCTATTTCAGAGACATGGATAGAGCAGGGGCAGGAATGGATGCTGCAGGTCCCGGGGTTCAAATGTTTTAGTCGAAGTAGGGAAGGAGGTAGAAGAGGGGGAGGGGTAGCATTATTGGTCAGAGATTGTATCACAGTGTCAGAGAGGAGGTTTGATGAGGACTTATCTGTTGAGGTAGTATGGGCGGAGATTAGAAATAGGAGAGGAGAGGTCACCCTGTTGGGAGTCTTTTATAGACCTCCTAAAAGTTCTAGAGAGGTTGAGGAAAGGATTGCGGAGTCAATCCTGCTTAGGAGTGAAAGTAATAGGGCAATTGTTATGGGGGATTTTAACTTGACTAATATTGACTGGAATTGTTATAGCTCTAGCTCGTTAGAGGGGTCAGTTTTTGTTCAAAGCGTGCAGGAAGGTTTTTTGACTCAGTATGTAGACAGGCCAACTAGAGGTGAGGCTATATTGGATCTGGTGCTGGGAAATGAGCCAGACCAGGTGCTAGACTTGGAAGTTGGTGTGCATTTTGGTGATAGTGACCACAATTCGGTTACGTTCACCTTAGTGATGGAAAGGGATAGGCATGAACCTCGGGCCAGTGGTTTTAGCTGGGGGAAGGGTAATTATGAGGCTATTAGGAGAGAATTAGGAAACATAGGTTGGACTAGGAGATTACAGGGACTGGGAACGTCCGACATGTGGAGTTTTTTCAAGGAGCAGCTACTGCGAGTCTGTGATAGGTATGTCCCTGTCAGGCAAGGAGGAATTGGTAGGGCTAGGGAACCGTGGTGCACCAAAAAAGTTTCTTTGTTGGTTAAAAAGAAAAAGGAGGCTTATGTTCGGATGAGACGTGAGCACTCGGGTAGTGCACTAGAAAGCTTTAGATTGGCTAAGAGAGAGTTGAAGAGCGAGCTTAGAAGGGCTAAAAGGGGACATGAGAAGACTTTGGCGGATAGGGTTAAAGAGAATCCTAAGGCGTTCTATAGGTATGTCAAGAACAGAAGGTTGGTTAGGGCAAGTTTAGGGCCAGTTATAGATGGCAGAGGGAAGTTATGTGTGGAACCGGAGGAGATTGGTGAAGCATTGAACCAATATTTCTCTTCGGTGTTCACGCAAGGGGACATGAATATAGCTGAGGAGGACACTGGGTTGCAAGGGAGTAGAATAGACAGTATTACAGTTGATAAGGAGGATGTGCAGGATATTCTGGAGGGTCTGAAAATAGATAGATCCCCTGGTCCGGATGGGATTTATCCAAGGATTCTCTGGGAGGCAAGAGAAGTGATTGCAGAGCCTCTGGCTCTGATCTTCAGGTCGTCGTTGGCCTCTGGTATAGTACCAGAAGATTGGAGGTTAGCGAATGTTGTCCCATTGTTTAAGAAGGGGAACAGAGACTTCCCCGGGAATTATAGACCGGTGAGTCTCACTTCTGTTGTCGGCAAGATGTTGGAAAAAATTATAAGGGATAGGATTTATAGTTATTTGGAGAGTAATGAATTGATAGGTGATAGTCAGCATGGTTTTGTGGCAGGTAGGTCGTGCCTTACTAACCTTATTGAGTTTTTTGAGAAAGTGACCAAGGAGGTGGATGGGGGCAAGGCAGTGGACGTGGTATATATGGATTTTAGTAAGGCGTTTGATAAGGTTCACCATGGTAGGCTTCTGCAGAAAATGCAGATGTATGGGATTGGGGGTGATCTAGGAAATTGGATCAGGAATTGGCTAGCGGATAGGAAACAGAGGGTGGTGGTTGATAGTAAATATTCATCATGGAGTGCGGTTACAAGTGGTGTACCTCAGGGATCTGTTTTGGGGCCACTGCTGTTTGTAATATTTATTAATGATCTGGATGAGGGTATAGTTGGGTGGATTAGCAAATTTGCTGATGACACCAAAGTCGGTGGTGTGGTAGACAGTGAGGAAGGGTGTCGTAGTTTGCAGGAAGACTTAGACAGGTTGCAAAGTTGGGCCGAGAGGTGGCGGATGGAGTTTAATGCGGAGAAGTGTGAGGTAATTCACTTTGGTAGGAATAACAGATGTGTTGAGTATAGGGCTAACGGGAGGACTTTGAATAGTGTGGAGGAGCAGAGGGATCTAGGTGTATGTGTGCATAGATCCCTGAAAGTTGGGAATCAAGTAGATAAGGTTGTTAAGAAGGCATATGGTGTCTTGGCGTTTATTGGTAGGGGGATTGAATTTAGGAGTCGTAGCGTTATGTTGCAACTGTACACAACTCTGGTGCGGCCGCACTTGGAGTACTGTGTGCAGTTCTGGTCCCCACATTACAGGAAGGATGTGGAGGCTTTGGAGAGGGTGCAGAGGAGGTTTACCAGGATGTTGCCTGGTATGGAGGGGAGATCCTATGAGGAGAGGCTGAGGGATTTGGGATTGTTTTCGCTGGAAAGGCGGCGGCTAAGAGGGGATCT
Organism: Mustelus asterias; assembly: GCF_964213995.1. Classification (NCBI taxonomy): domain Eukaryota; kingdom Metazoa; phylum Chordata; class Chondrichthyes; order Carcharhiniformes; family Triakidae; genus Mustelus; species Mustelus asterias. The sequence continues at coordinate 14,837,326 of NC_135825.1, read as the reverse complement.
TATTGAAACATATAAGATGATTAGAGGTTTAGATAGGGTGGATAGTGATAGCCTTTTTCCTCTGATGGAGAAATCCAGCACGAGGGGGCATGGCTTTAAATTGAGGGGGGGTAGTTATAGAACCGATGTCAGGGGTAGGTTCTTTACCCAGAGGGTGGTGAGGGATTGGAATGCCCTGCCAGCATCAGTTGTAAATGCGCCTAGTTTGGGGGCGTTTAAGAGATCCGTAGATAGGTTCATGGACGAAAAGAAATTGGTTTAGGTTGGAGGGTCACAGTTTTTTTTTTAACTGGTCGGTGCAACATCGTGGGCCGAAGGGCCTGTTCTGCACTGTAATGTTCTATGTTCTATGTTCTATGAACGTTTGTTTCCACCTATGCCTCTTTTCTGTTAGGAATAGCAATAACAGTTGTGCATCCTCGTTGATTTTGTTAGTATCCCTACAACCTCCCTGCCCAGGTCAGCTGATCCACAAAGATCGTGGATCAAATCAGCATCTTGCTGTTTTGAGTAATAAAAGCAAGATACCTCAGATACTGGAAATCTGAAATTAAAAACAGAAAATGCGGGAAAAAAACTCAGCAGGTCCGACAGCATCTGTGGCGTGAGAAACTGCTAATGTTTCAAAGTCCATTATTGTTTCTCTTCGGAACTGAAGAGAGATAGAAACGTGATTGGTTTTATGCTCTTGAAATAGGGGAGGGTCAGGTAGAACTGCTGTTTTCTATCTATTTAAGAAAAGGCAGATGGAAATCTGAATCAAAAGCACAGCAGGATGGCCAAGTGAGGTTGTGATATTTCAACAGAGCCAGACTAAGTATGTGCTCCGACTCTCTCTTCTCTCCCCGCCCCCCCCCCCCCCCCCCCCCCTCCCCTCTGCCAACCCATCGGAAAACACGTCATAAAATACATGAAGATACAAGTCTGAAGAATCATAGAATCTCTACAGTGCAGAAGGAACCATTTGGCCCAACGAGTCTGCACCAACAACAATCCCACCCAGGCCCTATCCCCAAAACCCCACACATTTACCCTGATAATCCCCCTGACACTGAGGAACAATTTATCACGGCCAATCAATCTAACCCCCACATCTTTGGGAGGAAACCGGAGCACCCGGAGGAAACCCATGCAGACACGAGGAGAACGTGCAAACTCCACACAGTCACCCTAGACCGGAATTGAACCCAAGTCCCAGGTGCTATAAGGCAGCCACTGTGCAGCCCACAAATCATACAGTCCAAAAAGAGGCCATCGGGCTCATCGAGTCTGCTCCGACTCCAAAAAAGCATCCCACCCAGGCATTCCCACCGTATCCCATTAACCCCACACACTTACAATGGTTTATCCACATAACCTACACATCTTCGGTCACTAAGGAGCAATTTAGCATGGCCAATCCACCTAACCTGCACATCTTAAGACTTAGACATAGACATAGAACAGCACAGTACAGTACAGGCCCTTCGGCCCTCAATGTTGTGCCAAGCTTTGTCCGAAACCAAGATCAAGCTATCCCACTCCCTATCATTCTGGTATGCTCCATGTGCCTATCCAATAACCGCTTGAAAGTTCCTTAAGGGTCCAACTCCACTATCACAGCAGGCAGTCCATTCCACACCCCAACCACTCTCTAAGTAAAGAACCTACCTCGGACATCCCTCCTATATCTCCTACCATGAACCTTATAGTTATGCCCCCTAGTAACAGCTACATCCACCCGAGGAAATAGTCTTTGAACATCCACTCTATCTATTCCCCCTCATCATCTTATAAACCTCTATTAAGTCGCCTCTCATCCTCCTCCGCTCCAAAGAGAAAAGCCCTAGCTCCCTCAACCTTTCCTCATAAGACCTACCGCCCCAAACCAGGCAGCATCCTGGTAAATCTCCTCTGCACTCTCTCCAATGCTTCCACATCCTCCTTATAGTGAGGTGACCTGAACTGCACACAATATTCCAAATGTGGTCTCACCAAGGTCCTGTACAGCTGCAGCATGACCCCACGGTTCTTGAACTCAAACCCCCTGTTAATAAACGGTAACACACTATAGGCCTTCTTCACGGCTCTATTCACTTGAGTGGCAACCTTCAGAGATCTGTGGATATGAACCCCAAGATCTCTCTGTTCCTCCACATTCTTCAGAACCCTGCCTTTGACCCTGTAATCCGCATTCAAATTTGTCCTCCCAAAATGAATCACCTCACATTTATCAGGGTTAAACTCCATCTGCCATTTTTTGGCCCAGCTCTGCATCCTATCAATGTCTCTTTGCAGCCTACAACAGCCCTCCACCTCATCCACAAGATTGGTACTCCACCAATCTTGGTGTCATCAGCAAATTTACTGACCCACCCTTCAGCCCCCTCTTCCAAGTCATTGATAAAAATCACAAATAGCAGAGGACCCAGCACTGATCCCTGTGGTACACCGCTGGTAACTGGTCTCCAGTCTGAAAATTTTCCATCCACCACGACCCTCTGTCTTCTATGAGACAGCCAGTTACTTATCCAATTGGCCAAATCTCCCTCTATCCCACACCTCCTTACTTCATGAGCCGACCATGGGGAACCTTATCAAACGCCTTACTAAAATCCATGTATACGACATCAATTGCTCTACCTTCATCTACACACTTAGTTACCTCCTCAAAGAATTCAATCAAATTTGTGAGGCAAGACTTGCCCTTCACGAATCCGTGTTGACTGTACTAAGCTGCATCTTTCCAAATGGTCATAAATCCTATCCCTCAGGACCTTTTCCATTAACTTACCGACCACCGAAGTAAGACTAACCGGCCTATAATTACCAGGGTCATTCCTATTTCCTTTCTTGAACAGAGAAACAACATTCGCCACTCTCCAGTCCTCTGGCACTATCCCCGTGGACAGTGAGGACCCAAAGATCAAAGCCAAAGGCTCTGCAATCTCATCCCTTGCCTCCCAAAGAATCCTAGGATATATCCCATCTGGCCCAGGGGACTTATCGGCCCTCAGGTTTTTCAAAATTGCTAATACATCTTCCCTCAGAACATCTACCTCCTCCAGCCTATCAGTCTGTATCACACTCATCCTCAAAAACATGGCCCCTCTCCTTGGTGAACACTGAAGAAAGGTATTCATTCATCGCCCCTCCTATCTCTTCTGACTCCATGCACAAGTTCCCACTACTATCCTTGACTGGCCCTAACCTCACCCTGGTCATTATTTTATTTCTCACATAAGAGTAAAAAGCCTTGGGGTTTTCCTTGATCCGACCTGCCAAGGACTTCTCATGCCCTCTCCTAAGCCCTTTTTTTTAGCTCATTCCTTGCTACCTTGTAACCCTCAAGCGACCCAACTGAACCTTGTTTTCTCATCCTTCCATACGCTTCCTTTTTCCTCTTGACAAGACATTCAACCTCTTTTGTGAACCATGGTTCCCTCACTCGGCCATTTCCTCCCTGCCTGACAGGGACATACCTATCAAGGACACGCAGTATTTGTTCCTTGAACAAGCTCCACTTTTCATTTGTGCCTTTCCCTGATAGTTTCTGTTCCAAACTCATGCTCCCTAATACTTGCTTAATCGCATCATAATTACCCCTCCCCCAATTATAAACCTTGCCCTGCCGTATGGCCCTATCCCTCTCCATTGCAATAATGAAAGACACCGAATTGTGGTCACTATCTCCAAAGTGCTCTCCCACAAACAAATCTAACACTTGACCTGGTTCATTACCAAGTCCAATGTGGCCCCACCTCTTGTTGGCCTATCCACATATTGTGTCAGGAAACCTTCCTGCACACAAAAACTGCCCCATCCGAACTATTCGACCTATAAAGGTTCCAATCAATATTTGGAAAGTTAAAGTCACCCATGACAACTACCCTGTGACCTCCACACCTATCCATAATCTGTTTTGCAATTTCTTCCTCCACATCTCTATTACTATTTGGGGGCCTATAGAAAACTCCTAACAACGTGACCGCTCCTTTCCTATTTCTAACTTCAGCCCATATTACCTCAGTAGGCAGATCCCCCTCGAACTGCCTTTCTGCAGCCGTTAAACTATCCTTGATTAACAATGCTACTCCTCCACCTCTTTGGACCATGGGAGGAAATTAGAGCACCTGGAGGAAACCCGCGCAGACACTGGGAGAATGTGCCAGCTCCACACACAGTAACAAACCCAATGCTGGAATTGAACCCGGGTCCTTGGCGCTGTGAGGCAGCATTGCTAACCACTGTGTAACCCCATGTCGATTATAGTGTCAAGTGATGCACATTACAACATGCTACGCTTAAATAAAATGGTGTCATTTCACCAACCATACTCAATGTTTGTATGGTGCTTCTGGTCAGGATCTCAATGGACCCCAAGGCACAGCACTATAAATTTGCGCATTAATATACCCATTCGTTCTGTTATGGAGAGTTCAATCACCTGACTTGATTTTGTTTCACTTACTGGTTGTCCTGTGTGTGGCTAGCATTTTTGGTGTTTATCTTTGCTTTGTAGGCATAGCAATGCACAGTGGGATGATTTTGCCCATTGAGCCACAGCGAAGCCCAAAGTAATTCATTTAATTGGAGTTATAAAGGGAGAGATCTGCAGAAGAAATTTTGTTTTGAAACAATATGATTTTTTCCTTGTTAAGGACTTTTGGGAATTGTGAACATTTTTTTGAATTTACATTTTCCAGCTGTTAAATTATTGCATTACAATATAACAAAATAATTTGGGATATGATATGGCAGTCCTATGTTGATTCTTTTTATTTTTTTTACCCCTCCCTTCATAAAATGATAGAATCCCTACAGTGCCGAAAGAGGCCATTCGGCCCATCGAGTCTGCGCTGATCACAATCCCACCCAGGCCCTGTCCCTGTAACCCCACGTATCTACCCTACTAGTCTGCCTGACACTTGAAGGGCAATTTAATATGGCCAATCAACCCAACCCGCACATCTTTGGACTGTGGGAGGAAACCGGCGCACCCAGAGGAAACCCACGCAGACACGGGGAGAACGTGCAAACTCCACACAGTGGAGGCAGTTATTTATCCTCTGCAACAATTTGCTTGGATATACCTCTCAACTTGCCATTCTCATATAGCCCATGACCGAAAACACTTAATATTTATAAAGTTCTTTCCAATCAGATTCATCAACAGCAATCAGGGAGTCCAAACCCTGGCTGGTCTTGCCTTTTACAGAACATCATCTGAAGATTGAAATTAAATCAATTAATATTTTTAAACTTATTTTGTAGGTATTTTATATTTCTGTTTATCTTTTGTGTGTTTGAAGCGTCAGAAAAAAAACAGTGGTTTTTGCTTTTCTTTGTTTGGGCATTGACATAGTATTTGCACATTCTGTGGGGTGGTGACAAGGTGGGATGATGCAGAGAAAGGGGGAGGATGGTTTTACTGGAGTAGGTCAGATATCCATGTTCATGTTTGTTTTTAATCCTTTTTCTATGTTTTGTTACAGCTCTTCATTTGTTGGAACCCACTGCTAGCCATAATTGCCATTAAAATGAGTTCATAGAAAATGTTCTACTTCTGAAGTGTCAAATATGGTACATTATAGTCTACATTTTCTTCTTGGGTAAAACTTTGCCTTTTTTAAAGGGACAGCCTCTGTTTAAAAGGTCTTGCGTGCGCAGACATTTCAGAATGGCTTTAAATTGTCACTACATTCCTGCAGAGATCCTTTGTTAAAGATGACAAGCTTGGTACAGAAATTGTCATTTTTGATGGGCTGCTACTTTCAAAAGGAAATAATATCATGTGCTTTGAGATGTTTTTCTTTGATTTTTTTAAAAATGCTTTATGAAATAGACTGTGTGCAGGCCCAGGAAAACAGATACTGTCTCTTTGATCCAAGTGTCAGGAGGCTATTTAAGGTGTTTGATGCTAGTCATTACTATGCATCAGTCAACATTGTTTCACTGTGCATCGTGTAGTGAAAGATGTAAAAACTACATCGATTGGCTCAGATGAACAACTGTCAAAGGATTAAGGATGTTTGCTACAAATTTCAAAGGTGGCCTGCTCATTGGAAATGCTTTTGCTTTATTTGCCAAGGGGAATCAAATGAATGTTTGATTAGATGGGGATTCTGATACAGTATGTTCGTATTTATAAAATCAACATAGCACAAATGCTCCATCAATACCTCTAAGTTTATCTAGTGAGTAGCTCACCTATTCCTAGTAGGAAAGTCAACAGTTCAATCTAATGGTTGAATTAACTGGTCTCTGCAGTGGTGGTTGGTTAGGGAGGGGAAGAAACGGCAGCACTGCTCCTCCAAGCTGCAGTCCTGTGACTCCTGGAAGAAGGGTGTGCACGTGGGTTTCAGATGAAGAGGCACTCCTGGCTTGTATGTCCTGCTCATGCAAGTTGGAACAGCTTGCTGAAACTCGGTTCTTACCCACGAACAGTGATCATTCTGCCATCGTGCTGGGTATGGGGTCGGGGGGAGTGGGAGGTGGTGAGACCCTCGTGTCTACAGACTTGCAGCAAGGTCCAACAAGCCCATGTGGGGATGGAAGGAAAAGTGAAGGACGGAACAGCTGCAGAAAAGAATTGGCAAGAGAAATTGGACTTAAAAGGCAGTTGGAGTTGTATAAAAGTGTTGCAAGCTAATGTTTAAAAGAATTACTTAAACCTGTTTCTTCAACTGAGTGAAACTCAAGTTGAGATTTGACGTGAGGTGGGTGAATGATTGCGTAGTAGTAATTTCTACAGTGGAAGTAGTATTGACACATGCAATGAGGTTTCAGTTTTTCTCAAGTTTCCAATATATCTACTCTGAATCAGAAAGGAAAGACCCCAAATTTTTAGTTCACCTCAGCTAGTTACATAAGGGGTTATGTGTGCGAGCATCATATATTTTGAAAGTACACACTGTTCCCTTAGATTGTAGGTATTAATCTCCCATCAAAAGAGCAATCATTCATCAAACCGACTTTCTGCGATTTATATTGAACATCCTTAACTCTTATTTCTAGTTCTGTAATTGACTCTTTACATTTTCAGGGTTATAAAACATTATAAAATGTGCCAAAAAAGTGCCAACCCTCCATGCATGAAATAAGATGACATAGTGTTTAACAAAATCCAGTCTGTCTGGTGCCTTTGTTTACACTGAGATTTGCTTGCTCCTTCCGATTGTTGGAGCTTCAAAGTTAATTACTTATTTGTATGTTGTACTTTGGCTGTAGTTAATCAAAAAACACCATAATTCCCTTTTTCAGCTTGTACTTCATTTAATACAACAATGTGAATAAGCCAGTGTTTGGTCATAAGCATTTCTACTGCGGTCTGTGGGAATGCAAATACTGTAATAACTTTCTGCACAAGATCACATAGCCTGACATTTGTCTGACTTTCCCAATATAACCTTCAAAGCTGCAGTATATTATCCATGTTTTGAGTTTGTTGGGAGCGAGTTGACAGATGCAGAGTACCTATGAAAAAGAAATGAAGGACATCATCATTGTTTCCTAAAGAAGATTTTTTTTTAAAAAAAGGTAATTCAGACACTCAACATCTCTGAAGATTTTTATTTGATACTTGAACGTCTCCATCAACTATCAGTCTTAAATCACAAGTCTTTCCAAGTATATTTAAAGGTTAAACATCTTTGTTTTAAAACTCCCTGCAAAACTGGCTATTGTGATGCTGCAAAATCTGGTTAATTGTATGACATTCCTGAAGCTAAATCACTTTCATTTTTCAGAACCAAAAGGCTTTGCTTAATTCCTTTAAAACTGCCTCTTTTCCCCCATCCCCCTCTGCATTTTGAATTTACAGCTGCCATGGTGATGAGTCACAGATGGTGCTGCACTTTGACTTTCTTGTTTAATTAATATGCTGTAGTGAAAAGTCTCCACTTATCTGGAAGAATTTGGAATGTAGTATTACTGAACTGGTTTCTATTGTACAATTGTCATGTGTTTAACCTGAAAATGATGCCTCTTGTAACACCGGTACTAGTGTGGCACATTGTAGAAAGTGCAGCTTGTGACTGAGACTTGGGCTGAAAGTAACATTTCCACACAGCAGCTTTTCATCCCTAAGCCTGGTTGGCTGTGTGAGTAAATGCAGTGAGGCACCAAGGAGTTTTCCTGGGCAAGGTGAAGAAAGTTAAAGAGTGGGAGTCACTTCTGCGCTTCGTTCACACGGGGCCAGTTTACTGGTTTAACACGAAAAGATCTTGCACAATTGCCGATTTGTCAGTGAGAAAATGCGTAGAAATAATAAAATAACTTCAAAAAGGGGGGTGGGGTGGTAGAGAAGTCAAAGAGAGGTACGTGTTGGGCTCCTCCAATAGCTTAGTGAGGTAATGCAATGAGTAGCTGGTACTACAACCGGGGATCTTTTGGATTCACGGTGGATCTATAAGCTGGTTTCAGTTGGAGACGGTGGTAGGTAGCCTTGGTGCAGTTGGCCTTAGTGCCACCGGGTTGGGGGGGGGTGGAGGTACAAGTGGCCACTGCTCCTTATACTTGTTGCTATCCAGTGCCCCGGCTGATGATGTGCTTGCGAGGATATCTGAGGACAGGCTGCAATTATCCCCTCTCAAGGTGAATTCGCGTGTTGACTGTTGAATCTCACACCTGAATAAATGACCATTTGAACTAGCTGCTGCTCATCGAATTAGACCCCAGGAAAGAGTCAAGACCTTCTAAAGGGAAAGATCGGAGGGGCAAAGCAAGTTGACATGAGCTAGTAAATGGAATCTGAAATCAGTCACTACCGCAGCATCCCACCAGATGGAACTAAAGTATCATATTTTAGGAATTTACAATTGATTCTGTGGAATGTAGTTTGAGACAGCAAAGTGTGGGGCATAGCAGCAATTAATGACATTTCAATTGTCCAGCCATACATTATGTGCATTTAACTGTTTTCATATTATGCTTAAACAGATATTGGTGGGAATATATTGCAGCTTTGAAAACATTTTCAGTGTGTGTTTTGAAAGCTAAGAGTTGCCAAATTGCATTTACTTTTTCCGATGTTGGGTGCAGTTGCGGTTTTTAGTTTTTTTTCACCAGGATTAAGCTGATTTCCACTCAACAAGTATACGTGGCCTTTGTTATGTGTGTGTGTGTTCATTTCCAGGATCATCTGTATTCACCAGGGATTAGGGATTTTGTCCTTTTGAACTGAACTTGGGACTGCACCAGTTCTGTGCACAACGTTTTGAACTTCAGTTGGCCAAATGAATGGCTTCACAGTATTATCTTCTATATGCAGGTGTACTCATCAGGGTGAGGTTGAACAGGGCTAAAGAATGAAACTTCATTTCCACTTTGTGCCTTCTTTTGCACTCTTTGATCAGGCATTGCTCAGAACAGATCTGAAAATGAATATAGCTTTCAAGTCCTAGATGTACCTGAACTGCATCAATTTGGGTTCTGTAACAACCTTGCTTAGTTTGTCTTAGATGAAAATTTCTAATCGGTGCCAAATTAGGGTTGGCTTTGAACTACAGATTCCAACTGGAAACTGGATGAAGACTTGTCAGATTTTTTTTCTAATTTGTTTTCTTTTAATTTGTGGCAAACTTGTGGCAGGTGGTGGAGATTGTGTTCTCTCCAAGTAGGATTCGAATCCAGATTCCTAGGGTAAGAGAGCAATGCTTTGGACAACACAACAGCCACGATTTTCTCCAACCAGGCTGATGGATACAAAGCTCAAAGGGTAGTTGAGACTGGGACTTGCACTCTGTTGCACTGCTAAAGTTACAGATCCTTTACAGCACTCTCGAGCCAAGAACCGATGATATTAAAGAGATTATTGTGCTGTCTGGATTTCTATTCAGGGTTTTCCACCAGCTCTCTTGTAATCCAAAACCATGTAGTTAACATCAACCGATGGATGTTTTAAAAAAACTAAGGATGAAAGCCAAGAATCCTTGTATCTTGTTGACCTGGCTTGGTCAGGTCTACAATAGTTATAACTTCATATTGTGCAATTTTAGCCTTAAAATACTGGCCTTGGTGTTTCCTGTGCAAACTGTTGTGTTCTCTGGGGTGAGGTAAAGCATTTTAATTGAAATTTGAAGTTCTCTCTATTTGCTAAATCATTTAGAAGGCCATGTCATCACTCCCCCACCTCTCTATTTATAAAAAAAAAAGAAATTTGACCTCTGATCAGTTGCTGAAACTGCTGATTACAGTTATGTTTACAGATTAGCACTGAAGTTTCTTTTACAGCTAAGTGCCTAAGTTGCCATATGGATTGGCTGGTAGCAGGTGTCTGTTTTCTAAATATTGTAATTGGTGTTTTCTTTCTGTGTTTGGCGGGGGTGGGTATATTAGAAGGTGGATGCTACTAATGCCAAGATTCAAATATTACAAATATGCTTGGAATGTAAGGCTTTGCCTGACTTAATCTGTAAAATGTAGAGGTGAGAAGCAAGTGCCTTATCACTGTGCTAGTAAGATGTTTAGATGGAAGCAAGATTTTTAAATACCGTTGTGGTTGGCCACACTTCTTCCCTGTCCTCCTAATTACATATCTGTAGTAGGGGCTAAGACTTCCATGAAACTAGGTTACTTGGTCTTGAGTCATTATTATTGTCATAAAAGCAAAAGTGGAAAGTGGTTTCATTCTTCCGCACTGGTGACCAAAACACGCTGAATAAAAATACTGGGACATTAGTGGAAGTATTTAAGTCTGATAATTTTGATGTACTTTGTAGAGAATATGTGTGATTTGATTTGAAGCGCTACTGTCGACCTGACGGTGACATCTAGATGCCTCTAGTCACAAACGCAATTGCGCAACTTTCATTGTACAGTCATTTTTAAATTTCAGTGGGCGTTTTTCCCGTCAAGTATTGTGTAAAGTTTCATGAATAAATAGTCCGAGCAGGTTTCAGGCCATAATTATCACCATCTTAACGGTCCTTCATTTCTCTGCATGTGCTGATCTGCTGGCAGTTTTGTAGAAGTTTTTTGTGTACTGCACGTAGGTACGTAGATATCCTTGGACGCTGCTGTATATGTCTGCTTCCGTGAGCTTTTCCAAGGGACAGAAGAAGGGTAATCACAGAATTTTCTGAATGTACACAGAACTCATTGCACCCAAGAAATGTAGGAACATGCTGTCAACTAAGCCAAACTATAGCCATTTGAAAAACCTTTATATGCAAAAAAGAAAGGGACTCTGAAACTGGATTTTTTCCTATGCAGGGAGTTTTGTTGCATTGTTTAAATGATTTTTTTTGGTACAGAGTGCATTTCCCAGGCCTTAGCAATCAGTCAGAATTGACAATTTACTCAAAATCAGATAGTGCTGGTAGAACTTGATTGGAGGAAAATTGTAATGAATCGAGCACCTAGAATTACTTTTTCAAGTCTACAAATAGTAATAATGTGATTTAATTGTATTGGTACTCTGAGAGAGGTGCCTGATCATTTTAAACTTAACATGCATCCAGCTTTTGCTGTGTTAAAATAATTTGCCTTAATTTTTTTACCAAACATTAGGATGAATGTGACATTTACTTTCCCAGGTCCCTGCACATACGGTGTGTGTTCATACAATGGTGTGATGTAAATCAATATCCCATTGCCCCTCTTAATGCTTTTGTCCCATTTGCTCATGTCTGTGACCTAATGCCACCACTTCAACCAGGCGCCAATAAATCCGCAGTTCAAATTTCACATATGTCTCTAAGTTATTATTTTTTTTAAACAATGTGTAGGGAACTGTGGTGGCATTTGTGAATTCTGTGATTATCGCGTTTCCTTAGCTGTGATATCCTTGAGTTTATAAACTCTACTGTTTTTAACCCTTTCCAATCCATGAAGTGTTCAAACCCACTTCATGAATTCACAAAGGAACCATGGTACGTACAAATTGTCCAGAGCTGCTTCATTGATCAAGTAGGACCTGCAGGTAAAATTAACCAGGAAATAATCTGGTTGGATTGTAACCATTTATCATTCAGTCAAGTTGTATTTTCTTTCTCTGTCAGTAGATTTTGCACATCTTTTATCCAAAATGCTGTTAACCTCTGCACTGTAGCAACATTATGAAAACTGCTCATGCTAAAGTGGTTGATGCTTTATATTAAAGGTATTATTCACTCTGTTTATTAAAGGTAAAGCCCAGTAATTAGTTACCTCTTTAAATTGAGCTTCAATATCATAATAATAATCAGCACCATCGTCACTCTCACAAAAGTGCTGTTTGTGCCCTTATGGATAAGGAAGGGTTAAATGCAATTAATGGCCTAGTTTTCCTTAGGTAAACTGTAGGTACGCTTAAGCAGAATAATGGTATTGTAATTTCAGTCAAAGTAATTGTAGTCTGATTCTAAATATTTATGACTTTATTAAAGTGACTACACTAATAAAAGATCCCCATTAGGGATGAACAATTAAGTTGGATGTTTCTGTTTTATGGAAATCAGGTTATGTTTATAAATGCATTGTATTATACGGTACTGCAAATGTTATGTTCAAACTAGCACCATTTCATACTTTGTTTATATGCTGTATGGAAATGTATGAAATATAACGATTAAATGTTGTAAGAGCATTGCTGTATCATACTTTATTGGCCTTCAAAAATGGCATATAGAATAAAGAAATGGACTAAAAGAAACTGTGTTCTAATTTTTAATCATTTTCTTAAATGTTTTCATCAACACAATTAATGGGATTAGAGAGTGAGCACTTCGTGATATTTACAGAGTATCCTTCCCACCCCCACTCGCGCTCTCTCCGGCGCCCGCCTGCCCTTGCTCTGTCAGGCGCGCGTCCGCCCGCCCCAGCGTCCGCCCGCCCTCACCCGCTCTCTTCTACTCACCCCCCCACTGCCTAAACCCCAAGATGCACTCAGCTCTTTCTGGTGCCACAATTAAACTTTGTTTCTTCCATCTTACTGATGACAGAAGAACTTGCTTTTACATAGAGTCATAGAGATATATAGCATGGAGCCAGGCCCTTCGGCCCCACTAGTCCATGCCAACCAGGTTGCCTAAACAGAACTAGTCCCATTTGCCTGTGTTTGGCCCATATCCCTCTAAACCTTCCCCAGCCATGTACCTGTCCAGATGTCTTTTAAATGTTTTAATTGTACCTGCCTCTACCACCTCCTCTGGCAGCTCATTCCATAAACACGCTACCCTGTGTGAAAAGGCTGCCCCTCAGGTCCCTTTTAAATCTTTCCCCCCTCACCTGAATCATTTGCCCTCTAGTTTTGGGTTTCCCTACCCTGGGGAAGAAACCTTGGCTATTCACCCTATCTACGCCCCTCATGATTTTGCAAACCTCTTTAATGTCACTCCGCATCCTCCTACGCTCCTGAGAAAGAAATCCCAGATTATCCAGCGCCTCCTTATAATTCAAACCTTCCAGTCCCAGTAACATCCTTGTCAATCTTTTTTGCACCCTTTCCAGTTTAGTAGCATCCTTCCTAAATCAGGATGACCAAAATCGTACGCAGCATTCCAAGTGTGGCCTTACTAATGTCTTGTCGAGTTGTAACATAATGCCCCAACTCTTGTACTCAATGCATCGACCATTGAAGGCAAGTGTGCCAGATGCCTTCTTTACCACCCACCTGCGATGCCACTTTCAAGGAACTATGTACGTCACAACTGATGAAGTACTTTTGTGGTTTTCTAATGTTGAAGACAAATGAACACCAGTAGGATTTGAGATTAGTGCATTATCAGTAACGTCATATTTTCACCCACCTTTCAGTTCTGACTGCCTGGAAGAGCGCAATTCACTGAGTTGAAGCCTCAGCCTCCTAACATCACTGTACGGACTGCAGTGATTCAAGATGGTGGTGGCTCACCGCTACCTTCTTGAGGGCACTCAGGTTAGGCAATAAATGTTGGCTTAGTCAGTTTTGCCCACATTCTGAGAGAGAGAATAAATAAAGATGCATTTCAGTATCTTGCCCAAGTGGGCACAGTTTATATCCCAAGCTTTGGTGAATTTTGGAAGGGCTGTCAACCTCTATTTTGAGGGGTGATTGGAAGCAAGGGGAAGAATGGTGTGCCAACTGAATATGACCCTTTGTCAGCAAACATCCACACGTGTATTCTTCCAGCAGCCATTGCTGGCCAGCACTGACGATTGGGGATCAGGAACCTGAGGGATTGTAGTGCCACTACCGGAGTCCTGGGTAGAGAAACTAACGCGCAACTGGGCAGGGGTTGAATTTGCCTTGTTTTGGGCCTATGTGGATAGCTGTTTGCTGCATCAACTTGCTGAGTCCTCTGCAAACTGAAAAGAAACTTTAAAAAAGTAAAGTTTATTTATTAGTCACACATAAGGCTTACATTAACCTGCAATGAAGTTACTGTGAAATTCCCCTAGTCACCAACTCCGGCCTCTGTTTGGGTCAATGCACCCTAACCAGCACATCTTTCAGACTGTGGGAGGAAACCCACACAGACACAGGGAGAACGTGCAAACTCCATGCAGGCAGTGACCCAAGCAGGGAATCGAACCCGGCGCTGAGGCAGCAGTACTAACCACTGTGTCACCGTGCCGCCCCTAAAAAGACCATTCACATCCAGCAGAAATACTCCACCGGGGGAGAGGTAGAAAAATGTATTACAGTTAAAATCTGTATTGATCTGTATACGTTGAATAGATGACAAACAGATGTTGACTTGTGCAAAGGTGCATGTCTTCCAGCTTATGGTTGACAATTATGAATTTGTTGTACCCAAGTAATCAGACCGAGACTTGAGTAACGCGTCAACTACCCATATGTTGTCCAAAAGTCAATGTCAAGCTGTTTCTACTTATAGTAAACGGATACAGATCCTGTCTCCATCCCCACCCCAGTAATAATAAAACTGTTCCTGCTTCAAAATAATCCACAATGGGTACTGATTGCTGGTTTGTCCATAACAAGTAGGTTAATGAGTGACTTTTTAATCATCTTTAATCTATCCTAACCGCTGATGGCATACTTGTTCTCCATGGGATGTTCTATGTGGTAGCATAGTGATCAGGGTGTACAGTAACAGTGGTTGTGTTATGAAGTTAATAATTCAAAACTGGACTAATAACCTGCAGGCACATGTTCAAATTCTGCTGTGACCCAGAAAGGACAGTCACTGTTATAATGTTAGAAAGGTAGCAGCCAGTCTGTGCACAGTAAGAACTCATAAATGACTGGGTAATCTGTTTTTTTAATTGTGGAGGTCGAGGGATAAATATTGGCTGAGGTCCCGAGTAGAAATACCAAGCACTTTTTCAAGAAACTACTATGGGATCTTTTATGTCCATTCAAGGGGAGTCTAAAACTAGAGGGCATAGGTTTAAGGTGAGAGGGGAGAGATACAAAAGCGTCCAGAGGGGCAATTGTTTCACACAGAGGGTGGTGAGTGTCTGGAACAAGCTGCCAGAGGTGGTAGTAGAGGCGGGTACAATTTTGTCTGTTAAAAAGCATTTAGATAGTTACATGAGTAAAATGAGTTTTGAGGGATATGGGCCAAATGTGGGCAATTGGGATTAGCTTAGGGGTTTTAAAAAAAAAAGGTGGCATGGACAAGTTGGGCTGAAGGGCCTGTTTCCATGCTGTAAACCTCTATGACTCTATGAAATGAGGCCTTGGTGTAACATCTCATCCATAAGCCGACAATGCCCACAGTATAACACTCCCTCAGCACTGGAGTGTGAAGTGAGATTTTTTGTTTCTGGAGTGGAATTTCAACTCAACACTCTGACTTAATTGTGAGAGTGTTACCAGTAAGTCACAGCTGAAACTGAACCATGTGTATAGCACACTTTTGACTAAGATCGGTATATACTCATGAGTTGCTGAGACATGTTTGTGTGAAGCAGTGTCACATTTGAGCAGTCTGAGCCTATACTGTGCCCCAAAGTAGCACTGAACCTTTGATAGTGAAAAGTCATGAAGGAATCAGCGTCAAGAAATAGGGTCAAAATGAAGGGTGAAAGAGTTATTTTCCTATAAAACTTTAAAAGAGTACTTTAAAAAAAGGCAGGTCAGAAAAAGTTCACAAAGGTTCAGCAACACATTCTGACATGTTAGGGCTTCACTCTTCTTAATGTCAATGAGGATTTGTTGATAAGAAGGGTCACACATGAAAAAGACGCATGAAAACATATTTCCACTTTGAAGCCAGGAAGACACAACGATGTGGGAAATAGTAACTAAACCACGTTCAGAAACATAGAACATAGAAAAGCTACAGCACAAACAGGTCCTTCGGCCCACAAGTTGCGCCGAACATGTCCCTACCTACTAGGTCTACCTATAACCCTCTATCTTACTAACTTCTATGAACTTATCCAAAAGTCTCTGAAAAGACCCTATCGAATCCGCCTCCACCACCACTACCGACAGCTGATTCCACGCACCCACCACCCTCTGAGTGAAAAACTTACCCCTAACATCTCCTCCGTACCTACTCCCCAGCACCCTAAACCTGTGACCTCTTGTGGCAACCATTTCAGTCCTGGGTAAAAGCCTCTGAGAATTCACTCTGTCAATACCCCTCAACATCTTATACACCTCTATCAGGTCACCTCTCATCCTTTGCCTCTCCAAGGAGAAAAGACCTAGCTCTCTCAACCTATCCTCATGCGGCATGCCACCTAATCCAGGCAACATCCTTGTAAATCTCCTCTGCACCCTTTCTATGGCTTTCACATCCTTTCTGTAATGAGGTGACCAGAACTGGGCACAGTACTCCAGGTGGGGTCTGACCAGGGCCCTACACAGCTGCAGCATTATCTCCCGATTTCTAAACTCAATTCCTCTATTGATGAAGGCCAGTATTCCATACATCTTCTTAACCACAGCCTCTACCTGCGATGCTGCTTTGAGCGTTCTATGAACCTGGACCCCAAGATCCTTCTGATCTTCCACACTGCCAAGCGTCTTGCCCTTAATATTATATTCTTTCATCCTATTCGACCTGCCAAAATGAACCACCACACACTTATCTGGGTTGAAGTCCATCTGCCACTTCGCCGCCCAGTCTTGCATCTTACCTATGTCTCATTGCAACTGCTGACATCCCTCTACACTATCCACAACACCACCAACATTTGTGTCATCAGCAAACTTGCCAACCCACCCTTCCACTTTCTCATCCAGGTCACAAAGCTTCTAACACAGACCCCTGACTAAGGACACATTTTGACCCAGCCTGACGGCATGGTGGTATAGTGGTTAGCACTGCTGCCTCCAGAGATCTGGGTTCAATTCTGGCCTCAGGTCACTGGTTGTGTGGAGTCTGCACGTTCTCCCCATGTCTGCGTGGGTTTCCTCCAGGGGCTCCGGTTTCCTCCCACACTCCAAAGATGTGTAGGTGAGGTGGATTAGCCATGGTAAATGCATGGGATTATGGGGGTGGGGTGGGTAAAACAGGTTTCTCAACCAGTTTAGGTAAATCTCGTTCACTCAGGGGATTAAAGTATCTGTTACTTTAATATTTGATGGTTATCCTGTTTAAAATATTCTTACTGTAATAATTAAAATTTTAATTAGTTTCTGTCTTCGGAGCAGCATTGTCAAAGACTCTTAGTTAACAATTTCTCCTTAGGGGCGTATGTTAGAAGATTTGAACGTGTTTGTGAATTGGAAAATGTTCTACCCGAATGCGGTTTAGTCATCATTTCCCACATTGGGCTGTTTCCTGGTTTATAAAAGGAAAATATGTTTGAGTGCATCTTTTGTGTGTGTGTCCCTCCTTTCTGGGATCCATCTTTCCAAATTTGAAGTTGAGAGGAACCATGTGAGAGGGACACCTGATTTGAGATTGTTCCAAAAAAAGGAGGTGAGGGTTATGACACTGTACACCACAAACTGCTGCTCACAGTTGTTTGACGCTAATTGTGATGCAGAATCTAAGGCAACATATTTAGCTCAAGCCAGATATGGGACTATGCCAGTGAATGGAGTAGGCAGTGAGACTTGAGTTTCAGTCAGTAACTTGAATCTCGATGAGGGCAACTAATGTCTCGATACTGAAGTACTAACGGAAGCATTCATAAAGCTGAACATATTTCTTCTTTCCAGGCACCCAGGTAGTAAATACGATGGAGAAGTGACATTTGGAGGGATTAACGATAAATTGTACACTGGTGAAATTGTCTGGGCCCCTGTCCTTCAACAAATGTACTGGCTTATTGCCATGGACGGGTGAGTAAGAAATGTGTGACTGCTTACTGGTGGCTTGTACTCGCCACAGATCAGTTTAAAAACACATTATATAACTTTAATAATGCAGTGAGTTAGAGCAAGTAAGAGTCAGGGTGGGATTTTCCAGCCACGCTCGCCCCCGAGACTGGAAAATCCCACCCGAGGTCAACAGACCTTGGCCTGGTCCCTATTCCGCCCGCTGCAATTCCCATGGCGGGCAGGACGGGAAAATTCCAATTTCCACAGAACAATAAACCCAAGCTCTCACAATTCCTGCTGACACAGTTTTAACCCCAAGCTCTGTACAAATACTTGTAAACTTGCTTAAAATGAGAGGTGCGAGTGCACAGGGCCATTTAATCTATCCAGCTCGCTGAAACGTTTCATCACAGTGTTAAATCCTTTCCAATCTCTCTGGAGTTCTGGCCATCATTTGTTCACAGGATGTAAGCGTCACCGGCAAGCTCAGAATTCATTGCCCATCTCTAACTGCCACCAGCAAGGTATTGGTGACTGTCTGGAGACAATACACATCTCTTTAACCTGTGCTTAACGCTCTCTCCACTCACATTGTCTGTACCTTTGAGACTTGATTACCTGTAAAAGACTCGCATTCCAACCATTATTTTGTAAATTGAATTTGTGTCTTTATATGCCCGGTTTGTGAACAAAACTCCCACTCACCTGATGAAGGAGCAGCGCTCCGAAAGCTAATGGCTTTTGCTGCCAAATAAACCTGTTGGACTTTAACCTGGTGTTGTGAGACTTCTTGCTGTGTTTACCCCAGTCCAACGCCGGCATCTCCACATCATATCTCTTTGTCTGTCAATGTCTTCTTGTCTTTTCTACAGCCATTTTAAGTCCATGTGTTTTGAAACAGAGAATTTTAAGTTTGTCTGTACTTCAGCCAGTTTTGTCCATATTCCACATGTTGTCTTAATGTCCATTAAAAGGTGGATTTACCTCATCTTACACCCACAGCATGTGGGTGACTCTTAACTGCCCTCTGAAATGGCCCAGCAAGCCACTCAGTTCAAGGGCAATTAGGAATGGTTAAAAAATACTGGCCAGTTAGTGACACCCAGGTCCCATGAATGAATTTTTAAAAATGCAACCAAAGAGAACCATGGAAATTTAGAACAGTGTACATAGGGGAGGGTGGGAATAACTTTGACCTTTTTATTGAACTAAGCTGATATCCTGCTGTGATGTTCATGAACAAAATGTGCTGTTTTCTCAAGAGATGTATTTTCCAAATTAGTAAATTCAGACAGTAATCGAATCAATAATTGCACTGAGAAATTCATGAAATTCCAAAATTTACAAAATGGACCATCAGTGAAGCGGGAAATTACCTGCAGGAATTTGAAAATATCCGGGTGGGAAAAATTGCACACTAACACCGACATGAAGCTTTAAGGTTCCATTTCTATTCAGTGGTAACACAAGAGAACAGTCAGCCAAACCAGCACAGATAATAGAGAAATTTCCCAGTTACACACTGTGTGAACAGAGAAAGAACGACTACAACAATGATTTAACAACAATGATGGCAATAGTGGCTTTAAAATGGCTTTTCTGACAGAGAGTTAAGCAAGCTGGAGTTTTTTGTCAACTTATTTTTTTGTTTGTTTATATCCGATTCAATCCAATCAAAGTCCAGTTCAAAGTCTCAGCAAGTGAGACATTCCAGATCCAAGCTGACAAGACAGGCTTCCCACTTCCTGTCTTGGGCTTGATCTGCATAGAATCATAGAATCCCAACAGTGCAGAAGGAGGCCACTCGGCCCATCAAGTCTGCACCGACCACAATCCCACCCAAGTCCCATCCCCATAACCCATGCATTTACCTTAGCTAGTCCTCCTGACACTAGGGGGGCAATTTAGCATGGCCAATCCACCTAACCTGCACACCTTTGGACTGTGGGAGGAAACCGGAGCACCCGGAGGAAACCCACGTAGACACGGGGAGAATGTGTAAACTCCACACAGACAGTGACCAAAACCTGGTGTTGTGAGACTTCTTACTGTGCTGTGAGGCAGCAGTGCTAACCACTGTGCCACTGTGCCACCCCACAGCACGAAACTTACATGATCCAAGCTGATTGGAGCAGGCATTGCACCTCCTCCAAGACTTGATCTCATTTGCATCTTAGCCAAAAGACCAAGATGCCGCTTTAAAAAATTGCTTCAAATGAAGCCCCAATGTAACCTCATGACTTTAACCAAGTGCAGGATGCCAAAACTACACTTGATCTTAGCCAAAAGGCCGAGAAGCTTTTCTGACTGAGAGTTAAGCATGCTGGGATTTTTTTCGTCAACTTATAGATGAAAACCAGATGCCGGTCATAAAGTTGCTTTGGGTAAGGCTCCGGTCTGGGAGCTGTGACCTGAAGCTTCCTGTCTTGGCCAGATAAGGAAAGATGTTTGCATTAAGCCAGACAGTGTGGCTTTGATTTATATGACTGTTACGTATGGAGCATACAGTTTGAACTAAGTGTAATGGCATCATTAGCAAGTAATTTCACTGGATGTTTGAACAACGTAATCAGTTTCTGGTTACATAGTTGGCTGGATGACAAGAGAATTTTCCAGAAGCGAGTGGAGAATTGTGAATAAAAAGAAACGCACAGTCTTTGTTTGCCAGCAATAACTCGAAGAAGCCAACCATTGTAAGAAGACCTGCACTCTGAAGGATGCTTCAGAGAAGAAGATAGATTCTACATCGAGGATATCTCTTGGCCAGTGTTTTTCCTAAACTCAATAGTATCGATTTTCAGTCAGATAGTTAAAGTTGATGTTCAGTTCAAGTTAATATGCAGTTAAGAGTTAAAGTTCAGTTAGAGTTAATGAGTTGCAACTGTTTATGTTTGAGTTGGTACTTGAACTGTTGAATAAAGAAATTGTTGAGTTCCTGTCCTTGTTAGTCTCATTAGACTGGAATGCTCGGAAGGTGTTTAAATTAAAAGCCACGTAACACACACAAAACTTAAAAATTACTCTTTTTCTTTTACTACAACTAATTATTTATTTAGCGAATGTAAAGTCCCAAAGCCAAGCAGTTTCTTCTGGTCTTGCTTTGTTTTTTTTATTCGTTCATTGGATGTGGCCATCGCTGGCTGGCCAGCATTTGTTGTCCATCCCTGAGGGAAGTAAAGAGTCAACCACATTGCTGTGGGTCTGGAGTCACATGTAGGCCACACCAGGTAAGGACGGCAGATTTCCTTCTCTAAACGACATGAGTGAACCAGATGGGTTTTTACGACAATCGACAATAGTTTATGGCCATCATTAGACTTTGAATTCCAGGTTTTATTAAATTCAAATTTCATCATCTGCCGTGGCGGGATTCGAAACTGAATTCGAAAATTCGAGACTCCCCAGAGCATCACCCTGGGTCTCTGGATTCCAGCGACAATACCACTATGCCACTGCGGATAGACCACCGCTGAGGCTGTCGATTGGACACCCTTTTATGATGTGGTGCATAGTTTGCTCTTTCCCATGGGTACATAGGGGGCTGGCACTACTGCAATCTGTGGAGGTTGGCCAAGCATGGACCAGGGCTGATCCTGAACCTGTTGAGTGTGGACCAATCTTTCCTTAGATGGTTGAGACCAGGCAACTGTTGGGTTGGGTTTGAGACCAGGTACTTGTTTGCCGTGTCCAATGATTCCCATTCCTTTGTCCAGGTGGAATTTGCGTTGAAGTCCTGCGTGGGAGGATTTGAGCAGAATGACCTTCTTGATGGGAATCGTACCTTTGGTGGATTGAATAGTCCAGCATGAAGTGGCAGATTGGCAGGGTGGGGAAGCATTGCAAACATTTTCTATCATTTCAATCTAACTGGAAGCAGCAGAAATATGATGGGCTGAATGGGCCTCCTTCTGTGTTGTAATCAAATATGATTCCATGTCTGAATAAAGAACTACAAAGACATTGGCTGGAATTCTTCAGCCGTTCACAAGGGCGGGATTCTGGTCCTGCCGACAGCGCAAACCCCCGCGTGATGTTCCTGCTAGCGTGGGGGTGCCATCAATGGGAATTCCCATGGACAGTGGCGGGACCAGAGAATCCTGCTGCTACGAACATTGCGCCACCTCCTGCCGGCAGGAAACACACAGCTGGGAGGCCAGAGAATCTCGGCCATTGAATTTTTTTGTTGCAATTTTATTTTTTAATTTTTGCATTTGCATAAGAACAAATGGTAAAACTATTGGACGCTCTGACTTCACAAGGTAAGGGTCAACATTTCTGCAAACTGGCAGGGTGGATGCCAGGCAGGGAGGAACAGAAGCAAAGTACTGCGGAAATCAGAAATTAAAATGCGAAAGGTACTCAAACAGGCCAGGCAGCATCTGTGGAGCGGGAAATAGAGTTAACGTTTCAGGTCAATGAACTTTTAATAGAACTGGAATAGCTTGGAGATGCTATTGGTTTTCACCAAGTACACAGGTAGGGAAAGGGGGAGGGAAGAGTGAGAGGGAAAGTCGTTGATAGTGTGACAATACTGTGCCTTTAATAAATGTATTTTAAACATGTTTCTCTGCATGATGTGTGGAGCCATCATTGGCATTTTGTCAGAGCCATTATGTCTGCAGCCGGTGTCCTCTATTGTTACTGAAGCAGTATAATTCAAACCATGTTTGTCTTAATCTGAGCTAATGCAGTGTTTTGTTGCTTTAGCGTTCCCGTGGGATTGCAGAGTAGAGCTTGCTTGGGATGACTGCCAGGTCAGGTCATGTAACTGGGGACAGCTAGGCTTCCACAGAGGATTCTAGCTGAGTTGTTTTCAGATGCAGTTTGGAGTTGAACGGGAGAGTGGTGTCTCTTTTTTCCCCTCTCTGGAGTTGGAGATTTTTCTATCCGTGTTCAAAGACTATTTCTATCCGTGAACGTTCAAAGACTATTTCCTCGGGTGGATGGAGCTATTACAAGGGGGCATAACTATAGGGTTCATGGTGGGAGATACAGGAAGGATATCAGAGGTAGGTTCTTTACGCAGAGAGTGGTTGGGGTGTGGAATGGACTGCCTGCAGTGATAGTGGAGTCAGTCACTTTAGGAACATTTAAGCGGTTATTGGATAGGCACATGGAGCACACCAGGATGATAGGGAGTGGGATAGCTTGATCTTGGTTTCAGATAAAGCTCGGCACAACATCGTGGGCCGAAGGGCCTGTTCTGTGCTGTACTGTTCTATGTTCTATGTTCTATGTGTGTTGCTGTTTTGTAAGCTGCAGAGAGAGAGAGGTACCCTTTCCTGTGTCTGAAGTCTGAAGACTGAAAGCTGCTCGATACTAGGGTTATTTCTGTTTTGCTGCCTGGAGGATATATTCTTCTCTGAAAACTGCTGTTTGTATTTCTGTGCATAGGTGTTGCAAAGCTGGAAATCTAGTATCACGTGTTTTAGTGCTAACTAATTCTGAAGAAGGGTGTATGTCTTTACATTGGAACAACAGAGATAGCTAGCTGTTAGGAATTATACTGTGTCATGTTTAAGTCTTGTAATTGGTAAAAGTTATGCAGAATCCTTTTTATTATATTTTAACTGTGTTCTTAAATAAACTTAGTTTGATAAAAGCTTCCCAGTGGGTCACTTGAATCATACCTGGAGTGAAATAGCTTATGCTCACCAAAGCCAAAATCCAATATAATACTTAGGGTCTAGGCTAACTTCACAAAACTTTCTTGGCGTTTGCAGCCTGTTATGGGAAAAGTACCACTGGGTCAGGCTTGAAGGCTTCAAGAATACAGGTTTATTTTAACGAAGCTTCGTGGAGAAAAAGCACTAACAAGCAGCAAACCTTCTCTCAATGAGACAATAGGAGCGGTCCATCTTTATACCCTTTACACAATAGATGGACCAGACATCTAGCCATTATCACATCGTTGTAATCAAGTAGGTGATCGATCGTTAACACATCGTTATAGACAAATACAGACAGATACAGACATGAACATGTTAACATCACATTGTCTTATGAATGGATACATTTCCTACATTAGTGGCTATCAATGGTTTTAGTTTCGGCCTATTCATGTTGTAATTTACAGTAATTGGTTTTCCTGCAGTTATGTATTCCCGGTCCCACCTGTAGCTAATCTCATTATCTTCCCCTATTGTCCTTATCCTTAAGCCCTGGCTGGCTTCCTGTAGGATTTGATTCCTGCATGTTTAACTTTGAATAGCTGTCTGTCCTTTATGATTTAATCTCAGGTGGCTGTCTGTACTGAAAGTCAGTGCCCGTTTAATGTCTCTTTCCCAGGTGACTGTTTGTGTGCCAGGCAGCCATCTTATGTGTACCCATCTGTATATTTTTCCCACTTCAGTCCCCACTTTTGGTCGGATTATGAGTTTCACTAATCCTTAGACCAGCAATTTTTATATGTATAAGTCTTTGTTCTTCTTTTCTTCTTCGTTTCTTCTGATGTCTTCGGGGATCTTCATCGGGGTTTCTTCTTCGATGTATACACTGGCTCCTGGCACAATTCTAGTCACCATCACCTTGCAACAGACTTTTCGGCATCCAACAATGAGACAACAGGCAATTACAATTGAAATGAGCATGACCAATCCATGTAATAAGTAAGATTCCCATTAGCCATTCCAGCCAGTTACTTCCTTTCTTGGGTCCCTGTCTGAAGCTATCAGCTATTGATGACCTGTGTAATGTTATAGGACTCGTCTGTGACATGGGTTCTGCATTTATTGCCTATAATTGTACACACTCCCCCTTGTTGTGCTAACTGATAGTCCACTGTGTATCGTGTCTGTTGTGCATATAATCTCAGTTCAGCCATTTCTTGGTTAACAGCCTCCAGTGCTTTTGAAGTGCTGTTTCCCAGGACTGTTAGTCCACAAGCAATATGATTCCTATTCTTAGCACTAATCACTCCTGCTGCCCCCTCCCCAGAGATAAGGCTCCAAGGAACCCATATCCCAGTGAGGATCCCATTGTGCCTGGGGCTTCCCAGTCAGTGCAGAATTCTTTGCTGATAGCCCGAGTTACTATTCTCCTCTGAATATGCCTCTTCTGAGGGCATGGAACAGTCAGTGGTCCGATTGTTCCTACTGCAAAACGGTTTGGGAGGTTTGGTGTTTCTGTCATGTAAGTACCATTGAAGAGGAACACATATCTCTTCTTAGCCCGGTAACATTTAGTGTCTTGATTATGAGTTTGTTCATATTGCCAATTGTTTGGTTTACTTGACTCCCCGTTTGATCCCACCACCTGGTACGTATCAAATGACTAGTCTTTGTGTGGGTTTTGCTAATTTTGCGAACTCTGGGATGAAACTCCAGCTATAGTTGAATAGTCCGAGCACCTTTCTGACCCCTCTTACAGTGACGGGTCACGGCATTTGTTGTATTGCCTTCTTTCGGTCCGTTGGCATTTCTTTAAGTCCTTGGGATATAAGGTGTCCTCAGTATAGGACCTGTGCTTTCCCGATTTGTGCCTTTTTGGGGCTCACCTTTAACCCTGCGGCTTTTAATTCATTCAGTACTAAATCTAAGGCTTCTTGATGTCCTGACTTGGACTCCGAAGCTATCAGAATATCGTCTACATATTGTAGGATCGTAGTACCCTCTGGCAGTTCTACCCTGTTCAGGCTGTCACTCATTGCTCGATGGAATATCGCGGGGCTGTTGTGGAATCCCTGTGGTGAACGAGTCCAAGTGTACTGCCTGTCTCCCACTGGAAAGGCAAATTTGTCTTGGGATTCAGGATCCAATGGTAAGGACCAGAATCCATTGGCTATGTCCAATACTGTGAATATTTTATCCTCCTGTACAGTCCATTCAGGATTGTCGAAGGACTTGCTACAATGGGGTGCAATTTGGACGTGACTTTATTGGGTCCGGTGTAATCTATCGTGAGCCTGTAGCTTCCGTCAGGCTTGCTCACTGGCTATGCTGGGGAGTTAGTGGTGCTTGTGGTTTCTCTCAGAACTTTCCACTAACCCTTTAACTATCTCCACTACAGCTTTCTCTGCCTCTGGTTTGATTGGGTATTGTCGGTGTGGCTTATGCTCCGGTCCCGGTACCTTTATTGGGTGCGTTTTAGTCAAACCGGTATCTAATTTCGTTTTAGCCCATACTCCGGGGATGGAGGCACAGATGGCTCCGAACCCTCCTGTTTCTAATTCCCAATTTCTGGTGATGACTGTGGCCACCCTAATAGTTTCGAGGCAACTTGTAAGTCTCCCTATTCTCGTTTACCGACCGTCCTGTCTTGGCCAGATTAATTCTCCCTTTCCAGTCTATCAGAATCTCCTTTTCTTTCATCAGATCATTTCCCATTATTGTACCCTCGTTATTTTTGCACACATAAAACCTCATTGGTATATACAGATTATTTATCTCTACTAACGTGGTATCGCTCAGGTAGGCGGGTGTTTTGTTCCCTCCTATCCCGGTCAGGTAAATAATTTTATTTGTAGTGGGCAAGGGTAAGTCGGTGACAGATATGGACGCTCCTGTGTCCACTAGCATCTCACATTGTCTGCCCCCTACTAGTGCTGACAAGTAAATCCTTCCCTCCTTCTTACCCTTGTGAATGGGGGCTGCAGACCGTCAATCTTGCTGACCCCGGAGGTCCTGTGGTTCCTCCGGTTCTGCTGTGGTCATGGATCGCGTTGGGGGTTTCCCATGCTTATTCCAACACACTGCTTCTGTGCGTCTATATTTATTACAGTGGCTGCAATGCTTCCCATTGTTCCCAAATCTGTTCCCTTTCCGTGGAGTCCCGCAATCCCTCGCAAAGTGTCCTTGCTGGCCATAATTGTGGCAAGTCAGTTTAGACTTTGTTCCATTCCCATTACTGTAGGCTGCTACTCTTTCTAGCCTTGTTCTTGCCTGGGATTTCTCTTCTCCCAGTACTCCGCTAGCCCCCTCTACCAATTCATCGTAATCTTGGGACATAATTACTCCCATTTTTAGGATGACCTGGTGAGCGCTGGAGAGTCCATCCTTAAAAGCCTGGATGAACGCTCGATCCCCTCGACCTGGGTTCCCTTGTCCTGAGCACTCTTGAAATACCTGGAACAACCGTTCCCCGTATTCAGAAGCTCCTTCCCCTTTTAACTATTTTGTTGTGGTAATTCTGCTCCAGTTAGTGGGAGCATTCCCTAATACCCTCTGAATCTCTGCTTTAAACTGGGTGAAGGGTGCCTGTTGGGCATCTATCTCCGATGTTAGGGCGACTGCATGTGTCCACCGTTATAATCCTGTGCTGGAGGAGGAGGTAGAGGAACAGTTTCCCCTCTCCATTGCTTTTCTTCTAATACCTGGTTTTGCTTTTCCAGTTCCCTCACTCGGGATTCTAATTCTCTAATCCTTTCTTTATCTTCTCTCCACTTCTTAGTAGAGGTGACTACTTGCTCAATTAGACCAGCTAACTGATGTGTTAACATTACTCCAATTTTCTTTGTCTTGTTTCTCCTTTCTTTATCTATCCACTCTCTCTGCTGCTCTAAGGTGTGAGACGTATCCCAGCCATCCTTTTGCATTCTCTTTATTAACTCTTTCCTGTCTGTCATGTAAATTTCAATGAGGGATCCTGCAGGTCCCCTTTTAACTTCATTATCTGCCATTTCGCAGACTTCACTAACCCCGGCCACGATTACTCCCTAGTAAAGTGTGCTCTCTACCGTAGGGACTTCACTACTCCCGGCCACTATTACTATTCTAGCACCGTGTTTCACTACCGTTACAGGGTTTCAAGTTATACTCATGGCTTCCACTATTACCACCTCGGCAATGTGCTTCTCCACCGGAGTCCGGTTTAGGTCAGAGTTGATCAAGCTCCTTTTCCGCCCCGCTTTTCACAACATTGACAGTACAGTTCCCAACTTTTCAAACTTTCATGCAATCAGATAGCAGCTCTGCGTTTGTTCGCCACGACAGAGTTTGATTTTAACCGACCTCTGCCACTTGTGCTTCACAATCCTAAGTGCCCTTGGTGTCTCTTTACCCACTTCAATCTCCTGGCCTTCGTGTGGGAGGTTCCTCCTCTTAACCGGTCTAAGGCAGGGTTTTGAGACAGGCGCTACCTTGTCCTCTTGTCGGTCAGCACAAGCAACAGTTACTTATCACTATCAGCACTTAGTATTTATCACTATATCATATACAACAATACTTATTACTACAAATACCCCTTAAGTTTAACCCCTTAAGTTTAACCAAATACAGTTTGCAAACTGTATTTTTGACCTTGTCTGACTCTCAGAGATTCAGTGATCTCTACCCCGGCTCCGATTGTGGCCAATCGATCTCACCAGTAATAGGATCCATGCTGACTACGCCAATTGTTGTGGGAAAAGTACCACTAGGTCAGGCTTGAAGGTTTCAAGAATACAGTTTTATTTTAACGAAGCTTCGTGGAGAAAGGGCACTAACAAGCAGCAAACCTTCTCTCAATGAGACAATAGGAGCAGTCCATCTTTATACCCTTTACACAATAGATGGACCGGACATCTAGCCATTATCACATCGTTGTAATCAAGTAGGTGATCGATCGTTAACACATCGTTATAGACAGATACAGACAGATACAGACATGAACATGTTAACATCGCATTGTCTTATGAATGGATACATTTCCTACATTAGTGGCTATCAATGGTTTTAGTTTCGGCCTATTCATACAGTAATTTACAGTAATTGGTTTTCCTGCAGTTATGTATTCCCGATCCCACCTGTAGCTAATCTTATTATCTGCTCCTAATGTCCTTATCCTTAAGCCCTGGCTGGCTTCCTGTAGGATTTGATTCCTGCATGTTTAACTTTGAATAGCTGTCTGTCCTTTATGTTTTAATCTCAGGTGGCTGTCTGTACTGAAAGTCAGTGCCCGTTTAATGTCTCTTTCCCAGGTGACTGTTTGTGTGCCAGGCAACCATCTTATGTGCACCCATCTGTATATTTTTCCCACTTCACAGCCTGAGCTTTAACAATAAGGTGGAAGAAAGCTTAAGTGACAAACAGATAAAGCCCAGCACAAATCCCATTAAACCTGAATTAAAAGCCTTTAATCCACCTATGAGAAAGACTTTGGGGGTAGATTTATGACTTGATATCTGGTTGCAAAAACAAATGCTACAGATCTGCTGCTTATTCTAAAAACTGCCTGATATTCATCCCTATTCAAATCAGTGTCAAAGACCTTGTGCAAGTGGTTTTAAATGTCATGCTTTATTTGCTGAAATAGGGAACTAAACTAGAAGACATGTCCCTTAGGCAGCTGTAGCAAATCCGATTCTGTTATTCCCACGGTCAAAAACAGAATAGAATGCTCCGAGGAAGACGTCACCCAGAATCCATAGCGGTCCGTATTGGGTTGGGGGAGGGAGGTAGGTTGGTTCAAACCCAGCAGTACAGTATCCATTGTTCTGTAAGATAATGACGGTGCATGAGCTGATAATCATGTACAATTTAATCCTCTCTTTAAGCAAATCGACCAACTTCGGATCAGGTGAATATGTTCATAGAAATGTATCATTTTCAATGCTAAACTTTCCAACCCCGTGATCAGCAATCATGCTCGAATTTTGCAAAAAAAGAAACATGTTCTATTATCCTGATGCATTTCTTTATTCAACACAGGGAAGGAGAATTCCAAACTAGAGGGCATCGGTTTAAGGTGAGAGGGGAAAAGGGACTTGAGGGGCAATTTCTTCACACAGAGGGTGAAGTGTATCTGGAATGAGCTGCCAGAGAAAGTGGTTGAGGCAGGTACAATAGCAACATTTAAAGAGCATTTGGATAAGCAAATGGATGGGAAAGGATTAGAGGGATATGGGCCAAACATGGGCAACTGGGACTAGCTGGGATGGCACCATGGTTGGCATGGACCGGTTGGGCTGAAGGGCCAGCTTCCGTGCTGTATTGCTCTATGACTACATAATTGTGCAGTGGTGAACATATATTGCTACTGTCCAGAATATGCTTTCCATGTAATCACCGCATCCAATTTAAATTCAGATCATCAACTAAGGAGGGCTTTTTGGTTCTCGGTCAGGTGTCTCAAGGGGGTGTTACACATTAGGACAGGTCTCTGTTTCATCAAGGGGAAACGGGTACAGGAGGATCATTAAACTATACTGAAGGTAACCAGGACTCTTGAGTCCATATCTCATCCCTATTGGCTGAGAGATGACAGCATTGGAGCAATGGTCCCTCTAAGCTGCACGGGTGTGTGGCAGCACTACTCCACAGCAATCTGGAACATTCCATAGAGTGCAACAAACATTCCCCACACCATAAGGAAGAATTTGAATGAACATTGGTATGGGATAGATGAGGACGGTGAAGTGAATTCCAATACGAAAAGTGTCATTCTCCTTTCCTCTAATGTTATACCATAAGAAACAGCCAGATTCTGTAATATATGTGTATATATTGCATGTTGAGGTTTTGGGGTGCGTACTGCCCCTTTAAGAGTGTGGGTCAGCTGAGCCCTGGGCAATTAGCTCCTGGTGTTGGGACCAGGTTGTGCAGTCTGAGATCTGAGTGTGGAACAGTGCACACCTACAATAAATAGCTCCCAGTGTTCAAGTTACCAAGACTACTTGGTAGTTCTTTAGGCATCATAAGTCAATAGGCGCAGACATAACAACTTCTACCATGGCACCATTCTGATCCAACTTTAAGGATGATGCGCGATATAACACACGAGAGGCGTGATGTACTCGGGAAATAAAGGCTTTTATTGCCAACAATAACAGAGCTAACATATACAGTACACGATCCCAGACTAAAGGGTCACCAGGCAGAGCAGTGACCTTTATACCTCTCCCAGGAGGCGGAGCCGACTGGGGTGTGCCATAACAACTATATTAACAGGTAGAACAGCCCAACCCTAACCCCAACAGTAACATATATACAGACTCATAGTACTGGC
Source organism: Mustelus asterias (assembly GCF_964213995.1). Classification (NCBI taxonomy): domain Eukaryota; kingdom Metazoa; phylum Chordata; class Chondrichthyes; order Carcharhiniformes; family Triakidae; genus Mustelus; species Mustelus asterias. The sequence continues at coordinate 14,806,275 of NC_135825.1, read as the reverse complement.
CAGACCATGGCTCAGCACTACCTAGTGGGAACCAACAACGGTTCACCACAAAGGAGTAACAGGAAAAGCTAATCCCCAGTGTTATTTTTTGTTGTCCTTTTGAACATCCCTGGTTTTAATCACTCCACTTTGCCTGGCTGCTCCCTCAGTTGTCTTGGCCCTAGGCTCGGTAATTCCTTTTCTCAGCCGCTCCACCTCTTTTTCCTTCTTTAAGATTTTCCTTAAAACCTACCTCTTTGACAAGACGTTTGGCCATCAATCCAAATATGCTGCCATATTTCACTTTATTGCACACCTACAAACACACCTTGGGATGTTTTGCGACATGAAAGGCGCTATATAAATACAAGTTGTTGTTAGTGCATACATACCTGAAGGATGTATACTGATGGAGGGATTGTGAACTCAACCCCACTGATCACAAAGGTCAAAGAAGGCATGTTTCCAATGTTGTTACAGTTGACAGCAAACTGTTAAGTAGAGAAGACAACATTGAAGAATAACGTATGATAACGTACAAATGGAAAATAAAGAGCATGGGACTTAACATTTGTTTCACAAATGATCTGTCAAATGGATTATGAAACTCGAGTTGGAAATGACATTAATGCTACACTTCAGGGGCCCCACTATTTGTTCTATTTATATCACATTAACATGAATATAGCTATTCCCACTGAGATATTTGAACAAAGATCTAATGCAAAGTGTTATACTGTAATCAATGGTAACATGTTGTGAGGGTCAGCTGACCTGGTAGACAATGTAACCAATAGAAAAATGATGTGGTGGTCAGCTGGCCTTGTTATAAATATAAAGCAAACAGGTATTGTGGGGAGCTTGTCTGGCCCAGGGTGTGGCCTGAGTGTTGGTGTAAGGAAGTTCTTTTATTAAATCTTTTTTCTTTGATTTACTTTATGAAGTTAGTTCTTTTATTGCTCGCAATTGAAGTATCCTTACTGCTGGAAGAACATAAAGAAACTGGCTTCAATATTCTGCTATCGTGTCAACTGGTTTCCTTGCAATCACATTGAGTGGGGAACACTAATGGTCTGTATATTGCAGTTGTACAGCTGGCGAAACATTCACCATTGCACTGTGAAATCGATAGCAACTTCTGACACTTGTACAGTTAAATTGGGAAATCCAAAGTTGCTGTTGGTGCTTCATCACTCCACCATAGCGTGCAATGCTGAAGTCCTCCAATTTGGAAATCAATTCAAAATCATTGAATTGAGATGAAATTTCATTTCTAAGCCCTGATTCTTGCTATAAAAATACACAAAAATGGCTGAATAAGATGGAACTGGGTTTTTAACAGCATATTTCGTCATAAATACTATTGAACCACACTTCTGGCCCTGGCAAATTAACTGTAGATTTGCAGAATGTCATTTTTTTCTATTTCATTCTAAGAATGTCACAGATGTTTAAAGGTGTTTTCAAAGTTTGTTTATGATATTTAAGCTGTTGACTTAATTGTGTGTGAACCTTTATTTCACTTTCTGTTAAAATGTGCAGTGATTTGGAGTCATGGCCCTAAAGCTGTAGCCTTTGGATTTAGGCTGGAGACCTGATCCAGGAAAAACAAGCTACAGGAGACACAGGTTAGCATGTATTTTGTCTCCCTCGTGTGTCTCTAGACGGGCTTGCCTCCCACACGAGGTCAACGGACCTTTCTCTGGCCCGCCCCTCACCCGCTGTCATTCCCGTGGTGGGCGGAACGGGTAAGTTCACCCCAGGAAGTCTTTTAAATCGCAGTCAAAATTGTGCCAAGCACATGCTAAGACCTATATGTTACTTCCTGAGTTGCTGTCGGTGAGAATTCCTCAATGTGATTGGCTAGTATCGGGAGACTTAGTTGAGGATGACAGCAGAAACCTGAGCTCTATAGACATTAAAGGAGGCGTGAAACAAAATATCACATGGTAAAGGAAGACAACATTGATGAGACCTTCAACATAAGTTACACTTGCTGGTTAGGTGTATTGGCCATGCTGAACTCTCCCTCAGTGTGGCGACCAGGGGATTTTCACAGTCACTTCATTGCAGTGTTAATGTAAGCCTACATGTGACATTAATAAACTTAAACTTAAAGGCACAGGTTGTAAGTGATCAATTGACATCATAGGGCTAACATCAGGAAGAACAGCTTCATGGAAGGAGAGACCACATCAAGTGAGATAACAGAGTAAAAGATCATTGATTTACTCAAAATCCAGTAGAATGATATGATGGCTTAAATTTTATTCTTGCTGAATGAGCTACAGTGGGTTGAATGGAATCCTAAGTATTATTTAAAAAATACATTAAAATTATGTTTTTTTAAAAATGAAAACTCTTATTCCTCGAGGTCTATTATCAAGCACTTTGTAATCAAGCATTTCTCTCTTTCACACCAATTATCAGCGTCAAGATCGCCAGCAGCAAGTATGGCATCATGTTAAATGCACAATGAAGCTTCTAGTATACTGCCCTGAATTGTACCTTAACCACAACCAAAGCTGACTCACTACAATATCAATGTTATTCGCCCCACTTCCTACAATGCATAACTTTAGAGTTCTTTGCATGCAACAGTCCATTGTTAGTCAGGTACATGTTCGAGGAATTGAGGTTCAACCTCGTTTTACTTAAGATCCTACCAATTGCTAGAGAGAAGAAAGTTCAATTCCATCACTTTGAATTGAATTTGAATTTAAGCCCTGGAACTGAATGGGTGGTGGATTAATTCACCGTGTCATCGCCTTCTACTTTAAATGCCATTAGGGCAATATTAATCCTTAAAATGTTTTCATGATCATGTGGCGCAGTGGGTAGCGTCCCTGTCTCTGAGCCAGAAGCTCCGAGTTCAAATTCCACCCAGGACTTGATGGCCAAGGAAGGTGTTCTCATAATGAAGTCAGGTAGATTGACACCAATGGCCAGCTGTAAGAGTGGGAGAGACTCCTGGTCAGCACACTTGATGAGGAGTGATGCCCCTCAAGCTATAAGCACCTAATGATAGATTAATTTTAAGTTTACTTATTAGTGTCACAAGTCGGCATACACTGCAATGAAATTACTGTGAAAATCCCTGAGTCGCCACACTCTGGCGCCTGTTCGGGTACACTGAGGGAGAATTCAGCAAGGCCAATGCACGTAACCAGCAGATCTTTCAGACTGTGGGGGGAAACTGGAGCACCCGGAGGAAACCCACGCCGACACGGGGAGAATGTGCAAACTCCACATAGACAGTCACCCAAGCCGGGAATCAAACCCAAGTCCCCGGCACTGTAAGGCAGCAGTGCTAACAATTGTGCCACCATGCCGCCCACTAGTGACCTCTTCTGGGATTTACTAGCTATGGAATCAGACAAAAGTCTGCCTTGGTGCACCACTAGGTGGAGGGAGAGAATTGGAATTGCTGCTGTCAGACGTTTGAATGGACTTACCTTGCATTAAGTTGATCTTTCTCTACACATGAGCTATGACTGTAACACTACATTCTGCACTCTCTCGTTTCCTTCTCTATGAATGGTATGCTTTGTCTGCATAGCACGCAAGAAACAATACTTTTCACTGTATGTTAATACATGTGACAATAATAAATCAAATCAAATCAAATATTCATCAATTATCTGTGACCAGATAATATGAATTATTGATGGCATCTACTGATTTCCATTCCTTTCATTGTCAGCATGGGGCAACATTCCCAATTGTGCTGTCGGCCCAGAATCAATTGGCATTTCTTACAACAACTTACCTCACCATTCTGATCCTCATACGCACCAATCTCCCGCAACAATGGACCTAAGTACTCATGTGGGACGGTGATTTGGGAGGTTCCAGTGTCGACTATAGCTTGGCACCCTTGGTAACAGAAGGTATTTCGGCCGTTGAATTTCACACTGAAAGGGAGAATTGTGTTCTAGAGTGACATCTCAAGCAATGTGTGGAACAAAGCAGCAACTATACAATCACACTTCAATTGTTCAGTACGCAGAACCTCAGTCCCTTCCCTCTTTGGGGAGTCAAGTCCTACAGCAACCAAACATCTGCTTGTTCTGAAGTTTGAGTGTCCATTGATGAAACAGACAAAAGGAATTCATTCATAAGAGTATTTAAAGCGTTTGTATGCTAATATCTGCACAATATCATTTCAAAATCAGAACGTTATTATGGAGCATCAGTAACAGCTTCTTCTTACTGAATAGCAATGCTGTTTTTTTGAAGAGGGATCTCATTACAGAAATGTACTGTGACCCTTCAAGGGATTTGTAGCCAGCCCAGCCTATCGACAGGGTGGTTGTTCAACTGTGATTACTGTTTTATTTCTTTCTCACTTACCCTTCAATGGCGATTGTCCAGTACTCTTCTTGAATAACTGGCGCCCAGTAAATCTGACCTCTGTAGAGACTGTTATCAATTCCTCCAAATACCACTTCACCTCCATCTTGGCTGTTTGCAGTCCTGGAATAAATGAAATATTTCAGGGTCAATTAATGCATTTCATTGGTCTCCCCCTCAGTTACCTTCTAACTCCGGACTGAAACTCGTATCCCTTTTTTTCCCACCCCTCGGAAACATTAGGGGTAGAAATTTCTGGTTGCACACGCCACAAGACCTGAAATTCCAGCCCAAGGTCAACAGACCTTCAAATAATCTTTCTGTCCTGCCCGTTACAATTCCTGCAACAGGCAGGATGGGAAATTTCTGGCCTAGATGTTCACTCAGAGGTTTGTGAATCTACAGAATTCTCCATCCCAGACAGTTATGGATATTCTGTCACTGAATATATTCAAGGTTGAGTTAGGTACATTTTTGGACTCCAAGGGAATCATGGGAAATGGGCACAAATTGGCTCTGACGAAGGGTCATCCAGACTCGAAACGTTGGCTCTACTCTCTCTCCACAGATGCTGTCAGACCTGCTGAGATTTTCTAGCTTTTTCTGTTTTTGTTTCAGATTCCAGCATCCGCAGTTTTTTGCTGTTATCATGGGAAATAGTGATTGGCCGGAATGTGGGGCTTAAGTCAAAATCTTATTGAATGATGGAACAGGCTCAAGGGATTGTATGGCCTACGGCTAGTGCTTGTTCTTGTAATAGGGGCCTATAAGTCGACCTGGTGCATGGAAAAATTCAATTTCTTTGGCCCCCAAAAAATTATGTTTCTGCGTTTGATTGGTGGATAGCTTAATCCCCCTCCCCCCGCCCTCCCCCCACCCCGACTGCCTCTTTTCAGCCCCGAAATGTTACACGTTAATAGTCTCAATTTTTCACCCCACAAGTGGATATTTTGCTTACACTGCCTTGGAGTTGCGGGGAGTGGGAGGAAGAAACCAAGCAGGTGATACAGGCTGTGTTGTGCTAAGAAGCACAGGGTTTTGGGGCACACCCACACAGAGCAGACAGCTACTTGTATTTTTGATTCCTGTGGTAATTGTGGTCATTAAGGGCAACACAGCAGAAGAAGCTCATCTGGCTTGGGGGCAACCAATTAAGACTGAGAGTGGGTAATCATCCCAGGGGTGGAATCCTCACATAGGCAGAAGACAGTTTGAAGCCACGTGGAAGACATGCAGAGACAGGGGCAGTTGGTGGGCTGGCTGCCAGCCTCTGTACAGTTTTCCTTATTAATAAAGACCCTTTGTGTTCTTTATTGTATTTATTATTGTCATAACTAGGCTTACATTAACACTGCAATGAAGTTACTGTGAAAATCCCCTTGTCGCCACACTCCAGCGCCGGTTCGCATACACTGAGGGAGAATTTAGCATGGCTAAATTCAGACTGTGGGAGGAAACCGGTGCACCTGGAGGAAACCTACACAGACACGGGGAGAACGTGCAAACTCCACACAGACAGTGACCCAAGCTGAGAATTGAACCCAGATCTCTGGTGCTGTGAGGCAGCAGTGCTAACGACTGTGCCACTGTGCCTGATGAAGACTGTGGGTGTTGGTCATTATAATTGTCTTTTGAGGATCCAAGGGGAAGTAAAACTGAAAATATCCTGTCTTGCAGGACAGGTGTACAAGGTGGTCAGGAAAGCACATGGATTGCTTCCCATTATTTGGGTGAAATATTGGATACAAAAGCAGGGATGTAATGCAGGAACTGTATGAAACACTGTAAAGTAAAGTTTATTTATTAGTCACAAACAAGGCTTACATTAACACTGCAATGAAGTCACTGGAAAATTCCCCCAGTCGCCACACTCCGGCGCCCGTTCGGGTCAATCCACCTAACCAGCACATCTTTCAGACTGTGGGAGGAAACCGGAGTACCCGGAGGAAACCCACGCAGATAGTGACCCAAGCTGGGAATCGAACCTGGGTCCCTGGCACTTTGAGGCAGCAGTGCTAACCGCTGTACACCATGCCGCCTGGTGAGGCCAACTGGAGTTTTGTGTACAGTTTTGGTCCCCACATTACAGCATGGCATGGTGGCACAATGATTAGCAATGCTGCTTCACAGTGCCAGGGATCCGGGTTCAATTCCAGCCTAGGGTGACTGTGTGGAGTTTGCACATTCTCTCTGTGTCTGCGTGGGTTTCCTCCGGGTGCTCCGGTTTCCTCCCACACTGTAAATATGTGCACGTTAGGTGGTTGGCTGCACTAAATTGCCTAACGTGTCCCAATATGTGAATCATAGAAACCCTACAGTGCACAAAGAGGCCATTTGGCCCATCGAGTCTGCACCGACCACAATCCCACCCCGGCCCTACCCCCCTATCCCTACACATTTACCCGCTAATCCCTCTAACCTGCGCATCTCAGGACACTAAGGGGCAATTTTAGCATGGCCAATCAACCTAACACGCACATCTTTGGACTGTGGGAGGAAACCGGAGCACCCGGAGGAAACCCACGCAGACACAAGGAGAATGTGCAAACTCCACACAGACAGTGACCCAAGCCGGGAATCGAACCCAGGTCCCTGGAGCTGTGAAGCAGCAGTGCTAACCACTGTGCTACCGTGCTGCCGTGTAGGTTAGGGGATTAGCAGGGTAAATACATGGGGTTGCAGGAATAGGGCCTAGTTGGGATTGTTGTCAGAGCAGGCCTGATGGACTAAATGGCCTCCTTTTGCACTGGAGGGATTCAATTCTATGATTCTATGAAAGACATAATTGCTCTAGAGAGGCTGCAGAGGAGATTTACAAGAATGTTGCCAGGGATTTAAACTTGGAGCAATGAGGAGAGATTGGATAAACTAGGGTTTTCCTCCATAGAACAGAGCAGGCTACAGGATGACCTAATGGAGGTGTGCAAAATTATGGAGGGCCTAGACAGGGCAGTCAGGTGAGACTTGATTCCCCCAGCTGAGGGGTCAGTTACCAGGGGGCGCAGGTTTAAGGTGATTGGTAGAAGGATTAGAGGGGACGAGGAAAATCTTTATTACCCAGAGGGAGATGCACATCTGGAATTCACTGGCGGTTCAGGCTGAAACGCTCCACGCGTTTGAAAGGTACCTGGATCTACATCTGAAGGGCTGGAACCTGCAAGATTACGGACCAGGTGCTGGAAAGTGGGATTGAAATGAGTGGCTTGTTTCTTTTCACTCTTTTCTTTGGCTGGCTCAGACAGGATGGGCTGAATGGCCTCTTTCTGCACCGTAACCTTTCCATGGCTCTGTGATTCCATGGCTCAGACCCACTGGAATTGGCCTAAACAGCCATTAATCAGTTCAATCCATGGAGAATCCTATTGAAAGTATCTTGATCCATAGGTCCCTAAATCTTATATATTACCTGCCCAAGTACACAGAAAACAGAGGCTGTTCCAATAGGTTGTCTTTTAGCATGCTGTCGAACGCGGGTATTGCCCCTCCCTCTGAGAGCGCTGGATAACCCAGACCAAGGATTCCGTCAAAGGGTGCGTAATAAAAATTAGTGCCTGGTTCATTTTCGCTGAGGCCCAACTCCTGCCCTCTAATTGATATGCCGGCAACCTTGAGAAGGAGAAAATAGAAAGAAGAATGATGCACTGAGTGAGAAGATCATCAACTCCATTCATTTGCCTCCTGACAGATCCCTCCTCATTATAGTTTCCTCCTGCCTCATACTGCTCACAAAGCAAGATCACTCCGAATCGAAAGGAGGAGCATGTATTTAAATTGACTTAATGGGCTGGATGCCCAAACTTACTGCATTCCCCCCTTTACCATCGTGTTCACCCGTCCAGATTCAGCGCGAAACAGACGTGCTCAGGAAAAGTCTGTTTCGGGCACTCCAGCTTCTGAAGAGGTAAGTTCAGAGCTTCAGTAAGTTCAGGGAGGAGGAGGCGGGCCAGATGGATCTCTGGTGGCGGGGGGGGAGAGGAGGAGGGAGGCGAGCCAGATGGATCTCTAGTAGGGAGGTGGGTGGGGGGGGAGGGGGGGGGGTGCGGGAGGAGGAGGGCCATATGGATCTCTGGTGGGAGGAGGCAGGAGGAGGGCCGGGTGGGGGGGGGGGGGAAAGAGGAGGGAGGCAGGCCAGATGGATCTCTGGTGGGGGCGTGGTGGGCCGGGGGGGGGGGTCTGCTGCCACTCTGTGGGTGATCAGTGGCGGGGGGGGAGTGGAGCAGGGGGCCACAATCGGTCTGGGTAGCAGGGTGGGGGGGGGGGGGGGCGGGTGGATAAGGGGGACTGTTATGGTGTGGGGGTGGGGCAATGTCTGTGGGGGCCATCACTCCCAGTTCGCGAAAAGTGGCCCGGGAGCGATGTGGCGGTGGAGTGTTTTTCAAACTTTTTTTACTGTGCATGTGCAGTTGAAGGCTCCGACCAGAGAAGCAGCGTTTCGGGCGTGATAAGCCCCACACACAGCGTGGTTCAGAATCGCTGCTTTTTTTTCAGGCTAAGTGCATATGGGGGCGCCTGAGAGCAGGTTTACAAGTCCGATCTGAATCACATCCAGATTTAATACTTAGAATCAAAATGGTAAAATCAGGCCCTCTGTCTCCTAGACTCACCAGCCAGGGGAAACATCCTATCTACATCAGAGCACGTGTCCTGACCAATATTTAACCTTCAATCCACTTCACAAAAACAACATTGTTATTATCAGATTGCTGTTTTTTGGGAGCTTGCAGAGTATAAACTGACTGCAGCTTTTCCTTTATCACCTCACTTCATTAGCCGAAAGACACTTTGGGATACGCCCCGAGTTCCTGGAAGGTGCTATAAACATAGAAACACAGAAGATAGGAGCAGGAGGTGGCCATTCGGCCCTTCGAGCCTGCTCCGCCATTCATCACAATCATGGCTGATCGTCCAACTCAATAGCCTAATCCTGCTTTCTCCCCATAACCTTTGATCCCATTCGCCCCAAGTGCTATATCCAGGCACCTCTTGAATACATTCAATGTTTTGGCATCAACTACTTCCTGTGGTAATGAATTCCACAGGCTCACCACTCTTTGGGTGAAGAAATGTCTCCTCATCTCCATCCGAAATGGTCTACCCCGTATCCTCAGACTGTGACCCCTGCTTCTGGACTCAACCACCATCAGGAACATCCTCCTTCCATCTACCCTGTCTAGTTCTGTTAGAATTTTATAAATCTCGATGAGATCCCCCCTCATTCATCTGAACTCCAGTGAAACAATTCTAACCAAGTCAATCTCTCCTCATACATCAGTCCCGCCATCCCCAGAATCAGCCTGGTAAACTTTTGCTGCACTCCCTCGAGAGGAAGAACATCCTTCCTCAGAAAATGAGACTAAAACGGCAGACAATATTCTAGGTGTGGCCTCACCAAGGCCCTGCATAATTGCAACAGCACACATCCCTGCACCCGTACGCGAAACTTCTCACAATGAAGGCCAACATACCATGTGCCTTCTTTACCGCCTGCTGCACCTGCTCAGTTCATCACATAAATCAGCTTCCCACCCATTGACCCCATCTACACTTGCTGCTGTTTCAGAAAAGCAGCCAACATAATCAAGGACCCACGCATCCCGGACATACTCTCTTCCACTTTCTTCCGTCAGGAAAAAGATACAAAAGTTTTAGATCACATACCAACTGGCTCAAGAACAGCTTCTTTCCTACTGCCATTATGCTTTTGAATGGACCCCCCTTATATTAAGTTGATCTTTCTCTGCACCCTAGCTATAACTGTAACATTATATTCTGCACCCTCTTCTTCTCCCCTATGTAATATATGAACAGTATGTTTTGTCTATATAGCATGCAAGTTTTCATTGTATCCCAATACATGTGACAATAATAAATCAAATCAAAGACTGTCTGTACAATGTTGCTTATTCAGTTGACATGGGATGATGCTCATAGTAAGAAGTTTAACAACACCAGGTTAAAGTCCAACAGGTTTATTTGGTAGCAAAAGTGGCTTTTGCTACCAAATAAACCTGTTGGACTTTAACCTGGTGTTGTTAAACTTCTTACTGTGTTTACCCCAGTCTAACGCCGGCATCTCCACATGATGCTCATACACATTGAAGAGTAAATACAGAGACAAAATCATTGCAAAGATTATGTCGAGCGGAGACCTGGAAATGAGGTGTTCAGTGCATATTGCGAGCGTATCGTTCAGTACTCACATTCACTGTATCATATCCAAAATATCCAGACAGATCACCGGAGCCATAAGCCAAACGAAAGGTCTGTCCATTTGTAGTGAATGTTGAGGATCGAGTTGGATTAAATTTTGCATGGTTATCTGTCGGAGAAGAATAAATTATCACCAACATTAGTTCAGAATTCAGGTCCCTTGGAAAGTAATTTGAATTAGAATTTTAAAAACATGCTCTGATCAAGTAATCAAATGTGTCGGTTATCTTTCACTTACCACAAGATTGACTGCGGCAGTAGATTGATGGGACCCAAAGGTTGGACGAACCAGTGTCAAACAGGACAGTAAAGCTCTGGGGTGGGGTACCCACAGTAATGGATCCATAGTAGAAACTCTAAACAGTGAATTGAAAAACAGGAACTGGATTTTATTTACACGAACTTGAGGCCGACAACCGCAACTGAAACCAAACATCTCTCCCAAAAAACCCCCCCAAAACGTTTCACTTTCTGACGGATTCCCGCACTTATCAAATTGACTATCAAGCTATGAGGTTTCTGCTTGTGGTACCCCGTCGAATGTGAGGGTGGAATCCTTGCTGGAAATATCTTACAATGCAATTGGTTTCATTCTCCAGAGGTTAAGCTCACAGGGGAGAGGATTGTGGAGATGTGGGGGGGAATTTTCCTGTGCTGCCAGCCAAAGGTTCGTTGACCTGGGTGGGATTTTCCAATCTTGGGATGATTGCGGCCAGAAAATCCCACCTGTAGAAAAGATTTCAAATGATCACTGAACCAAAGTGTTGGTCAGGATTTTCCGTCCTCCTGGCGGTGTGTTTCCTGGTGGTGGAAGAAGCGCACTAATGGCCACTGGTGGGATCGCCTGGTCCCGCTGACGTCTATAGCGTTTTGTCGACTGCCCTGACCCCGGGGAACCCATTGAGAGTAGTGGGATGGTCACCTTAGAATCAGAATCCCTATAATGCAGAAAGAGGCCATTCGGCCCATTGAGCTTGTCCTAACCTGGTAACCCCATGTATTTACTCTGCTAATCTCCCTGACGCTAAGGGACAATTTACCATGGCCAATCAACCTAACGCGTGCATCTTTGTAATGTGGAAGGAAACTGTAGCATCCGGAGGAAAACCCGTGCAGACATGGGGAGAACATGCAAATTCCACACAGAAAGTTGTCAAATCATCCCTCAGCCTTCTTTGTTCCAAATTAAATAACCCCAACCTATCTCTCCTCATAGCTACACATTTCAAGCCCTGGCAACATTCTTGTAAACCTCCTCTGCATTCTCTCTAGAGCAATTACGTCCTTCCTGTAATATGGTGACCAGAACTGCACACAATATTCCAGTTGCCCACAATCAATGTAAAACTAGCTAGTCTATAATTGTTTGGCATTTCCTTTTTAAACAATGGAACTATGTTTCCATTTCTCCAGTCCTCCGGTACCTCCCTTGTACTTGGTGAGGATTGGAAAATCAACTTTCAGTAATGCCAACCTCTTGAGTACTTCTGCATTTTTATGATGATCCCATCCAATATCTCAGTGTTCCTCCTGGACTACTAAATCTACACAATCCTTTTCCTTTGTAAATGCAGAGAAAAAAACATTCATTCCCACAGCCTCTGCATCTACACACAAGTTTCATTCTTCATCCTGATAGGTCCCACTTCTTTATTAACTAACCTTAACTTTATTAACTAACCACGGTGGCACAGTGGTTAGCACTGCTGCCTCACAGTACCAGAGACCTGGGTTCAATTCTCGACTTGGGTCACTGTCTGTGTGGAGTTTGCACGTTCTCCCCGTGTTTGCGTGGGTTTCCTCCGGGTGCTCTGGTTTCCTCCCATAATCTGAAAGATGCTTGTGTGCATTGACCCGAACAGGCACCGGAATGTGGCGACTACGGGAATTTCACTGTAACTTCATTGCAGTGTTAATGTAAGCCTTACTTGTGTCTAATAAATAAACTTTTAAAACTTTTTTTTACCATTAATACATTGATAAAAAATCTTTGGGGTTTCTTTAACTTTAATTGCTAATCTTTCTTCATGCCCTCACTTTGATTTCCTTATTTCCTTTTAACTTCATCCATGCACTTCCAATATTCACCTAGACTATCTGCAGTGCTTAGTTCTTTGTGCCTGCTGTACACTTTTTCTGTTTGATCTTTCCATGTATTCTTCTAGACAATCAATAGAGTCTAGATTTGGCAGTCCCACTCATACTTTTCGAAGGGGTGTGTCTACTTTCTACATTTAGTATCTCACTTTTTAGTGCGTCCCACTGGTTTTCCATTAATTTATCCCCTGGCAGTGCTCTCCTCAGATGATAAAATGTGTGGGGTTGCTGGGATGGGTGGGGAGTAAGCCTGGATTAAATACTCTCAGAGAGTTGGCTCAGACCTGATAGGACGAATATCCTCCTTCTGCACTTTCGGGATTGTATGATCTTGGCTGTAAGAAACTCAGCCTCTGCTGGAACTTGTTCTCTCCGACATATGAAGTAACCATTTAATACTTTCTAAAGTGGATTTTCTTTATACTTACATTCATGGAATTGAGAAGAGGTTCATCTCCCACCAGAGACTGTAACCCAGGGAACAAACCTCGGTATTTCAATGCTGGGTCGTATTTGTGTGTTTCCAGGAAATGTTTCAGCTCCCCGCGTTCCTTCAGGATGTCTCGTATAGACTTTCCCTTGTGTAAAGGCACTCTGAAATGATAAAGAGCGAATAATGAGGCGATCACTGGAGTACTCTCACTGTTTAATCTTACTGCTGGTCTGAACATTTTTTTGTTATTTATCAGTGTCACAAGTAGGCTCACATTAACACTGCAATGAAATTACTGTGAAAATCCCCCAGCCGCTACACTCCGACACCTGTTCAGGTACACTGAGGGAGAATTTAGCAGGGTCAATGCACCGAACCAGCATGTCTTTCAGATTGTGGGAGGAAACTGGAGCACTTGGAGGAAACTCATGCAGACGCGGGGACAATGTGCAGACTCCGAACAGACAGTGACCCAAGCCGGAATTGAAGCCATGTCCCTGGCGCTGTGAGGCAACAGTGCTAACCAATGTGCCACCGTGCCACCCACATCAGCTAACAAACTACACCATCAAAGCAGCAACGTTAGGTCAATCTGTTTGGCTTCGAACTAAACTGAACAACTTCAAATAGATCACGGGTAGGATTTTCTTAATCAAATCCCAAATGAGCAAACTCTATGAAACTTATTGGAAAGCAGTAGGTGCCTGATGTACAAAATGGTGCATGAATTGGCCGATATAAATTAGTTTTTTGGTTGTTGACCAACCTGAAGAGACACTCAGCGAGCTGGACACAGAGCAGTGAAAGGATTAACCACTTCATGGTGCTTCTTGCTGTGTGACGTTGTGGAAAGCTGTAACGTGATTCACACAATTTCTTCAATTGTGCTGGAGATGGATGCACCTGGGTCTTTTTATACCTGCGATTCACAAATGATTTTCTTCTCACCTTCACTAATGAAGGTCGCGGTATCTCAAACTGAATATTTACCGTTTTTTGTACAAATAAAACAGCATCAAAATATTTAAATAATCTTCAACCTCAAACAAAAGGAGAAGGTCAAGCAATGCAAGAAATAAGATAAACCGGTAATAATAGAACAATTAGTCTCATATCTTTTCTGAGAATGATCTTAGAATCCATAATGCAAGGCAAACTTAGCAAGAAGTAATTCATGGTTAATCATGGACAGCTACCAGGGATTAATTACTGGCGGATTTACTTAAACAAATGGCCAATTCTTGGACAATTCTGGAACTTTCTCTCTGATTCTTGGAAGCAAATTGAAAAGCTCCAGGAAGCACGGTGGCACAGCGGTTAGCACTGTCGCCTCACAGCGCCAGGGACCCGGGTTCAATTATGGCCTTGGGTGACTGTGTGGAGTTTGCATGTTCTCCATGTGCCTGCGTGGGTTTCCTCTGGGTGCTCCGGTTTCCTCCCACGCTCCAAAGATTTGTAGGTTAGGTGGATTAGCCATGGTAAATGCATGGGATAGGTCGGAGGGGTAGATCTGGCTACCATCTGGCTAAAGTGCTCTTTTGGAAAGTCAGTGCACAATGGACTGAATGGCCTCCTTCAGTACTGTAGAGACTCTGTGATTCTATCCTTGGGTCAATATCACAACTAAAATGCAACTTACCATCATTGCAGGAAAGGTTTTGTTTCTCTCAGTAATGGATCATATTTTATTTCGAAGATTGTAATGACTGCTTACAGAATCATAGATAGAATCATGAGCCATATAAACATAGAAACCAGAAGCAGGAGTAGGCCATTCGGCCCTTCAAGCCTGCTCTGCCTTTCATCTTGATTGTGGCTGATCATCGAATTCAATATCCTGATCCCCCTTTCCTCCCATATCTCTTGATCCCTTTAGCCCCAAGAGCTATGTCTAATTTCTTCTTGAAATCAGACAATGTTTTGGCCTCAACTACATTCTGTGGTAGTGAATTCCACACATTCACCACCCTTTGGGTGAAGAAATTTTTCCTCACATCAGTTCTAAAAGGTTTACCCCTTATCCTCAAACTATAACCCCTCGTTCTGGACTCCCCCACCATTGGGGACATTATTTCTGAATCTACCCTAATTTTATAAATTTTTATGAGATTCCCTCTCACTCTTCTAAACTCCAGTGAACATAATCCTAACCGATTTAGTCTCTCCTCATATGACAGACCTGCCATCCCAGGAATCAGCCTGGTAAACCTTTGCTGTACTCCCTCTATAGCAAAGAACATCCTTCCTCAGATAAGGACACTAAAACTTCACACAATACTCCAGGTATGGCCTCACCAACACTCTATACAATTGCAGCAAAACATCCCTATCCCTATACTCAAATCCTCTCGCTGTGAAGGCCAACATACCATTTGCCTTCTTTACTGCCTGCTGTACCTGTGCACTTATTTCCAACGACTGATGCACGAGGACTCCAAGGTATCGTTGAGTATCCACCTTTCTCAATTTACTCCCATTCAAGTAATAATCTGACTTTCAAGATTACAGAAGACCATTTGACCCAGCCTGGCTGTGCTATCCCCTTGGGAAGAGCTATTCCAATCAGTTGCACTTCCCTGCTCTTTATCCTTTATCCTGTATTTTTTCCTTTTAAATTACAAGTTCCCGGTTAAGGTGACCATTCAACCTGCTTCCATTGTGCTTTCAGTCAATACATTCTAGAATATAACAACTTTCTCTGTAATTTTTTTTCTCATGGATCCTTTTTCCAGTGACCTTGGATTTTTGTCCTCTTGTTATTGAAACTTCTGCCTGTGGAAGCAACTCCTGGTTATTTATTATATCAAAATTATTCTTCAATTTGAAACCCTCTGTCAAATCCCCTCTTCATTTTCCCTGTTCTGACTCGAACATCTTTTCCATTCTCTTCACGTAACTGAAGACCATAAGACAAAGGAACAGAATTAGGCCACTCGGCCCATCGAGTCTGCTCCGCCACTCAATCATGGCTGAGATGTTCAACATGTTCAACAGCCTTCAACGATGAAGACGAACATCTCGCCAAGGCCATCCCCAAACCCCCACTTCTTGCCTTCAAACAACCGCACAACCTCAAACAGATCATTGTCCGCAGCAAACTACCCAGTCTTCAGGAGAACAGTGACCATGACACCACACAACCTGCCAAAGCAACCTCTGCAAGACGTGCCGGATCATCGACACGGAAGCCATCATCTCACGCGGGAACACCATCCACCAGGTACACGGTACATACACTTGCATCTCGGCCAACGCTGTCTACCTGATACGCTGTAGGAAAGGATGTCCCGAGGCATGGTACATTGGGGCGATCATGCAGACGCTACAGCAACGGATGAATGAACACCACTCGACAATCACCAGGCAGGAGTGTTCTCTTCTTGGTGGGGAACACTTCATCGGTCATGGGCATTCAGCTTCTGATCTTTGGGTAAGCGTTCTCCAAGGCAGCCTTCACGACACACGCAGAATCGCTGAGCAGAAACTGATAGCCAAGTTCCGCACACATGAGGACGGCCTCAACCGAGATCTTGGGTTCATGTCACACTATCTGTAACCCCCACGACTTGCCTGGGCTTGCAAAATCTCACTAACTGTTCTGGCTGGAGACAATACACATCTCTTTAACCTGTGCTTAACCCTCTCTCCACTCACATTGTCCGTACCTTTAAGACTTGATTACCTGTAAAAACTCGCATTCCAACCATTATTTTGTAAATTGAGTTTGTGTCTATATATGCCCGGTTTGTGAACACAACTCCCACTCACCTGATGAAGGGGCAGTGCTCCGAAAGCTTATGGCTTGTGCTACCAAATAAACCTGTTGGACTTTAACCTGGTGTTTTGAGACTTCTTACTGTGTTTTCTCCATAACCCCTGATCCCCTTATTAACCAAGAACATATCTATCTCTCTCTTAAAGGCACTCAATGACCTGGCCTCCACAGCCTTCTGCGGCAAAGAGTTCCACAGATTCACCACTCTCAGGCTGAAGAAATTCCTCCTCATCTCTGTTTTAAAGGATCGTCCCTATAGCCTGAGGTTGTGCCCTCTGGTTCTAGTTTTTCCTACTCGTGGAAACATCCTTTCCACGTCCACTCTATCCAGGCCTCGCAGTATCCTGTAAGTTTCAATAAGATCCCCCCTCATCTTTCTAAACTCCAACGAGTACAGACCCAGAGTCCTCAACTGTTCCTCATATGACAAGCTCTTCATTCCAGGGATCATTCTTGTGAATGAGTCCCTCATTCTTGGTATCATTAAACAAAATCTCCTCTACAACCCCTGTAAGATTTGGACATCCTTTGTGGTGCCATGAATTGAACCCAATATTACAGCTGAGGTCCAATCAGTATTTTATAAATCTTTAATTGTTTTTGTGCTCTAATCCTCAATTAATAATCTCACCTACTTTTGCCAACTTCCCTGTCCAAAATGTCCTACTATTTGTATGTATTGAATCATAGAACCCTTACAGTGCCGAAGGAGACCATTCAGCCCATTGAGCCCAGCAACTTACCCAGGCCCACCCACCCATTCCCCATAACTCCTTATCCACCTGATCTACTAATCTTGGGACACTAAGGGGCAATCTAGCATGGCCAATCCACCTAACCAGCACATCTTTGAAGTGTGGAAGGAAGCCATAGCTCCCGGACAAAACCCATGCAGACATGGGGAGAATGTGCAAACTTCACACAGTCACCCAAGGCCGGAATTGAACCTGGCTCCCTGGCACTGTGAGGCAGCAGTGACAACCACTGTGCCATGATGCCAGACATATTTTCTCCGGATTACTCAGATAAAAGCAAAGTAGCGCGATTGCTGGAACACAGGCAGAAAATGCTGGAAATACTCAGCAGATATGGTGGCTTTTTCTACCTTTGGCTGGAATTCTCCGATCTCCCCCGCGGCTGGGATTCTCTGGTCCCTCTGCAGTGAATAGAGTTTTGGCTGAGTGTCAGATTCTCGGTTCTCACTGGTAGCGGTGGCAGGGCGTCCGAGATTGGGAGAATCCTGGTTTTTTTTATCCCCAGTCATCCCGTTCTTGAACTCGCTTTAGAATTGTGCCATTTAGTTTCTATTGTCTTTCCTCAATCATCCCATCACTTCACACTTTCCTTTATCAAATCTCACCTGCAATGTTTCTGCTTATTTCACTAAACTCTGTCCACCTGAAGTCTGTTCCTATTCTGACTACATTTCCGAGTTTGTATAATTTGCAAACTTTGCTGTCATGGACTTATTCAAGGTTATTCATGCACAGTAATCTTAAAAGCAACCTCTGTGGGACATCATTGTATTCTCTTCATTCCAGCTTGTTAAATAACCATTCATTATTTCTGTCTGATCCTTAGTCAATTTTATTTCCAAGCTGCTACTGTCCTTTAATCTCATGGGTTTTATCTACTGCATAGTCCATCACTTTGTTCCAAATGCTCCTCTGCAGCAATAAATTCTATCTGATGTCTAATGTATACATGCGTGCCAATGGATTTTATTTGCATTGTTCCCATTCCTAACAAATCTCTACATTCCAAATAATCTTTCTAACCTAACTGAGTCCAAATCCTCCATCCTTTCCAAAGCCTTTGCTCCCTCCTATAACTGAACTGTAGTCCAGCTAGTCCAACATTTCTCCAAAGAACATGCTCTGCTCCTGTATTTCCATGGATTAGTTTGGTATCAGTCAAGTGGGAGGGGGGACCACAGATTAAAATCCCAATGCACCTGTCACGATTTAAGCATTGAGATTGGCCCAGGACTGGATTAGGGATTAATATCCCTCTCCCCCATCAATGGCCTCGATATCAGAGGGTAAATGAGATTGTGGTACAAACCAACCATGGCCTATGTTTAGTGAGGGTGAAGCTGAAGCTGTGAATTTATTTGACTCCGACCTCTCTACCATCAGACGAGGATGAACCTGATTTACAGGCGAGCTCATGGCTGAAATTTGGGGTCAGTGTGGCTCCACATTTGTAGGCGAATAAACCTACTACACTGTCAATGAAATAGGCCTCCTCATAAAGGGAAGCAACTGGGCTTTAAAATTATATAGGCAGCACATTGCTGCACTGGCGGCTGACTCATTGTGCTTTTATTTAACCTCACTCACTCTGGAATGTGTCCAAGATATGCTCTTTGTAGTGAGGTCCCCAGTTTCTACCATGTAAATGTTCCTGACTACCATGGAGTAGAGATCTGCCTAACCTGCTCCAATTTCACCAACCCTGACTGTGTTCCTAACTCTAAGAGGCCATCCATACACACGTGCATACACGTGCACACACTCACGTGCACATGCGCACAGGCACACGCATGCACACACATGCACACACGTGCATACCCGCACACCCGCACACATGCACGCACATGCGCACACACACCACATTCACCACCATCGTCTTGAGGTGGACTTTTTTGGGCTTTCTCTCTCAGGTGCTAAGTATGAGCTGAACCCAACTAATACAAAGACTTGCGAAAGGCCCAGTTAAAGACATTCTTTATTGACCAACACGCATTGGGAGAGAGAGACAGCCAGAGGACTCCAACTTCTCTCTGGGGGTTACAATACATTTGCAAAATGATCATACTTTTTCAAAGGTTCGATTCTCCCACCCAACCTGTCATCCTAACTGGATGCTCCAATCACATTCGCACACATTATTTACCTTGGACAATACCATCCTACTTTCTCGCAGAATTGGGAATTGGTTGGTCAATAGGACCCGCAAGTTCATATCTACTGTTGCCTAGCAGCCTTGCTTATGTAAATCCGCAAAGTTCAAAGGTCACTTTCCCACCTGCAAGTCATATGATTGAAAAGGGAGTGGTTCTTTCTGTCTGCTAACTATTTCTAATCAACAGAAATTACCTGGTCGGGCCTGGATGTGACTCCAGAGCCACAGCAATGTGGTTGACTCTCAACTGCCCTCTGAAAAGGCCTAGCAAGCCACTCAGTTCAAGAACGACTAGGGTTGGGCAACAAATGCCAGTGAACCCCAGGTCCCACGAATGAATAAAAAACATGTAGGCCAGACAGGGTAAGGATGACAGGTTACAATCACTAAATGACATAAGTGAACTAGATGGGTTTTTGTTTGGTAGTTTCAGGGACATCATTGCTAATGCTAGCATCTAAATCCAGATTTTATTTAACTAATTGAATTTATATTTCCCAGGTGGCTGTGGTGGGATTTGAACTAATATCTCTGGATCATTAATCCAAGCCTCTGGATTACTACTCCAATAACATAACCACTGTGCTATCTTTACCCCCATTATTACTTTGCTAATAGTGAAAATTAGAAAAACAGTTTTGGGCAAAGATTTTGCAGTAAAGTTTACAACCCCTATATAAGGAAGATGTTTATGATTTTGCTGTCCTGTAGTAATACAGAAGGATTGTATGGACTCAGAAGGTTAACTCTGTTTCTCTCTCCATAGATGCTGCCAGATCTGCTGAGTTTATCCAGCATTTTCTGAGGTCACGTACCAACTGACACAAGAACAGCTTCTTCCCTTCTGCTGTCAGACTTTTGAATGGACTTACCTTGCATTAAGTTGATCTTTCTCTACAGCCTAGCTATGACTGTAACACTACATTCTGCACTCTCTTGTTTCCTTCTCTATGAACAGTATGTTTTGTCCGTATAGCGCGCAAGGAACAATACTTTTCACTGTATGTTAATACATGTGACAATAATAAATCAAATCAAATCAGTATCAAATCATTTTCTGTTTTTTATTGAAGGGGAAATCTGGGGGATGGCATTATACCAATTCTTTAAACTAACTTTAATTCAATTTCTCATTCCTAAATCATCTTTCAGTGAGGTGTTGTGCTATACATTTCTTTATGACTGTATTTAATGATGATAATGCTATCTCCCAGTTACTAATTTTGCAGGTAGAATAGATCTCCTGATAATAGAGTACACACAGGAGAAGGAAAGGATAGGGTACAGGATATAGTGTGGCAGTTAGAAAAGGTGCACGTTAACATTAATCACTTTAAGCAATTTGTGCAATTGTTATCATCAACTCTTAAAAAGTAACCTTCCTCTAGCAAGTCCTATGAAAAGGCAGGAAAAATGTAAGTTGAAAGTATTTCCGCCGGATTTTAATCTAAAAGCTGAAATTAATAAATCTTTACTAAATATTCGCTTCTTTAATCTGTTTATTGGTCTAATGGATTGTCGTTATCTCATGTCTTACAGAGTTATGGCTAATGTATTGTTGTAATCCAGTCCACCTACCTGCGTGCCCCAACCCAAAACGGACTATTCTGGATCTTGGGTGATGTCTTCCTGCGGGATTTCTACTCAATTTACGACAGAGGCAACAACAGAATGGGATTCGCTAAGGCTGTCCCATCTTTCTAACTTATGCCCGTAACCCTGCAAATAAAGCAGGAGTTTCTCCAGGTGACTCCCTATCTGACGTCAATGATCTTCCTTCAGAGGCTGGTTGCAGTATATTCCCCTGAAACACTGTGGAGTGTCCATTTTTGCAAATGAGGATTTGTTCTGACACTACCTGCGCCTCACTCATTAGTCTCATTCTTTCCTAATTACCACCACAACCTTTTACTGAAATATTCCGCTCTCTATCTGAGAAACTATTTCCTCCTGAAGATTACCATTTCTTCTTGTACGTAAACGAGAATTACAATAAAGCTTTGCAAAATATTCATCCTGGTTTGTCTGCTTCTTGCCTTGTTGACATTCAAGAAAGTTCCAGCACCTGTAAACTGGTGGATTTTCTATTACAGCTAATCTCTGATGCAGGCTGTTGCTCATGTTATTCTCAAGTGGTTTCCTTTTACTTGTGCCC
Source organism: Mustelus asterias (assembly GCF_964213995.1). Lineage (NCBI taxonomy): Eukaryota > Metazoa > Chordata > Chondrichthyes > Carcharhiniformes > Triakidae > Mustelus > Mustelus asterias. The sequence continues at coordinate 14,784,366 of NC_135825.1, read as the reverse complement.
TGATCTGGCAAAGCCTCAGTTTTAAAATTCTCGGTCTTCTGAAATCCTCCCTCCATAGCCTCACTGCTTCAAGTCCCTGGAACCTCTTCCAGCCCTGCAACCCTCTGATCTCTAAATGCCTCCAGTTCTGCCCTCGTACGCATCCCCTAGTTTTTATCCCCACCCTTGATGTTTCAGCGTCCCACCCTCTGTGGTATTTTGCTGTTTAAGACTGAATTGGATAGAAAGATACTGCCCAGATGGAGCCAACTCCCACAATGCACCTGGAAGTCTGCTGCCCTCTCCTTAGAGACCTGCAGATGTTTCCTTCTCAAGTATTGTTCCTTTCTAAATGTAGATAATAAAACTGAACAGATTTACTTTTCCTGAATCCATACTGAGCCTGCAAACTACTGTTCGCCCAATAAATAAGAGAGATATGGGGGTTGGTTTGGACTGAAAGGTGGGAGAGGTGATGTGAGTCATATTGACAGTTCAGCCAATTTTGGTCGCGGTTGAAAGAACTCTTTACTGGGTGTCTATGTTGGAATGGATGATGGGGATATCAAGGCAATTGGAAGTAATCAAAAGGAAAAATAAGGAACTGCCTTGAAAATTGTAAAATATAATTGTACATTTAGTGTTGAGCTGATCAGAGAGAGAGAGCCAGCATGGGTTTGTTTAGGGTAAATCAGGTGTAAATAATCTCGTTAAAGTTTTGAGTTGGTCACCAATAACGCAGTTTGAATGATAATGATGTTATCAATAAGGATGTTCAGAAGGCACTCCAAACTGACGATACTCAGTTAAGTATATACAGGGATAGGAAATTGTAAAAAGGATATTGACAGATGAAGTGAGCAGGCAGAGCTGGAGTTCACTGTGGGAAAGTATGAAGTCTTGCTCATTGGATCTCAGATAGATCAGAGTAACTTCTAACTGGTGAGAAAGTGGTAAGTGTGGGTGAGCAGAGAGGCTTAGGGGTCCAAGTACAGAAATCAGATCGCCAAATTCTCCATTCTTGTTGGCAGCGGTGGTGGGGCGTCCGACATCGGAGAATTCCAGCCCCCACCTGGAGCACTGCATTCAGTTTGGGGCACTCCATGTTCGGGAGGATATATTGGCTTTGCAGCGGGTGCAGTACAGATTCACCAGAAAGATACCTAGGCTTAAAGGGTTCAATAATAAGCACAGATTGTGTAGACCAGGCTTGTGTTCCCTTAAATATAGAAGAACAAGGGGTGATCCAATTAAAGTATTCTGGGATTCCAGAACAAGGGTGTTCTCCTTCAGGTACCATGCCCCAGGAAGGTTTTGGTGATCATGGACTTCCATTGGACTGGTCCATGATTATGCTGGGCAAAGTCCTGCAGTGGTTTATTGTGCTTTCTGCAGTTTGACTGACGAGGAAACTCTCCTGCTCTTACCGCCTGCCATCAGGCACTTTGGAAGGATTCACAGGCTGACAATCAACCTGTTTGGCCACCTTATGCACACAGCTACCACGGCCAAGACTCCTGATGTGCGTCTTGAACCCAGAGCTTCTAACTCAGAAGTGGGAACACTACCCACTATGCCACAAGAGCTCCAACAAGATGATGCAATCCTAAAGGGAGTCCGTTAGCTCAGTTGGCTGGATGGCTGGTTAGTGATGCCGAGCAATGCCAACAGCACAGGTTCAATTCCTGTACCGGCTGAAGTTATTCATGAAGGCCCTGCCTTCTCAACCTTACCCCTTGCCTGAGGTATGGTGATCCTCAGGTTAAATCACCATTTCCCCTCAAAGGAGTGAGTAGCCTTCAGTCATACCCTTACCTATAATCTTAAAATTAGATCAAATCTGGTTCCAGGTCTGATATCATTAAGCATTTCATTACACATAGAGCAGCGGAAATCTGGAAGAATATCCACCAATAGAGCTGTTGAAGATAGACCAATCGAAAATTTCAAAACATTGATCAAGGTATTAAAGCAAAGTCAGCTGGGTGTAGTTAAGGTTTCCATCATCCATGATCTAACAGATAGATGGAAGAGCTTTAAGGGGCTGAATAGCCCAATCTAACTCTAAATGATAATGAGCGTGGAATTTGAAGTAGCGTTTTGATTTGGATGGAAATTGGTGGAAGTTGGGAGGCCAAGGGTGGGAACAAAGGATATGTACTGAGTTTGGCAGGTTGTGACACGTAGCGCGGGATTTTCTGTCTGCATTTGCCCCAAAGCTGGAAGATTATGTCCGAGATCAAGGATCTTTGCACGGTCCACCTCTCGTCCACTACAATTCCCGTCATAGTAAAATAATAGAAAAAGTTTGCAATGCCCCCCTCCATTCTGAACATGATGGGCTGAATGGGCCTCATTTTGTGTTATAAACTGAAGAGGGAGGTTTCTAACCAGCTAATAAGGTTTTTAGACAGTATACATTAAGGCACTGACAGGACTACCAGTAAAGAATTAAATGATTCTTAAAACATGTCAATAAGCTCACAAGAGTACAGTTTACACATATGTGAATGCAGTAAGAGAATCAAACAAGTAATTATGATTTTAAAATATATATGCTGATATTTTAAATGTATTTTAAGCATTGTATAAACCATTATTCACTTCAGCCAAAGCAAGTTACCGCAAGGTGTGATTGTAAAGGTGAATAGTTCAGAGCCAAAGGCCTGGGGACCCAGTAGTTAGCAAAATTCATATCAGAAAGTTTCTTATGTGGGAACACATGATGAAACATTATGAATAGGTTTAGTCACTGCCTAGACACAGAATAGATATGCACCCGGACGCGGGGTCACATGTCTATCCAGCGTGGCAGTGAGCCAATGGGAACATTCACTTTGACCTTTACAGTAACGTCTAGTGTAACCTGGCAACAGGAAAGTAACTTTAGCCAAGCAGGGAGTTAGAGTCCGGATTTAATGGACTGATGAGATACCATTACACTGGAAGGTACAATGCAGCTGGCTGAGATACTTGACATAAATTTATATTGATGGACGGCATGGTGATACAGTGGTTAGCACTGATGACACACAGCGCCAGGGTCCTGGGTTTGAATCCTGGCTTGGGTCACTGCCTGTGTGGAGTTTGCACATTCTCCCCGTGTGTGCAGGGGTTTCCTCCGGGTGCTCCGATTTCCTCTCAGTGTTCAAAGATGTGCGGGTTAGGTGGATTGGCCATGATAAATTGCCCCTTAGTGTCAGGGGGGCTAGTTAGGGTAAATGCATGGGGTATGGGGATAGGGCTTGGGAGGGATTGTGGTCGGTGCAGACTCGATGGGCCGAATGACCTCCTTCTGCACTGTAGGGTTCTATGATTCTATGCGTGTATACTAAATGTAATTGACTTTAAACTCGTAAGATGGGAATGATTGATAAGAAAAAACTATACTTGATCTGTTTTTGATTGTATATGCATTCATCAGAAAGGTTCTGTTGTTCTATCTCAGAGCTACTTATTCTTTTTGTGATTTCCAAGCAGCTGTTTTTTTTCCAAATGAATGTTACGTCTTCATACAGACATCTGGCCCGTGAGTTTTGTATTGTCTGTAATTTAAGACAGTAAAGACTAATGCTCATGTGACACAGGAATTGAGTCATTTGGTTGGAGAATTGAGACCCTGACCTCTCAGCTTGTAACTTCTAGCAGTCCTCTGAATACACCCAGAAGAATTTGAAGTCAGAACAGCTTCCCAGAACACCAGAGAGGGATTCTGGTCAAGCCACCAACCGAAGATTTTCTATGTCAAGAAGGCAAGAAGCCTTGCTTTCAGCTAACCAGCAGAATTTCCAAAACCAGGGAGAGAGAGGACACTTGTTTTCAGTTTGATGTCCCTTCTAAACTTCCAACTGCAGCCAAACAGAAAATGAAACCTTAAACTCAATAGAAAGTAAAACAAAATCTGTCAAAAACACATAACCTCCCAACCAATGTTCCCCCTAACAATGCAGTGTCATAAAAGATCCCAAAGTAAAAATATACAAACCCCACTTAAGCCACTGAAGAAGAAATAAAAGGACTTCTCCAGCCAACTCGGCACCAATGGCATAAACTGAGGCTGTGAGAGCTGCAGAGGACATGGTTTAAAACACAACACATCTCTCAAAGGTACACTAACATCACAAGGAATAGGGAAAGGGAGAGGGAAGAATGAGAGGGAAAGTCTTTGATAGTGTGATGATACTGTGCCTTTAATAAATGGTGTATTTTAATCATGTTTCTCTGCAGAATGTTTTGAGCAGTCCTTGGCATTTTGTCAGAGCTATGTTGTCTGCAGCCGGTGTCCTCTATTGTTACTTAAGCAGTATAATTCGTACAATGTTTGGTTTAATCTGAACGAATGCAGTATTCTGTTGCTTTAGTGTTCCCCTGGGATTGCAGAGTAGAGCTTGATTGGGATAACTGCCAGGTCAGGTCATGTGATTGGGGGCAGCTAGGCTTTCACAGAGGATTCTAGCTTAATTGTTTTCAGATATTGTTTGGAGTTGAAAGGAAGTCTGGAGTTGGAGATTATTCTGTTCGTGTGTTGCTGTTTTGTAAGCTGCAGAGCGAGCGGTATCCTTTCCTGTGTCTGAAGTCTGAAGACTGGAAGCTGCTCGAGACCAGGTTTATTTCTGTTTTGCTGCCTAGAGGATATATTCTTCTCTGAAAACTGCTGTTTGGATTTCTGTGCCTCGATGTTACAAAGCTGGAAATCTAGTGTCACGTGTTTTAGTGCTAAATGATTCTGAAGAATGGTGTATGTCTATGGGATATTGTTTTACATTGGAACAACAGAGATAGCTAGCTGTTAGCAGTTATACTGTGTCATGTTTAAGTCTTGTAATTGGTACAAGTTCTGCTGATCATTTTTATTATATTCTAACTGTGTTGACTCCTTGTGGAGTTTGGACGTTCTCCCTGTGTCTTTGTGGGATTCCTCCGGGTGCTCAGGTTTCCTTCCACACTCTAAAGATGTGCACATTAGTCGGATTGACCATGCTAAATTGCCCCTTAGTGTTCCAAGATGTGTAGGTCAGGGGAGTAGTGGGGTAAATACATAGGGTTACAGGGATAGGACCTGGGTGGGATTGTTGCCTGTGCAGGCCTAATGGGCCAAATGGCCTCCTTCTGCATTCTAGGGATTCTATTCTATGAAGGACATAATAGAGTTCTTTGAGGATGTAACAAGCAAAGTGGATAATGCGGATCCTGTAGATGTAGTATATCTGGAATTCCGGAAGACATTTCATAAGGTGCCACACAAAAGGTTAATTCACAAGGTTAGATCACATGGGATTCGAGCTTGGATAGGTGACTGGCTGATGGACAGAAGACAGAGAGTCGGAAGAAATGTTATTTTTGCTGGATGGCAAGAAGTAACGAGTGGGGTCCCAGCTATTTACAATCTATATTAATGACTTGGATAGGGGGATAGAAGGCTCTATATTCAAATTTGCAGATGGCACAAAAATAGGTGGGACAGTAAGTTGCAATGAGGAAATTAAAACCTTACAAATGGATATAGATAGGTTAGGAGAGTGGGCCAAAATGTGGCAGATGAAGTTTAATGTGGATAAGTGCGAAGTATTGCATTTTGGTCGCAAAAATGGGAAGGCGACTTATTATCTAAATGAGGAGAGATTTTGGGGTGCTCCGGTGCAGAGGATTCTGGATTTCCTCGTTCATGAGTCACAGAAAACTAGCATGCAGGTACAGCAGATAATAAAGAAAGTGAATGTTGACATTTATAGCTAAAGGAATAGGATATAAAGGTAAGGAAGTATTGTTGCAACTACACAAGGCATTGGTGGGGCCGCACCTGGAGTATTGTGCACAGTTTTGATCCCCGTATTTGAGGAAATATGTCGTGGATTGGAGACAGTTCAGGGGAGGTTCACTAGATTGATTCTAGGAGATGTGGGGTTTGTCGTATGAAGAGAGATTGAACAGTTTAGGCCGACACTCTCTGGAATTTAGAAGAATGAGGGGAGATCAAATTGAGTTTAAAATGAAAGTTTATTTGTTAGTCACAAGTAAGGCTTACATTAACACTGCAATGAAGTTACTGTGAAATTCCCCTAGTTGCCACAGTCCAGCGCCTGTTTGCGTCAATGCACCTAATCAGCACGTCTTTCAGACTGTGGGAGGAAACTGGAGCACCCGGAGGAAACCCACGCAGACACGGGGAGAACGTGCAAACTCCACACAGACAGTGACCCAAGCCGGGAATCAAATCTGGGTCCCTGGCGCTGTGAAGCAGCAGTTCTAACCACTGAGCTACCGTGCCGCTCCTTGAGGTATTTAAGATGATAAAAAGTATGGATAAAGTAGACGTGGAATGGATGCTTCCGCTGGTGGGGCATTCTAGGACGAGAGGTCATTATCTTAGGATAAGGGGTAGCAAACTTAAAACAGAGTTGAGGAGAAACTACTTCTCCCAAAGGATTGTGAATCTGTGGAATTCCAATCCCAAAGTGTGGTGGGGATGCTGGGACAGTGAGTAAATTTAAGGAGGAGTTAGACAGATTTTTAATTGGTAATGGGTTGAAAGGTTATGGGGAGAAGGCAGGAAAATGGGGATGAGGAGCATATCAGCCATGATAGAATGGTGGAGCAGATTCGATGGGCCAAATGGCCTAATTCCGCTCCTATACCATACGAACGTATGAACTTATAAAGTCCGAAGAGGCTGCAGAGGAGATTTACAAGAATGTTGCCAGGGATTCAAACTTGCAGCAATGAGGAGAGATTGGATAAACTAGGGTTTTCCTCCATAGAACAGAGCAGGCTACAGGATGACCTAATAAGAACATAAGAACATAAGAAATAGGAGCAGGAGTAGGCCATCTAGCCCCTCGAGCCTGCCCCGCCATTCAATAAGATCATGGCTGAATGGAGGTGTGCAAAATTATGAAGGGCCTAGACAGGACAGTCAGGTAAGACTTGATTCCCCCAGCTGAGGGGTCAGTTACCAGGGGGCGCAGGTTTAAGGTGATTGGTAGAAGGATTAGAGGGGACGAGGAAAATCTTTATTACCCAGAGGGAGATGCACATCTGGAATTCACTGGCGGTTCAGGCTGAAACGCTCCACGCGTTTGAAAGGTACCTGGATCTACATCTGAAGAGCTGGAACCTGCAAGATTACGGACCAGGTGCTGGTCCGTAATCTTTTCCCTCTTTTTTTGGCTGGCTCAGACAGGATGGGCTGAATGGCCTCTTTCTGCACTGTAACCGTTCTATGGCTCTGTGATTCCATGGCTCAGACCCACTGAAATTGGCCTAAACAGCCATTAATCAGTTAAATCCATGAAAAAATTCTATTGAAAGTATCTTGATCCATAGGTCCCTAAATCTTATATATTACCTGCCCAAGTACACAGAAAACAGAGGCTGTTCCAATAGGTTGTCTTACATCATGGTGTCAAACACGGGTGTTTGGCCTTCTACTCCGAGTGATGGGTATGCCAGACCGAGGATTCTGTCAAAATGGTGCAGAATGGAAATTAGTGCCTGGTTCACTTTCGCTGAGGCCGAACTCCTGTCGTGGAACCGTCATGCCGGCAACCTTGGGGAGGAGAAAATAGGAAGAAGGATAATGCACTGAGTGAGAAGATCATCAACTTTATTCATTTGCTTCCTGACAGATCCTTCCTCAAAATAGTTTCCTCCTGCCTCATACTGCTCACAAGGCAAGATCACTCCGAATGGAAAGGAGAAACATGAACTTGCTGTGGTAGCATGACAGTGGCTTTCTGTAACACAAACTTAGGGCACGTTTAAGTGTGGCAGGGTTTGCTGTACCAACTTTTGAGCGAAATGTTTGAGTTCTCCTCACCTCAGTCTTCAATTGCCTGCCCCTTATTCTGAGACTCTGGGCCCGATTTTACCATCAAGTTGCATCTGTTTTTTGGCACGAAAACTTGGTAAGGTCGGGCATGAGGCGAGTAGCGTGATCCACAACCGCCTCTGTGCCCGTTCCCCCTTTACCAAGGGCCTAAAATGGCCGCTGTCGGCACCGCACCCAAAATGCATTTGTATTTAAGTTGATTTAATGGGCTGCACACCCAAACTTCCCCCTTTACCACCGCGTTCGCTCAGTCAGATTCGGCGCGAAACAGGCATGGTCCGCAAAGATCCGATTCGGGCGCTCCCGCTTCTGAGGAGGTAAGTTCAAAGCTTTCAGCGGCTCTCTGACTCAGATCGGTGGTGGTGGGAGTGGGAGGCGGGTCAGATCGCTCTCTGGTGCGGGGACGGGGGGGGGGCGGGGGGGCAGGGGAGGGGGGGCGGGGGTGGTGGGAGGCGGGAAAGATGGTGGTCTGGTGGAGGGGGAGGAAGGTGGGTCCGATGACTCTCTGGTGGGGGTGGGAGGGAGGCGGGATAGTTGGCTCTCTGATGGGGGGTGGGGGGGGGCAGGTGGGTCCATGGCCACTCTGCGTGCGATCGGTAAGGGACAAGGGGGGTTCCACTGCCACTCTGCGTGCGATCGGTGGGGGGGGGGAAGGGGGGCAGGTGGTCGCAATTGGTCTGGGTAACGGGGGGAGGGGGGATAAGGGGGTCAGTTATGTTGTGGGGCTGGGGCAATGTCTGTGGGGGCCAGGGGGAGGCATTATCCGACCTGGGAGCGATGTGGCAGGGGAGCGTTTTCAATCTTTTTTACTGCGCATGCGCAGTTGGAGGCTTTGATCGGAGTTATAGCGTTTTGGGCGCGATAAGCCCACAGGCCTCTGCAGCAAGATTCAGAATTGCTGCTACTTTTTCAGGTAGAGTGCGCATGGTGGCGTCTGAGAATGGATCTAAAAGTCAGATCTGAAACACTCCCAGATTCAAGTCCGCCCAGCACTTAGAATCAAAATGGTAAAATCAGGCCCTCTGTCTCCTGTTTCTAGACTCACCAGCCAGGGGAAAGATCCTATCTACATCAGAACAGGGCAATACTTCCTGGTGTCCAATATTTAACCTTCAATCCACTTCACAAAAACAACATTGTTATTATCAGATTGCTGTTTTTTGGGTGCTTGCAGAGTATAAACTGACTGCAGCTTTTCCTTTATCACCTCACTTCATTTGCCAAAAGACACTTTGGGATACACCCTGAGTTCTTGAAAGGCGCTATATAAATGCAAGTCTTTCTTTCCTTTGGTGAATGTAGCCCAGTCCATCAGGCACACCAGCCTCCCATCCATTGACTCCATCTACACTTCCCGCTGCCTCGGAAAAGCAGCCAGCAAAATCAAGGACTCACAAAGAACAAAGAAAATTACAGCACAGGAACAGGCCCTTCGGCCCTCCAAGCCTGCAGTGACCATGCTGCCCGACTTAACTCAAACCCCCTACCCTTCCAGGGACCATATCCCTCTATTCCCATCCTATTCATGTATTTAATTTTCATGCCCCTTAAAAGTCACTACCTTATCCGCTTCCACTACCTCCCCCGGCAACGAGTTCCAGGCAGCCACCACCCTCTGTGTAAAAAATCTGCCTCGTACATCTCCTTTAAAGCTTGCCCCTCGCATCTTAAACCTGTGCCCCCTAGTAATTGACTCTTCCACCCTGGGAAAAAGCTTCTGACAATCCACTCTGTCCATGCCTCTCATAATCTTGTAGACTTCTATCAGGTCGCCCCTCAACCTCCGTCGCTCCAGTGAGAACAACCCAAGTTTCTCCAACCTCTCCTCATAGCTAATGCCCTCCACACCAGGCAACATCCTGGTAAATCTTTTCTGTACCCTCTCCAAAGCCTTCACATCCTTCTGGCAGTGTGGAGACCAAAATTGAACACTATATTCCAAGTGCGGCCTAACTAAGGTTCTATAAAACTGCAACGTGACTTGCCAATTTTTAAACTCAATGCCCCGGCCGATGAAGGCAAGCATGCAGTATGCCTTCTTGACTACCTTCTCCACCTGCATTGCCATTTTCAGTGACCTGTGTACTTGTACACCCAGATCCCTTTGCCTATCAATACTCTTCAGGGTTCTGCTATTTACTGTATATTTCCTATCTGTATTAGACCTTCCAAAATGCATTACCTCACATTTGTCCGGATTAAACTCCATCTGCCATTTCTCCGCCCAAATCTCCAACCGATCTATATCCTGCTGTATCCTCTGATGGTCCTCATGGCTATCCGCAAATCAACCAAACTTTGTGTCATCCGCAAACTTGCTAATCAAGCCAGTTACATTTTCTTCCAAATCATTTATATATATTGCAAACTCACGTACCCCCTGATCCCATACTCTCTTCCACCTTCCTCCCTCGGAAAAACGATATAAAAGTCCGAAAACTCATACCACCCGACTCAAGCATAGCTTCTTCCCTGCAGCCATCAGACTTTTGAATGGACTTACCTTATCCTAAGTTGACCTTTCTCTGCACACTAGCTATGACTGTAACACTACATTCTGCACCCTCTCCTTTCCTTCTCCCCTATGTACTCTATGTTTTGTCTATATAGCATGCAAGCTTTCATTGTATCCCAATACATGTGACAATAATAAATCAAATCAAAGACTGTTAGTACAATGCTGTTCTATTCAGTTGACATGGGATGATACTCATACATATTGAAGTGCAAATACAGAGACAAAATCATTGCAAAGATTATGTCGAGCAGATACCTGGAAATGAGGTGTTCAGTGCATATTGCGAGCGTATCGTTCAGTACTCACATTCACTGTGTCTTATCCAAAATATCCAGACAGCATGCCGGAACCATAATAGAATGTAAAATGTTTTCTATTTGTAGTGAATGTTGAGGATTGAGTTGGATTAAATTTTGCATGGTTACCTGAAGGAGAAGAATAAATTATCACCAACATTAGTTCAGAATTCAGGTCCCACGGAAAGTAATTTGAGTCAGAATGTTAAAAACATGATCTGATCAAGTAATCAAATGTGTCAGTTATCTTCACTTACTACAGGATTCACTGCGGCAGTAGATTGATGGGACCCAAAGGTTGGACGAGCCAGTGTCAAGCAGGACAGTAAAGCTCTGGGGTGGGGTACCCACAGTAATGGATCCATAGTAGAAAGTCGAAAAAAAGAATTGAAAAACAAGAACTGGATTTTATTTACTCGAATTTAAGACTGACGATCACAGCTGAAACCAAAGATCTCTACCAAAAAAACCCCCCTCCAAAACTGTTCACTTATCAAAATGATTATCAATTCCATGAGGTTTCTGCTTGTGGTATCATGGTGAATGCGGAGGTGGAATCCTTGCTGGAAATATCTTACAATGCAATTGGTTTCATTCTCCAGCGGTTAAGCTCACAGGGAAGAAGATTGTGGAGATGTAGCGGGGAATGTTCCCGTCTCGCCAGCCACAGGGATGGACCATGCAAAGGTTCATTGACCTTGGCCGGGACTTTCCGGCCTTGGGTGGAGTGCAGCCGGAAAGTCCCGCCTGTAGGATAGATTTCAGACGGTCACTGAACCAAAGTGTTGGTCAGGATTCTCCGGCATCCCTGCGGTGTGTTTCCTGGTGGTGGAAGGAGCGCACTAGTGGCCACTGGTGGAATCGTCGAGTCCCGCTGACGTCTATAGCGTTTTCTATGGATCGACTGCCCTGCCCCTGGGAAACCCACTGTGAGTAGTGGGATGGTCACCTTAGAATCATAGAAACCCTACAATGCAGAAAGACGCCATTCCGCTCATTGAGCTTGTCCTATCCCTGTAACCCCATGCATTTACCCTGCTAATCTTCCTGATACTAAAGGGCAATTTAGCATGGCCAATCAACCTACCCGCACATCTTTGTAATGTGGGAGCAAACTGGAGCACCCAGAGAAAAATCCACACGGACACAGGGAGAACGTGCAAACTCCACACAGACAGTGACCCAGATCCAGCATTGTACTCGATCCCTGACACTGTGATGCAGCACTGCTAACCGCCTTCGGTGGAGGTGGAAAATCCCACCAGCGGGAAGGCCTGGAATATCCTGCCCATTAGCTTAATGTTCAAGTGATTGCTGAGACTCTGTAACTGTTTTAGCCATGTGACACACTGCTCATTGCCAAATTAGGCTGATGGATTCCGGTCTTAGATGGAAACGGAATCCTGCAGAGAGAGAAGATTCTTACCCGAGGTGAATGCCGAGGAATGATTCTAATCAAGTAAAATATGATGGAAGGATTACATGAGGAAACATGCAATATTCATTATTTTGTATTTTCAGGTGAAAATAATGGGACTGCAGTAACGAGTGAATGTGATCATGATTTAGCCGTGTGTTCATACATTGTCAAAGAAATCACTCCTTGTCCTGACAAATGTTTGATTTGCCAGCTGTCAGGGAGACTGAAAGACATGAATATGTGATTGAGGTCACAAGGAGTACTATTGTCAAAACTCAAGTCAAACTGTCAGACAAGCAGACTTTCTTTTGAAGAAGGAGACTGAAACAGTGCACAATACTCCAAATGTAGACTCACCAAGGCCCCAAAAGCTCCCTACTTTTATATACTAATTCCCTTATAATAAATGCCACCATTCCATTTGCCTTTCTAATCACTTGCTGTCCCTGTATACTAACTCTATGGCCAGGATTTTTTGAATGGTGGGGTTTGTAACAGAATCGATGCATTGTGAGCACAGATAGAGATAAACATGTATGACCTAATACTTAATTAAGGGTGGCATTAGTTCAGTACTGATAGAAGTTACAGCACAGAAGAAGGCCATTCAGCCCACCTTTTCCATGCCAGCCCAAGGACACTCAGATGCCCAGCCCTGAAGAATACAGCACTGAAGGTGCAGATCCAGGTGCTTTTCCAAAGAGTTTAAAGTCACTGCCTGCACCACCAATTCAGGCAGCGAATTCCAAACACCCACCACCCTTTGCATAAAAAAGTCCTTCCTCATGTTCCCTCTACACCTACTGCCAGTTATCTTGAATCTCTGTCCCCTGGTTCTAGAATTCTCCACCAGCAGAAACAATTTTATCCTGTCCACTCAGATCCCTTATAATTTGGACACTTCTATCAAGTCACCCTTCAGCTTTCTTTGTTCCAAGGTAAATAACCCCAACCTATCTAATCTCTCATAGTTACCCAGCCCTGGCAACATTCTTGTAAAGCTCCTCTGCACTCTCTCCAGAGCAATTACGTCCTTCCTGTAATATGGCTACCAGAACTGCACACAATATTCCATTTGCCCACAACCAATGTAGCCTACAATTATTTGGCATTTCCTTCGGTCCTTTTTTAAACAATGAAATGACATTTCCATTTATCCAGTCCTTGGGGACCTCCCTTGTATCTAGTGAGGATTGGAAAATCATCCTCAGAGCATCTGCTATCTCCTCCCTGACCTCCTTCAGCAGCCTTGGAAGAAGTCCATCTGGCCCTGGCGACTTACCAACTTTCAATGATACCAACCTCTTGAATACTTCTGCATTTTTATGATTATCCCATCCAATATTTCAGTGTTCCTCCTGGACTACTAAATCTGCATAATCCCTTTCCTTTGTAAATGTAGAGACATAATATTCATTCCCACAGCCTCTGCATCTACACACAAGTTTCATTCTTCATCCTGATAGGTCCCACTTTTTTATTAACTAATCTTTTACCATTAATACATTGATAAAACATCATTGGGGTTTCTTTATCTTTACTTGATAATCTTTTTTCAGGCCTTCTTTTTGATTTCCTTATTTCCTTTTAACTTCATCCCTGCACTTCCTATATTCAGCTAGGCTATCTACAGTGCTTAGTTCTTTGTGCCTGCTGTACACTTTCATTTTCCTGTTTGATCTTCCCCTGTATTCTTGTCTTGGGACATGTCTACTTTATATATTTAGGATCTCACTTTTTGGTGCTTCCGACTGGTTTTCCATTGATTTATCCCGATAGTGCTGTCCATTCCACCTCAGCCAAGTCCCTTCTCATTCCTGCAAAATTTGCCTTCACCCAATTCAATAATTTAACTCCAGTTTTATCTCTGTCCTTTTCCATGGTAATGCTAAACCAAACTGAATTGTGATCACTATCCCGGATATGGTCACCAAAGATCACTTCACTCACTTGCCCTTCTTCGTTCCCCAAGACTAGGCCTAGAATTGCATCTCCTCTTGTTGGTGTGGTGAACCATCGTTGGTTCCCACCAGGTAGTACTGAGCCAGGGTCTGGCCAGTACTATGAGTCTGTATATATGTTGCTGTTGGGGTTAGGGTTGGGTTGTTCTACATGTTACTGTTGGGGTTAGGGTTGGGCTGTTCTACCTGTATTATAGTTATTATGGTACATCTCAGTCGGGCTCCGCCTCCTGGGAGAGGTATAAAGGTCACTGCTCTGTCTGGGACCCCTCAGTCTGGGATCGTGTATTATATATGGTAGCTCTATTGTAGTAGTCAATAAAAGCCTTTATTTCCTCGAGCATCTCTCGCCTCGTGAGTTATATTGCGCATCAATTTTATTGACTACTAATTGAACTCTCGTCGTTGGAAAAAAAACGATACAGAGAGCATGGAGCAAATGCTTAAACCCGAATGTCTTACGCTGGACCCACGTGTGGCGGGCGCCTCCAACACCTTCGACCACTGGTCAAAATGTTTTGAGGATTACCTCGAAGCCTCCGCAGCGGTCACCACGGACGACGACAGACTCCGGGTCCTCCACGTGAGGGTAAGCGACGCTGTATATTTAGCGATCCGTGCAGCCACCGACTACAAAGGGGCCCTCGAGCTTCTTAAGAAGCGCTACATTAAACCGCCAAACGAGATGCATGCTCGATATCTCTTAGCCACTCGACGACGGCAGCCCGGCGAAACGACGGAACAGTACGCGTGCGAGCTCCTACAGCTAGCCAGGGGCTGTAACTGCAAAGCAGTGTCGGCAGACCAGAACATGAACGACCTCGCTCGAGATGCGTTTGTGGCAGGAATCGGATCGTCTTATATCCGACTTCGACTGTTGGAGCAAGGTAATCTCGATCTCACTAAGTCTATAGAGCTAGCGGATACGCTAGAAACGGCCTCTAAAAGCCTGGCGATGTATCCCGAAGACCACGTGGAGACACCGTGGCAGGAGCAGTCACAGATCCCACTTCGTCCAGCGGGTCTGAAAAGCTGCGTGATGGCGTGCCCACCCTCGGGCCTGACGACGGCAGCAGCTCCAGGCGGCCCGCGGTGTTACTTCTGTGGAGGAGTGAAGCACACTCAGCAGCGATGTCCCGCTAAAGCAGTGTTGTGCTCCGCCTGCGGCAAGAAGGGGCATTATTCGAAGGTATGTCGATCCAAACTTACTTCCAGGAACAGCAGTGCGGCGTGCGACTCCCCGGAGCCGGGTTCTTCGTCGTCGGCATCGTCAAGGGTTTCTTCCACGTGCGAGGCCAGGACGTCGCCATTCCAGACGACGGAGTCGCAAGAGATGCGCGACCACCAGGGGTCGCTGATTTTGGCGCCATCGCCCACGTGCGACCTATGGGAGCAGCCATTTTGGTCGGCACCGACCGCGAATGACCAGCAGGGGTCGTCATCATCCATCTCAGCTGCCTGCAGTGGCGCTCATGAACCAACGGTGGCGTCGATCATCCTGGACCAGGCAAAGCCTCACAGACTCAACAAGTCCATGATGGACATACAGGTAAACAAACGCACGATTTATTGTCTGTTTGACAGTGGGAGCACGGAGAGCTTTATTCACCCAGATGCCGTGAAGCGGTGTGGCCTCCAGATCCAGCCTGTCAAGCAGACAATTTCAATGGCGTCAAGGTCCCGGTCTGTCACCGTGCTAGGGAGTTGCGTGGTAAATCTAACGGTGCAGGGCACGGTTTACGAGAGCTTCAAGCTCCTGGTGTTACCGCACCTTTGCGCGCCAATACTCCTCGGACTAAATTTCATGGTCCACTTGAAGAGTGTAACCCTACAGTACGGTGGGCCACTCCCTCCGCTTTCAGTGGGAGAACAGCAGCCTCCAAATTGTCCAACGCGCTCCACCTGTAGCCTCTCGACGCTTAAGATTACCACACCCTCCCTATTCCAGAATCTCGTGCCAGGCTGCAAGCCCATCGCGACTAAGAGTAGGCGTTACAGCGCTGAGGATCGGATCTTCATTCGATCTGAGGTTCAGCGGCTCCTCAAGGAAGGGATCATACAACCTAGCGCTAGTCCTTGGAGAGCACAGGTCGTGGTGGTCAAGAGTGGGAACAACCCCGGATGGTCATTGACTATAGTCAGACCATTAATAGATACACGCAGCTGGATGCGTATCCCCTCCCGCGCATTTCTGACATGGTCAACCAGATTGCGCAGTACCGGGTGTTCTCCACCATCGATCTAAAGTCTGCCTACCACCAACTCCCCATTCGCCCAGAGGACCGACAATACACGGCTTTTGAGGTGGATGGTCGCTTGTACCATTTTCTAAGGGTTCCTTTTGGGGTCACCAATGGGGTCTCGGTCTTCCAGCGTGCTATGGACCGAATGGTGGACCATAACGGACTGCGGGCTACCTTCCCGTACCTGGATAACGTCACCATCTACGGCCATGACCAGCAGGACCACGATACCAACCTTCTTAGATTCCTACGCACTGCATCTCGCCTGAATCTGACCTACAACAGGGAGAAGTGTGTATTTTGCACCCGCCGCCTAGCTATCCTCGGATACGTGGTGGAAAACGGGGTCATTGGCCCTGATCCAGACCGTATGCGTCCCCTCCTCGAACTTCCCCTGCCCACTAGCGCAAAAGCACTGAGAAGATGCTTAGGCTTCTTCTCTTACTACGCACAGTGGGTTCCCAATTACGCGGACAAAGCCCGTCCGTTCATCAAGTCCACCTCTTTTCCCCTAGCACCAGAGGCTCGTTTGGCCTTTGAAAAACTAAAAGCCGACATCGCGAAAGCCACGATGCACGCTGTCGATGAGTCCATCCCCTTCCAGGTGGAGAGCGATGCATCCGATTTCGCCCTGGCCGCCACACTTAACCAGGCGGGCAGGCCCGTCGCCTTTTTTTCTCGCACCCTCCAAGGCCCCGAAATTCGACATTCAGCGGTGGAAAAGGAGGCCCAGGCCATTGTGGAGGCCGTCCGGCATTGGCGCCATTACTTGGTGGGAAAACGGTTCACCCTGATCACGGACCAGCAGTCCGTGGCGTTCATGTTCAATAACACGTTACGGGGCAAGATCAAGAACGATAAGATCTTGAGGTGGAGAATCGAACTCTCCACCTATAATTACGACATCATGTATCGTCCAGGGAAACTCAACGAGCCTTCGGATGCCCTGTCGCGTGGAACATGCGCCAGTATGCAGGAGAATCGTTTGCAGGCTCTCCACAATGACCTCTGCCATCCAGGGGTCACTCGGCTCTACCACTTCGTAAAAGCCCGGAATCTACCCTACTCGGTGGTGGATGTCAGGTCCATAACTAGAAGCTGCCGGGTATGCGCGGAATGCAAACCGCACTTTTACCGACCTGACAGGGCACAACTCGTTAAGGCCACTCGTCCCTTCGAAAGACTGAGTGTGGACTTTAAGGGCCCCCTTCCCTCGACAGATCGGAATGTGTACTTCCTCAATATCATTGATGAGTACTCATGATTCCCTTTTGTCATTCCCTGTTCTGATACGTCCGCTGCCACAGTTATCAAGGCATTTCGTGATCTTTTCACCCTGTTCGGGTACCCCTGTTACATCCACAGCGATAGGGGCTCGTCGTTCATGAGCGATGACTTGAGGCAATACCTGCTCTCATACGGGATTGCCTCTAGTAGAACCACGAGCTACAACCCTAGGGGTAACGGACAGGTGGAACGTGAGAATGCTACAGTCTGGAAGGCTGTCTTACTGGCGTTGAAGTCAAAAAGCCTTCTAGTCTCCCGTTGGCAAGAGGTGCTCCCTGATGCGCTCCACTCCATACGCTCACTCCTGTGTACGGCAACCAACGCTACTCCCCATGAGAGGCTGTTTTCATTCCCTCGGAAGTCTTCCTCTGGGACCTCATTACCGTCTTGGTTGACGTACTCAGGACCTGTCCTCCTGCGGCGACATGTTAGGGCCTGCAAGTCCGACCCTTTGGTTGAACAGGTCCATCTCCTCCACGCCAACCCTCAGTATGCCTATGTGGCATACCCTGACGGGCGAGAGGACACGGTCTCGATTCGAGACCTGGCGCCAGCAGGGGGCTTGGAAACCCCTGTCGCTCCCATACCTCCTATTAGAGACCCCCCAACTATTGTTTCCCCTCCTGACACCGCGCGGGCAGCATCGAGACCATCACTTAACACTTTTACTCCCGTGTACAGCTTGCCTGAGCCCAGGAGATGGTCGCCACTTCAAGGCGTGTCCGAGCTCAGTGGATTGTCACCACCTCGGGGTCAACCGGCCCGTGAGGCATTGGAGGAGCCGTTGGACACCGCCTTGGGGAGAACGCCACCGCGAGTGCCTACTCCGGTGTCATCGCCGGTGTTGAGGAGGTCACAACGACGGTGCGGTCCCCCTGACCGTCTGAACTAATAGACTGATGACAAATTGTTGTGTTTTTTTTTGTACCCCGCCGGCCTTTGTCTTCAAAGGAGGGGTGAATGTGGTGAACCATCGTTGGTTCCCACCAGGTAGTACTGAGCCAGGGTCTGGCCAGTACTATGAGTCTGTATATATGTTGCTGTTGGGGTTGGGGTTAGGGTTGGGTTGTTCTACATGTTACTGTTGGGGTTAGGGTTGGGCTGTTCTACCTGTATTATAGTTATTATGGTACATCCCAGTTGGGCTCCGCCTCCTGGGAGAGGTATAAAGGTCACTGCTCTGTCTGGGACCCCTCAGTCTGGGATCGTGTATTATATATGGTAGCTCTATTGTAGTAGTCAATAAAAGCCTTTATTTCCTCGAGCATCTCTGGCCTCGTGAGTTATATCGTGCATCAGTTGGGTTTGTCACTAATTGGTTGAAAAAAATTCCTGGACTCACTGCGTGAATTCTTTTCCCTCAATGCCCCTTATATTGTTTGAATTTTAGTTGATATTGGGATAGTTAAAGTCTCCTACTATTATTGCCCTCACTGCCCCATTTTTATTTCTAAGTTCAACCCATAAAACCTCAGTTGTTGACCTGTTCAGTATGTTATCCTGTCTCACAACTGGAATTAATTCTTTAATGCTGTCATTGTCATTTAACCCAATTTATTTAATTCATCAGTTAATTAATAATTTGCATAGCTAAAGTAACTGAGGGTTATACCCAGCAAGCTTGGGGACAAGGAAGGAAACTCACCAACCATTGAAGGCTGAAAGATAACTTGAAAAAGGAACCCCTCTTTCCCCCTCTGCACTGAATTCCCCACTTCCACCAAAATCTCAACTCTTCACTCAATCTATGCCTTGCTCAGGTGTAGCCGTGTATTTCTGAGTCCCTCTCTCTGTGCGGGTTCAAAATCTCTCTGCTTATATATATGGAGCCTCTGATGACTCACTAACTGGCTCAGCTTCCTGCCACAGTAATTAGCATCTATTGAGGCAACTACTTTCTGGTAACTGTCACTCCAGGCAACTTCCGGTTTAACTATGCTGTAAAACTAACAGCATTTGAAAGTGAGAAACTAATGTCTAAAGTCAATTTATAATTAAGAACAATTTACCCAAATTTCCCATCTGAACCGAATCCCCAACTCCTCACTCAATCGATGTCTCACTCAGGCGTAGTCTTGTGCCCGGATGCCCCTCTCTCATTCAAATGTGGCTGAAGTCAATTCAAAATAATCTTTTCTTTTGCGCTACTGCTCACTCTTCAGACTTTAATCCACAGGAATTTATCTGAAAACCTAACAACTAAGTGAAAATAGTAACTTGCAGAACTTAAAGACAATATGGGTGGCACAGTGGTTAGCACTGCTGCCTCACAGCGCCAGGGACCTGGGTTCAATTCCATCCTTGGGTCACTGTCGATGTGGAGTTTGCATGATCTCCCCCTGCCTCTGTGGGTTTCTTCCGGGTGCTCCGGTTTTCTCCCACAGTCCAAAGATGTGCAGGCTAAGTTCATTGGTCATCCTAAATTGTCCCTTAGTGTCCCAAGATGTTAGATGGATTAGGCATGGTAAAATGTGTGCGCTTGTGGGGATAGGCGGGGAGTGGGCCAGGATAAAGAGAGTTGGCTCAGACTCGATGGGCCAAATGTCCCTCCTTCTGCACTTTTGGGATTGTATGATCTTGGCTGTGGGAAACTCAGCCTCTGCTGGAACTTGTTCTCTCCGACATATGAAGTAACAATTTAATTCTTTCTAAAGTGGACTTTATACTTACATTCATGGAATTGAGAAGAGGTTCATCCCCTGCCAGAGATTGTAACCCAGGGAACAAACCTCGGTATTTCAAGGCTGGATCGTATTTGTGTGTTTCTAGGAAATGTTTCAGCTCCCCGCGTTCCTTCAGGGTGTCTCGTATAGACTTTCCCTTGTGTAAAGGCACTCTGAAATGATAAAGAGCGAATAATGAGGCGATCACTGGAGTACTCTCACTGTTTAATCTTACTGCTGGTCTGAACATTGTTTTTATTTATTAGTGTCACAAGTAGGCTTACATTAACACTGCAATGAAGTTACTGTGAAAATCCCCCTAGTCGCCACACTCCGGCGCCTGCTTGGGTACACTGAGGGAGAATTTTGCATGGCCAAAGCATCTAACCAGCACAGCTTTCGTACTGTGGGAGGAAACTGGAGCACCTGGAGGAAACACACGCAGACACAGGGAGAACGTGCAGACTCCGCACAGACAGTGACCCAAGCCGGGAATTGAACCCAGGTCCCTGGCGCTGTGACACAGCTGTGCTAACCACTGTGCCACCATGCCATCCACATCTCAGCTAACAAACCACACCATCAAAGCAGTAACATTGAGTCAATCTGTTTGGCTTCTAACTAAACTCAACAAGTTCAAAAAAATCACGGGTAGGATTTTCTTAATCAAATCACAAATGAGCAAACTCTATGAAACTTATTGGAAAGCAGTAGGTGCCTAATGTACAAAATGGTGCATGAATTGGCCGATATAAATTAGTTTTCTTGTTATTGGCCAACCTGAAGAGACACTCAGCGAGCTGGACACAGAGCAGTGAAAGGATTAACCACTTCATGATGCTTCTTGCTGTGTGAGGTTGTGGAAAGCTGTAACGTGATTCACACAATTGCTTCAATTGTGCTAGAGATGGATGCACCCTGGGTCTTTTTATACCTGCGATTCACAAATGATTTGCTTCTCATCTTCACTAATGAAGGTCGCGGTGTCTCAAACTGAAAATGTTTTCATTTTTCATACAAATAAAACTGCATCAAAACATTTAAATAATCTTCAACTTCAAACAAAAGGAAAAGGTCAAACAATATAAGAAATAAGATAAACCGGGTAATAATAGAACATTTAGTCTCATGTCTTTTACGGGAATGCTCCTAGAATCCATAGGGCAAGGCAACCTTAGCAAGAAGCAATGCATGGTTAATCATGGACAGCTACCAGGGATTAATTACTGGCAGATTCA
Organism: Mustelus asterias; assembly: GCF_964213995.1. NCBI lineage: Eukaryota > Metazoa > Chordata > Chondrichthyes > Carcharhiniformes > Triakidae > Mustelus > Mustelus asterias. Next base: position 14,762,933 of record NC_135825.1, on the reverse strand, counting down.
CTTAAACAAGTGGCCAATTCTTGTATAATTCTGGAACTTACTCTCTGATTCTTGGAAGCAAATTGAACATTTTCAGGAAGCACGGTGGCACAGTGGTTAGCACTGTCGCCTCACAGAACCAGGGGCCCGGGTTCACTTTCATCTTGCTTGTGGCTGATCACTGAATTCAATATCCTGATCCCCCTTTCTTCCCATATCCCTTGATCCCTTTAGCCCCAAGAGCTACGTCTAATTTCTTCTTGAAATCAGACAATGTTTTGGCCTCAACTACATTCTGTGGTAGTGAATTCCACACATTCACCACCCTTTGGGTGAAGAAATTTTTCCTCACATCAGTTCTAAAAGGTTTACCCCTTATCCTCAAACTATAACCCCTCGTTCTGGACTCCCCCACCATTGGGGACATTATTTCTGAATCTACCCTGTCCACCCATGTTATAATTTTATACATTTTTTGAGATTCCCTCTCATTCTTCTAAATCCAGTGAACATAATCCTAACCGATTTAGTCTCTCCTCATATGACAGACCTGCCATCCCAGGAATCAGCCTGCTAAACCTTCGCTGTACTCCCTCTATAGCAAAGAACATCCTTCCTCAGATAAGGACACTAAAACTTCACACAATACTTCAGGTGTGGCCTCACCAACACTCTATACAACTGCAGCAAAAAATCCCTATCCCTATACTCAAATCCTCTCGTTATGAAGGCCAACATACCATTTGCCTTCTGTACTGCCTGCTGTACCTGTGCACTTATTTCCAACGACTGATGCACGAGGACTCCAAGGTATCATTGAGTATCCACCTTTCTCAATTTACTCCCATTCAAGTAATAATCTGTCTTTCAACATTACAGAAGACCATTTGACCCATCCTGGCTGTGCTAGCCCCTTGGGAAGAGCTATCCAATCAGTTGCACTCCCCTGCTCTTTATCCTTTGTCCTGTATTTTTTCCTTTTAAATTACAAGTTCCCGGTTAAGGTGACCATTCAACCTGCTTCCATTGTGCTTTCAGTCAATACATTCTAGAATATAACAACTTTCTCTGTAATTTTTTTTCTCATGGATCCTTTTTCCAGTGACCTTGGATTTTTGTCCTCTTGTTATTGAAACTTCTGCCTGTGGAAGCAACTCCTGGTTATTTATTATATCAAAATTATTCTTCAATTTGAAACCCTCTGTCAAATCCCCTCTTCATTTTCCCTGTTCTGACTCGAACATCTTTTCCATTCTCTTCACGTAACATTCTTGGTGTCATTAAACAAAATCTCCTCTACAACCCCTATAAGGTTTGGACATCCTTTGTGGTGCCATGAATTGAACCCAATATTACAGCTGAGGTCCAACCAGTATTTTATAAATCTTTAATATTACTTCCTTGTCTTTGTACTCTAACCCTCAATTAATAAAGTCACCAACTTTTACTAACTTCCCTGTCCAAAATGTCTTACTATTTGTATATATTGAATCTTAGAAGCCTTACAGTGCAGGAAGAGGCCATTCGGCCCATTGAGCCCAGCATCTTACCCAAGCCCACCCACCCAATCCCTGTAACCCCTAGTCCACATCCTGGGACAGGTTGACTGGGGATAAAAAAACCAGAATTCTCTAATCTCGGGTGCCCCGCAACTGCGACAAGTGGGAACGGAGAATTTGACGCTCAGCCAAATCTCCATTCACTGCAGAGAGACTGGAGAATCCTAGCCACAGGTCGGAGAATTTCGGCCATAGGCAGAAAAAGCCAAACTTTGCCATTATGGACTAAAGAACTGGGTCAAGGTCATTAATGTGCAAAAATCCTAAAAGCAACCTCTGTGGGACATCATTGTATTCTCTTCATTCCAGCCTGTTAAATAACCATTCATTATTTCTGTCTGATCCTTAGTCAATTTTATTTCCACACTGCTACTGTCCTTTAATCTCATGGGTTTTATCTACTGCATAGTCCATCACTTTGTTCCAAATGCTCCTCTGCAGCAATAAATTCTATCTGATGTCTAATGTATACATGCGTGCCAATGGATTTTATTTGCATTGTCCCCAATCCTAACAAATCTCTACATTCCAAATAATCTTTCTAACCTAACTGAGTCCAAATCCTCCATCCTTTCCAAAGCCTCTGCTCCCTCCTATAACTGAACTGTAGTCCAGCTAGTCCAACATTTCTCCAAAGAACATGCTCTGCTCCTGTATTTCCATGGATTAGTTTGGTATCAGTCAGCTGGGAAGGGGGACCATGGATTAAAATCCCAATGCACCTGTCACGATTTAAGCGTTGAGATTGCCCCAGGGCTGGATTAGAGATTAATATCCCTCTCCCCCATCAATGGCCTCGATATCAGAGGGTAAATGAGATTGTGGTACAAACCAACCATGGTCTATGTTTAGTGAGGATGAGGAAGCTGAGAATTTATTTGAGCTCGACCTCTCTACCATCAGACTAGGATGAACCTGATTTACAGGTGAGCTCATGGCTGAAATTTGTAAGGTTTGGACATCCTTTGTGATGCCATGAATTGAATCCAATATTACAGCTGAGGTCCAACCAGCTCACATTTGTAGGTGAATAAATCTACTACACTGTAAATGAAATAGACCTCCTCACAAAGGGAAACAACTGGGCTTAAATATTATATAGGCAGCACATTGCTGCGCTGGCAGCTGACTTATGATGCTTTTATTTCAGCCCGCTCCCTCTGGAACGTGTCCAAGATGTGCTTTTCGTAGTGAGGTCCCCAGTTTCTACAATGTAAATGTTCCTGACACTATGGAGTAGAGATCTGCCTCACCTGCATAATGGGAGTGTGGGAGGAAACCAGAGCACCTGGAGGAAACCCCCAGCCAGGATGGGTCGAATGGCCACCTGCATGTTGGATCATGGTTCTATCGATGATGTTATAAGCAGTCATTACAATCTTTGAAATAAAATATGACTCGTTACTGAGAGAAACAAAACATTTCCCGTAATGATGGTAAGTTGTAATTTAGTTGTGATATTGACCCAAGTAGAGAATCATAGAATCCTTACAGTACAGAAGGAGGCCATTCAGATATTGTGTCTGCACTGACTTTCCAAAAGTGCACTCTAGCAAGATGGTAGCTAGGTCTATCCCTGCATACTATCCCATGCATTTACCATGGCTAATCCACCTGACCTACACATCTTGGGACACTAAGGGGCAATTTGGCATGACCAATCCACCTAGCCTTCACATCTTTGAAATGTAGGAGGAAACCGGAGCACCAGAGGAAACCCACGCAGACACAGGGAGAACGTGCAGACTCCGCATGGGCAGTTGTCCAAAGCTGGAATGGCACCTGGGTCCCTGGTGCTGTGAGACAGCAGGCTAACCAATATGTCACCGTGCTTCCTGGAGCTTTTCAATTTGTTTCCAAGAATCTGAGAGTAAGTTCCAGAATTATCCAAGAATTGGCCACTTGTTTAAATGAATTTGCCAGTAATTAATCCCTGGTAGCTGTCCATGATTAACCATGCATTGCTTCTTGCTAAGGTTGCCTTGCTTTATGGATTCTAAGAGGATTCTCATAAAAGACATGAGACTAATTGTTCTATTATTACCGGTTTATCTAATTTCTGATATAGCTTGACCTTCTCCTTTTGTTTAAGGTTGGAGATTACTTAAATGGTTTGATGCAGTTTTATTTGTATAAAAGATGGAAACATTTTCAGTTTGAGATACCGCGACCTTCATTAGTGAAGATGAGAAGCAAATCATTTGTGAATCGCAGGTATAAAAAGACCCAGGGTGCATCCATCTCCAGCACAATTGAAGAAATTGTGTGAATCACGTTACAGCTTTCCACAACGTCACACAGCAAGAAGCACCATGAAGTGGTTAATCCTTTCACTGCTCTGTGTCCAGCTCGCTGAGTGTCTCTACAGGTTGGTTAATAACAAGAAAACTAATTTACATCAGCCAATTCATGCACCATGTTGTATATCAGGCACCTACTGCTTTCCAATAAGTTTCATAGAGTTTGCTCATTTGTGATTTGATTAAGAAAATCCTACCCGTGATCTATTTGAACTTGTTGAGTTTAGTTAGAAGCCAAACAGATTGACTTAATGTTGCTGCTTTGATGGAGTGGTTTGTTAGCTGAGATGTGGGCAGCGTGGTGGCACAGTGGTTAGCACAGCTGCCTCACAGTGTCAGGGACCCGGATTCGATTCCTGGCTTGGGTCACTGTCTGTGTGGAGTTTGCACGTTCTCCCCGTGTCTGCGTGGGTTTCCTCTGGTTGCTCCGGTTTCCTCCCACATTCTGAAAGGCATGCTGGTTAGGTGCATTGACCCGAACAGTTGCCGGACTGTGGCAACTAAGGAAACTTCACAGTAACTTTGTTGCAGTGCTAATGTAAGCCTTACTTGTGACTAATAAATAAACTTTAACTTTTACCTGGGTTTGATTCCTGGCTTGGGTCACAGTCTGTGCGTCTTCTGTACGTTCTCCCTGTGCCTGCGTGGGTTTCCTTCGGGTGCTTCGGTTTCCCCCCACAGTCCAAAAGACGTGCTGGTTAGGTGCTTTGGCCATACAAAATTCTCCCTCAGTGTACCCGAACAGACGCTGGAGTGTGGCGACGAGGGGATTTTCATAATAACTTAATTGCAGTGTTAATGTAAGCCTAATAAATGACACTAATAAAAATAATGTTCAGACCAGCAGTAAGATTAAACAGTGAGAGTACTCTAGTCATCATCTCATTATTCGCTCTTTATCATTTCAGAATGCCTTTACACAAGCGAAAGTCCGCACGAGACATCCTGCAGGAGCGCGGGGAGCTGAAACATTTCCTAGAAACACACAAATACGATCCAGCCTTGAAATACCGAGGGTTGTTCCCTGGGTTACAATCTCTGGGGGTGACTGAACCCATTGTCAACTTCATGGATGTAAGTATAAACAAACATTTTAGAAAGAATTAAATGGTTACTCTGTGACCAGTGGTGTTCCGCAGGGCTCTGTACTGGGACCTCTGCTATTTGTGATATATATATAAATGATTTGGAAGAAGGTGTAACTGGTGTAATCAGCAAGTTTGCGGATGACACGAAGATGGCTGGACTTGCGGATAGTGAAGAGCATTGTCGGGCAATAGAGCAGGATATAGATAGGCTGGAAAATTGGGCGGAGAGGTGGCAGATGGAGTTTAATCCGGATAAATGCGAAGTGATGCATTTTGGAAGAAATAATGTAGGGAGGAGTTATACAATAAATGGCAGAGTCATCAGGAGTATAGAAACACAGAGGGACCTAGGTGTGCAAGTCCACAAATCCTTGAAGGTGGCAACACAGGTGGAGAAGGTGGTGAAGAAGGCATATGGTATGCTTGCCTTTATAGGACGGGGTATAGAGTATAAAAGCTGGAGTCTGATGATGCAGCTGTATAGAACGCTGGTTAGGCCACATTTGGAATACTGCGTCCAGTTCTGGTCGCCGCACTACCAGAAGGACGTGGAGGCATTAGAGAGAGTGCAGAGAAGGTTTACCAGGATGTTGCCTGGTATGGAGGGTCTTAGCTATGAGGAGAGATTGGGTAAACTGGGGTTGTTCTCCCTGGAAAGACGGAGAATGAGGGGAGATCTAATAGAGGTGTACAAGATTATGAAGGGTATAGATAGGGTGAACAGTGGGAAGCTTTTTCCCAGGTCGGAGGTGACGATCACGAGGGGTCACGGGCTCAAGGTGAGAGGGGCGAAGTATAACTCAGATATCAGAGGGACGTTTTTTACACAGAGGGTGGTGGGGGCCTGGAATGCGCTGCCAAGTAGGGTGGTGGAGGCAGGCACGCTGACATCGTTTAAGACTTACCTGGATAGTCACATGAGCAGCCTGGGAATGGAGGGATACAAACGATTGGTCTAGTTGGACCAAGGAGCGGCACAGGCTTGGAGGGCCGAAGGGCCTGTTTCCTGTGCTGTACTGTTCTTTGTTCTTTGTTCTTTGTCCTTCATATGTCGGCGAGAACAAGTTCCAGCAGAGGCTGCGTTTCCTACAACCAAGATCATACAATCCCAACAATGGAGGTTATTTGGCCCATCGGGCCCGAGCTAACTCTCTGAAAGCATTTTATCCTGGCCCACTCCCCCCCATCCCCACAACCGCACACATTTTACCATGCCTAATCCATCTAACATACGCATCTTGGGACACTAAGGGGCAATTTAAGATGGCCAATCAACACAACCTGCATGTTTTTGGACTGTGGGAGGAAACCACTGCAGTGCAGACTCCCCAGGTGGCCGCACCCCACCCCCCCACCCCTCTCTGGGCTGACCCACCACCACTCCCGTTGGACCCCCACCCCACTTTCAACCCCCGGCAGACCCCCCCCGCCACCCCCGGCTCACCGCCCCCGCCCCAACCCACAGGCCACACCAATCACTGACCTCCCTCCTGCCCCTACCGATCCCAATGGCAGAGTGGCAGCGGAACCCTCCACCCCCATCAAACACCCCAGGCCCCACCCCTTGGCACTGCCCAATGCCCAAGGGGCAGTGCCAAGGTGACCCCTGGGCATGGGCACTTTGCCCCAGGGGGCACAGGCTGGCACTGCCAGGGTGCCCATGCCACCACCCCCCTACCAAACTGACCACCTGGGGCATCCCATTTGCCCTCCCTTCACTCCAGCAGGGACATCCCGCTATTTCCCTGAAAGTGGGGACCTACTGTAAACCCCGTTGGAGTGAAATACTCCTGGCGAGATGGGGGGGAAGGGGAGGTGGTGAGAGGCTAGCGGGCCCGGAGAATTCAGTCCCAGGCCTGCTAATTACATTAAAAACAGGTTTAAAATTGAATGACTTACCTGGTCTCCCTGCCGGTTTCCAGCGTAGGTCTGAAGGCATCGGAAATCTGGCGTTGGGAGATGCATTCACGGCGGGAACGCATGCGTGAATCGCGCGCATGCTAGACACCGAGATTCTCCTAGCCCGCTGCGCTAGAACATTAGCATGGCAGGACGGGAGAATCGCCCTCGAGGTTCTTACTTTCAAACGCTGTTAGTTTTACAGCATAGTTAAACCGGAAGTTGCCTGAATTGACAGTTACCTGAAAGTAGTTGCCTCAATAGGTGTTAATTACTGTGGGAGGAAGCTGAGCCAGTTAGTCAGGCATCAGAGGCTCCATATATACTGAGGCAGAGATTTTCAACCCACACAGAGAGAGGGACTCAGAAATACATGGCTACACCTGAGCAAGGCATAGATTGAGTAAAGAGTTGAGAATTTGGTGGAAGTAGGAATTCAGTGCAGAGGGGGAAAGAGGGGCTCTTTTTTCAAGTTATCTTACAACCTTCAATGGTTGGTGAGTTTCCTTCCTTGTCCCCAAGGTAGCTGGGTGCAATCCTAAATGTATAAAGTAGACATGTCCCGAGACAAGAATACAGGGGAAGATCAAACCGAAAATGAAAGTGTACAGAAGGCACAAAGAACTCAGCACGGCGGATAGCCAAGACGAACATAATATACCAAAGGCACAGCAGTTGGCACTGCTGCCTCGCAGAGCTAGGAACCCGGTTCAATTCCGGCCTTGGGTAATTGTCTGTGTGGAGTTTGCATCTTTTCCCTGTGTCTGCGTGGGTTTCCTGTGGGTGCCCTGGTTTGCGCCCACATTGCAAAGATGTGCGGGTTAGGTTGATTGGCCATGGTAAATTGCCCCTTAGTGTCAGAGAGGTTAGGAGGGTAAATACATGGGGTTACCGGGATAGGACCTGGATGAGATTGTTGTTGGTGCAGGCTCGATGGGCCAAATAGCCTCTTTCTGCACTGTAGGGATTCTATGTTTCTATGATGAGAAGGCAACCAACCATGAGGAACCATGAGGAACATTGTTAGAGGCTACAGAAGATATAGATAGGCTGGAAATTTGGACAAAGAAATGGCAGATGGCGTTCAATCCAGATAAATGCGAAGTGATGCATTTTGGTAGAACTGACGTAGGGGGGAGCTATACGATAAATGGCAGAACCATAAAGGGTGTAGATACGCAGGGGGACCTGGGTGTGCAAGCCCACAGATCCTTGAAGGTGACGTCACAGGTGGAGAAGGTAGTGAAGAAGGCATATGGCATGCTTGCCTTTATAGGACGGGGCATAGAGTATAAAAGTTGGGGTCTGATGTTGCAGTTGTATAGAACGCTGGTTCGGCCGCATTTGGAATACTGTGCCCAGTTCTGGTCGCCACACTATCAGAAGGACGTGGAGGCTTTAGAGAGAGTTCAGAGGAGGTTTACCAGGATGTTGCCTGGTATGGAAGGGCTTAGTTATGAGGAGAGATTGGGTAAACTGGGGTTGTTCTCACTGGAAAGATGGAAGATGAGGGGTGACCTAATAGAGGTGTATAAAATTATGAAAGGCATAGATAGGGTGAACGGTGGGAAGCTTTTTCCCAGGTCGGTGGTGACATTCACGAAGGATCATAGGTTCAAGGTGAGGTGGGGGGGGGGGAGGTTTAGCACGGATATCAGAAGGACGTTTTTTACACAGAGGGTGGTGGGGGCCTGGAATGCGCTGCCGGGCAAGGTGGTGGAGGCGGACACACTGGGAATGTTTAAGACTTATCTAGATAGCCACATGAACGGAGTGGGAATGGAGGGATACAAAAGAATGGTCTAGTTTGGACCAGGGAGCGGCGCGGGCTTGGAGGGCCGAAGGACCTGTTCCTGTGCTGTATTGTTCTTTGTTTATCCCACTACCCACAGCAGGTTTCCCACGGGCAGGGCAGTTGATCCATACCAAAATGTCAGGGGGACCAGGCGATCTCGCCAGTGGACAATGATGTGCTGCTTCCGTCACCAGGAAACACACCGCGGGCAGGCCGGAGAATGCTGACCAACCTCAGTGACCGTCTGAAATCTACTTGAGATCTTTTTCCCTGTGAGCTCAACCCCTGGAGAAAGAAACCAATTGTAATGTAAGATATTCCCAGCGAGGATTCCACCCCCACATTGACCATGGTGCCACAAGCAGAAACCTCATAGCTTAATAATCATTTTGATAAGCGCGGGAACTCATCAGAAATTGAACTGTTTTGGGGGGGTGGTGGTGAGGGGGGGAGGTGGGGTGGGGGTGGTTTGGGAGAGATCTGCGGTTGTAGGCTTAATGTTCAAGTAAATAAAATCCATTTCTTGTTTTTCAATTCTCTATTTAGAGTTTCTACTATGGATCCATTACTGTGGGCACCCCGCCCCAGAGCTTTACTGTCGCAATTGATACTGGTTCGTCCAACCTTTGGGTCCCATCAGTCTACTGCGGCAGTCCTGGTTGTAGTAAGTGAAAAGTAACTGGTATATTTGATCACTTCATCGGAGCATGTTTTTAAAATTCTAACTCAAATTACTTTCCATGGGACCTGAATTCTGAACTAATATATGTGATGATTTATTCTTCTCCGACAGCTAACCATGCAAAATTTAATCCAACTCAATCCTCAACATACACTACAAATGGACAATCTTTTGCTTTCTACTATGGTTCCGGCATGCTGACTGGAATTTTTGGAACTGATACAGTGAATGTGAGTACTGAACGATGCAGCGATATGCAGTGAACACCTCATTTCAAGGCATAATTTTCGCAAAGATTTTGTCTCTGTATTTACTCTTCAATGTGTATGAGCATCATCCCATGTCAACTGAATAGAGCAACATTGTACTAACAGTCTTTGATTTGATTTATTATTGTCACATGTATTGGGACACAATGAAAACTTGCATACTGTATAGACAAAACATACAGTTGATAGAGTACATGGGGAGAAGGAAAGGAGAGAGTGCAGAATGTAATGTTATAGACATGGCTAGGGTGCAGAGAAAAATCAACTTAAGATAAGGTAGGTCCATTCAAAAGTCTAATGGCAGGAGGGAAGAAACTGTTCTTGAGTTGGTTGGTATGTGTTTTCAGACTTTTGTATCATTTTCCCAATGGAAGAAGGTGGAAGAGAGTAGGTCCAAGGTATGTGGGTCATTGATTTTGCTGGCTGCTTTTCTGAGGCAGTGGGAAGTGTAGATGGAGTCAATGGATGTGAGGCTGGTTTGCCTGATGGACTGGGTTTCATTCACCAAAGGAAAGAAAGGCTTGCATTTATATAGTGCCTTTCAAGAACTCAGGAAGTATCCCAAAGCGCTGTTTGGCTAATGGAGTGAGGTAATGATGGAAAAGCTGCAGTCAGTTTATACTCCGCAAGCTCCCAAAAACAGCAATCTGATAATAACAAGCTTTTTCTTGTGAAGTTGATTGAAGGTTAAATATTGTTCAGGACACCAGGGAGTATTGTACTGCACTAATGTAGATAGGATGTTTCCCCTGGCTGGTGAGTCTAGAAACAGGACATAGAGTCTCAGAATAAGGGGCAGGTGACTGAAGACTGGGATGAGGAGGAACTCAAAAGTTTCACTCAAAATTTGGTACAGCAAACCCTGTCACACTTAAACCCTAAGTTTGTGTTACAGAAAGCCACTGCCATGCTACCGCAGCAAGTTCATGCTTCTCCTTGTGAGCACAATGAGGAAGGAGGAATCTATAATGAGGAACATAGAAAAATAGAACATAGAAAAAATACAGCACAAACAGGCCCTTCGGCCCACAAGTTGCGCCGGTCATGTCCCTACCTACCTAGGCTTATATATAGGCCTACCTATAACCCTCAATCCTATTAAGTCCCATGTACTCATCCAGAAGTGTCTTAAAAGACCCCATCGAGTTTGCCTCCACCACCACTGACGGCAGCCGATTCCACTCACCCACCACCCTCTGAATGAAAAACTTACCCCTGACATCTCCTCTGTACCTACTCCCCAGCACCTTAAACCTGTGTCCTCTCGTAGCAGCCATTTCAGCCCTGGGAAAAAGCCTCCGAGAATCTACCCGATCTATACCTCTCAACATCTTGTACACCTCTATCAGGTCACCTCTCATCCTTCGTCTCTCCAAGGAGAAAAGACCGAGCTCCCTCAACCTATCCTCATAAGGCATGCCAACCAATCCAGGCAACATCCTTGTAAATCTTCTCTGCACCCTTTCAATCATTTCCACATCCCTCCTGTAATGAGGCGACCAGAACTGAGCACAGTACTCCACGTGGGGTCTGACGAGGGTCTTATAAAGCTGCATCATTATCTCCCGACTCCTAAACTCAATCCCTCGATTGGTGAAGGCCAGCACACCATACGCCTTCTTAACCACCTCCTCTACCTGCGAGGCCGATTTAAGAGTCCTATGGACCCGGACCCCAAGGTCCTTCTGATCCTCTACACTGCTAAGAGTCTTACCCTTTATATTGTACTCCTTCATCCCATTTGACCTGCCAAAATGGACCACTACACATTTATCTGGGTTGAAGTCCATCTGCCACTTCTCCGCTCAGTCTTGCATCCTATCTATGTCACGCTGCAGCTTCTGACATCCCTCCAACCTATCCACAACACCACCAACCTTCATGTCGTCGGCAAACTTACCAACCCATCCCTCCACTTCCTCGTCCAGATCATTTATGAAAATGACAAACAGCAAGGGTCCCAGAACAGATCCCTGGGGCACTCCACTGGTGACCGACCTCCATGCAGAAAAAGACACATCTATACATACTCTCTGCCTTCTGCAGGCAAGCCAGTTCTGGATCCACAAGGCAACAGCCCCTTGGATCCCATGCCCTGTCACTCTCTCGAGAAGTCTTGCATGGGGGACCTTATTGAACACCTTGCTGAAGTCCATGTAAACCACATCTACCGCTTTTCCTTCGTCAATGTGTTTAGTCACATTTTGAAAGAACTCCACCAGGCTCGTAAGGAGGGATCTATCAGGAGGCAAATGAATGGAGTTGATGGTCTTCTCACTCAGTGCATCATTCTTCTTTTTATTTTCTCTTCCCCAAGATTGCTGGCATAACAGTCCCACGACAGAAGATCGGCCTCAGCAAAACTGAACCAGGCAGTTTTTTTCATTATGAACCGTTTGATGGAATCCTTGGTCTGGCATACCCAGGACTCGCATTTGGAGGACAAACACCCTTGTTTGACACCATGATGAAAGACAACCTACTGGAAAAGCCTATATTTTCTCTATGCTTGGGCAGGTAATATATAAGATTTAGAGACCAATGGATCAAGATGCTTTCATTAGGATTTTTTCATGGATTGAACTGATTAATAGCTGTTTGGGCCAATTCCATGGGTATGAGCCATGGAATCTTAGAGCCATAGAAAGGTTACGGTGCAGAAAGAGGCCATTCAGCCCATTGTGTCCGTGCCAGCCAGAAAAGAGTGAAAAGTGAAACTAGCCGTTCACTTTAATCCCACTTTCCAACACCTGGTCTGTAATCTGCAAGTTTGAATCCCTGGCAACATTCTTGTACACCTCCTCTGCACTCTCTCCAGAGTGAAGAATTATGTCCTTCATAGAATCATAGAATAGAATTCCTGCAGTGCAGAAGGAAGCCATTTGGCCCATCAGGCCTGCACTGACAACAATCCCACCTAGGCCCTATCCCTGTAACCCCACATGTATTTACTCCACTAATCTCCCTAACCTACACACCTTGGGACGCCAAGAGGCAATTGAGCATGGCCAATCCACCTAATGTGCACATCTTTAGAGCATGGGAGCAAACCGGAGCACCTGGAGGAAACCCACAAAGTTACGGGGAGAACGTCCAAACTTCACACGGACAGTCACCCGAGGTGGAATTGAACCCGGGTCTCTGGCACTGTGAGGCAGCAGTGCTAACCACTGTGCCACCCTGTAATGTGGTGACCAGAAATGTACACAAAACTCCAGTTGGCCTAACCAGTGTTTCATACAGTTCCTGCATTACATCCCTGCTTTGGTATCCAATACTTCACCCAAATAATGGAAAACAATCCATGTGCTTTCCTGACCACCTTGTCCACCTGTCCTGCAGAGATAGGAAATTTTCAGTTTGTACCTCCCCTTGAGTCCTCAAAAGGCAATGATAAAGACACACGCCTGCAGTGTTTGTCAGGAACACAAAGGGTCTTATTAATAAGGGAAACTGTACAGAGGCTGGCAGCCAGCTCACCAACTGCCCCTGTCGCTATGTGTGTTCCCTATGGCTTCAAACTGTCTTCTGACTAAGAGAGGATTCCACCCCCTGGGGTGATTACCCACTCTCAGTCTCAGTTGGTTGCCCCCAAGCCAGATGAGCCTCTTCTGCTGTGGTCTTAATGACCACAATTACTACAGGAATGAAAAATACAAGAAGCTGTCTGCTCTGTGGGGATGTGCCTTAATCCCTGTGCTTCTTTGCAACCCAGCCTGGATCACCTGCTTGATCCCCTTTCCCTCCAATTCCAAGGCACTGATAAGCAAAACATCCATTTGTGGGCTGAAAAATTGAGGCTGACTATTAATGTGTAGCATTACTTGGCTGTAAAGTGTGAGGGGGGTTTAACCATGCACCAAGCATAGGAGAAACACAAATTTTTGGGGCTGAAGAAATGGAATTTTTTCATATGCCAGGTCAATTTATAGGCCCCAACCTACACTAATATAAGGACATGATGTGGAGATGCCGGCGTTGGACTGGGGTAAGCACAGTAAGAAGTCTCACAACACCGGGTTAAAGTCCAACAGGTTTATTTGGAATCACGAGCTTTCGGAGCGCTGCCCCTTCATCAGGTGATGAAGCAGCAGCGCTCCGAAAGCTCATAAGAGAAGAACAAGCAGCAGCCATAAGCCACACAGTTCCTTGAGCCTGTTCCTTTACTTAATAAGATTATCGCTGATCTTTGACTTCAGCTCCCCAGATTCCGGCCAATCACCATTTCCCATGATTCCCCGAGAGCCCAAAAATGTACCTAAATCAGCCTTGAATATATTCAGTGACAGAGTATCCATAGCTGTCTGGGATGGAGAAGTCTGTAGATTCACAAGCCTCTGAGAGAACATCTAGGCCAGGAGTTTGCCATCCTGTCTGCTGCAGGAATCGTAACAGCCAGGACAGAAAGTTTGGCAGACTATTTAAAAGTCTGCTGACCTTGGGCTGGAATTCCAGGTCTTGTGGCGTGTGTAACCGGAGAATCCCACCCCTAATGTTTCGGAGTGAGTGGGAAAAGAGGGATGTGAGTTTCAGTCCGGAGTTAGATGGGTAACTGAGGGGGAGTGTTATATTAGACCATGAAATGCATTAATTGCCCCTGAAATATTTCATTTATTCCAGAACTCAAAACAGCAAAGAAGGAGGTGAAGTGATATTTGGAGGAATTGACGACAGTCTCTACACAGGTCAGCTTACCTGGGCACCAGTTCTTCAAGAAGTGTTCTGGACTATCGCTCTTCAAAGGTAAGCGAGAAATTTATAAAACAGTCATCACTGTTTAAAAGCACCCTGTCTATAGACTGGTGTTGGCTACAAATCCCTTGAAGGATCACAGTACATTTCTGTAATGAGAAAAAGCAGCATTCAAAAAAGCAGCTTGGCTGTTCAGTAAGAAGAAGCTGTTACTGATACTCCATAATAACATTCCGACGTTGAAATGATATTTTGCAGATATTAGCATACAAACGCGTCAAAGTTTCTTATGAATGAATTCCTTTTGTCTGTTACATGAATGGACACTCAAACGTCAGAACAAGCAGATGGTTGGTTGCTGTAGGGCTTGACTCCCCAAAGAGGGAATGGACTGAGATTCTGCGTACTGAACAATTGAAGTGTGATTGCATAGTTGTTGCCTTGTTCTACACATTACTCGAGATGTCACCCTAGAACACAAGGAATTTATGGTAAAATAAAATTACCATTAACCCCCACAAGCCCACCCAATTTAAATCAAACTCAATCCAATACACTCACCTTTCCATCCTATCCTCAAATCCCTCCACTCTCCTGCAGTGAATCTTGCTGCATCTTGAAGCCAGTCGTATATCTATTACTTTCCGTAGTTACGCATTGTGCAAGAGAATTGCCGATTGCATAAAATAAATCTTTCTCATTTCCCCTCCCTCTCCCAACTTCCCAAGTTGTATTTCAACTCTTCAGCATAATGAACAATTTGCTCAGATTAACATTGCCCAACATGAACTAAAGCGAAACCACTTTTCAATATTCATCAGTGAGAACTAGGGAATGATTTCTCTGCAGATTGAGAGTTTTTTGTGTAATTTGATGATTTTACAGATATTTCAGTGCTCAATAGCAGCACAAAGCTCTGTCAATGCCAATATTTCTTTCAATTCTTTATTTCATTTTACCTGGTTGAAATATTAAACTGTGTACTTTATTACTTTGTGCAGGAATTGTGCTTCATATTAAGTGTAAATGTTTGAGAAAAGAAGGAATCACATGTAAGTTCCATCTTTGTTGCCATGTTCGTGTGTGAAATAAGTTAGGGCAGTCTACAGCAAACACCTTGAATAGATGGTACAGCACGGCACGGTGGCACAGTGGTTAGCACTGCTGCCTCACAGCACCAGGGACCTGGGTTCGATTCATGGCCTTGGGTGAATGTCTGTGTGGAGTTTGTATGTTCTCCCCATGTCTGCGTGAGTTTCCTCCGGGTGCTCTGATTTCCTCCCACAGTCCAAAGATGTGCAGGTTAGGTTGATTGGCCATGTTAATTTGCCCCTCAGTGTCAGGAGGATTAGCTCAATTTGCCATTCACTCGGAAAAGCTGTACTGATAATTTTTAAGGCAAGTGGAAAGATATGAAACTGCACAGTGCTCAACGGGATGAGGGAATGAGAAAACATTTGGAAGGGGTGTGAGCTAATTGGATAGTTCTACCAAAGACCCGACACCAGCATGATGAACTAAATTGCCTCTTTCTGTGCTATGTCATTCTGTGATAAATCTGTGATTCTAAGTGCTGATCAGCTGCACTGCAGACCTGTTTTTGCTGCAGGAATGATCATGAATGCAATTCTCCCTTTCAGTGTACGAATCAATGGTGTAGACTTCTTCTGCTATGAAGGGTGCCAAGCTGTGGTCGACTCAGGAACTAGCCGAATCACCGTACCACAAAATGACATCGGCCTATTGCGTCAGGAAATCGGCGCTCATGAAGACTCAAATGGTGGGGTAAGTTGAGGTGACAAATGCCAATTGATTCTGGGCCGGCTGCACAATTGGGAATGTTGCCCCATGCTGACAATGGAAGGACTGCAAGTCAATAAATACCATCAATAATTCATGTTACCTGGTCACAGGTAATTGATGAAATGTTTCCATTCCAATTCTCTTCCTCCACCTAGTGGTGCATTAAGTCAAACTCTTTTCTCATTCCACAGCTAATAATTCCCAGAAGAGCTCACTAGTGGGTGGCACGGTGGCAAAGTGGCTGACACTGTTGCCTCACAGCGCCAGGGACCTGGGTTCGATTCCTGGGTTGGGTGACTGTCTATATGGAGTCTGCATGTTCCCCCTCGCCCCGTGTCTGCGTGGGTTTCCTCCAGGTGCTCAGGTTTCTTCCCACAGTCTGAAAGATGTGCTGGTTGGGTGCTAAATTCTCCCTCAGTGTACCCAAACAGGCGCCAGAGTGTGGGATCTAGGGGATTTTCACAGTATCTACATTGCAGTGTTAATGTAAGCCTTACTTGTGACACTAATAAATAAACTTAAAGCTAGTCTATCGCCAGGTGCTTATAGCTTGAGGGGTATCAATGTTCGTCAAGTGTGGCTGACCAGGAGTCTCTCCCACTCTTACAGCCGGTCATTGCTGTGATTAGAAAGATTTACAGGTTGACATTCAACCTATTTGACCTCATTATGAGCACACCTTCCTTGGCCATCAAGTCCTGGGGTGGAATTTGAACTCGGAGCTTCTGGCTCAGAGGCAGGGAAACTACCCACTGCACCACATGATCATGAAAACATTTTAAGGATTGGCCTTGCCCAAATGGCAATTGGCAAATTTGCAATTGGCAAGGGAACCAGTTGACATGGTAGCAGAATATTGAAATCAGTTTCTTTATGTTCATCCAGCAGTAAGGATACTTCAGTTGCGAGCAATAAAAGAACTAACTTCAAAAAGTAAATCAAAGAAAAAGGTTTAATAAAGGAACTTTCTTACACCACCACTCAAGCCACACCCTGGACAAGACAAGCTCCCCAGAATCCCCATCTGCTTTCTATTTATGCTGGGTCAGCTGGTCAGCTGACCTTCACATCCTTTTGCTATTGCTTACATTGTCAACCAGGTCAGCTGACCCTCACAGCATGTTATCATTTGTTACATTATAACACTTGGCATTAGATCTTTGCTCGAATATCTCAGTGGGAACAGCTATATTCATGTTAATGTGATATAAATAGAACAAATAGTGGGGGCCCTGAAATGTAGCATTTCATAATCCATTTGACAGATTATTTCTGAAATAAATGTTAATTCCCATGCTCTTTATTTTGCATTTGTACCAATCATACGTTAATCTTCAATGTTGCCTTCTCTATTTAACAGTATTTAGTCAACTGTGACAGCATCGGAAGCATGCCTTCTTTGACCTTTGTGATCAGTGGGGTTGAGTTCACAATCCCTGCATCAGAATACGTCCTTCAGGTATGTATGCATTAACAACAACTTGTATTTATGTAGCCCCTTTGATGTCATAAAACGTCCCAAGGTGTGCTGTAGGAGTGCGATGAAGTGAAATATGACAGCATATTTGGATTGATGGCCAAACGTTTAGTCAATGTCTTAAGGAGTTGGATTGGCTGAGGAAGGGAATTACCGAGCCTAGGGCCAAGGCAACTGAGGGAGCAGCCAGGCAAAGTGGAATGATTAAAACCAGGGATGTTCAAAAGAACAACAAAAAATAACACTGGGGATTAGCTTTTTCTGATACTTCTTAAAGTTGGATCAGAATGGTGCCATGGTAGAAGTTGTTATGTATGCGCCTATTAACTTATGGTGCCTAAAGAACCTGAGGTAGGCTTGTTAACTTGAACACTGGAAGCTCTTTATTGTAGGTGTGCACGGTTCCACACTCAGATCTCAGACTGCTCAACAGGGTCCCACACTGGGATGAGTTAATTGCCCAGGGCTCACCTAACCCACATACTTAAAGGGGCAGTACGCACCCCAAAACCCCAACATGCATTTAATACATATATTACAGAGGTCTGGCTGGTTCTTATGGTATAACATTAGAGGAGAGGAGAGTGATACTTTTCGTATTGGAATTCACTTCACCATCCTCATCTATCCCATACCAATGTTCACTCTAATTCTTCCTTATGGTGCGGGGAATGTTTGTTGCACTCTATGGAACGTTCCGGATTGCTGTGGAGAGGTGCTGCCACACACCCGTGCAGCTTAGAGGATCATTGCTCCAATGCTGTAATCTCTCAGCCAATAGGGATGAGATATGGACTCAAGAGTCCTGGTTACCTTCAGTACAGTTACTGATTCTCCTGTACCCGTTCCCCCTTGATGAAACAGAGACCTGTCCTAATGTGTAGCACTCCCTTTAGAGGCCTGACTGAGAACCAATAAGCCCCCCTTAGTTGATGATCTGAATTTAAATTGGATGCAGTGATTACATAGGAAGTATATTCTGGACAGTAGCAACCTATGTTCATCACTGCACAATCATGTAGAGTCATAGAGCTATACAGCACGGAAACTGGCCCTTCAGCCCAACCGGTCCATGACGACCATGGTTCCGTCTCAGCTAGTCCCAATTCCCCGCGTTTGGCGCATATCCCTCTAATCCTTTCCCAGGGCAGCACAGTGGCACAGTGGTTAGCACTGCTGCCTCACAGTGCCAGGGACCCGAGTTCGATTCCCGGCTTGGGTCACTGTCTGTGTGGAGTCTGCACGTTCTCTCCATGTCTACATGAGTTTCCTCTTGGTGTCCTGGTTTCCTCCCACAGTCTGAAAGACGTGTTGGTTGGGTGCAATGGTCAGACTAAATTCTCCCTCAGTGTACCCGAACAGGCGCCGGAGTGTGGCGACTAGGGGATTTTCACAATGACTCCATTGCAGTGTTAATGTAAGCCTACCTGTGACACTAATAAATAAAAACTAAAAAAAAAATCCATGTCCTTAACCAAATGCTTTTTAAATGTTGCTTTTTTGCCTACCTCATCCACTTTCTCTGGCAACTGGTTCTAGATAGACACCACACCCTGCATGAAGAAGTTGCCCCTCAGGTCCCTTTTAAATCTTTCCCCTCTCAACTTAAACCTATGCCTTTGATGATTAACTTGTACATGACTCTCAGCTCATGCACCTTCATTATCTTACAGGCCAACGGATACTGTGTTCCTGGGTTTGAAGTAACCTACATCAGTCCCCCGACCAAATCCGGACCCCTGTGGATTATTGGTGAAGTTTTCCTCAGATCATTCTACTCTGTTTTTGACCGTGGGAATAACAGAATTGGATTCGCTCCAGTTGCCTAAGAGACATGTTTTCTACTTTAGTTCCATATTTTAGCAAATAAAGTATCATCCTTAAAACCACTTGCACAAGGTTTCTCTTCTTTGACACTGATTTGAATGGGGATGAATATCAGGCAGTTTCAATAAAAGCAGTAGATCTGCAGCACCTGTTTTACAACCAGATATCAAGTCATAAATCTATGCCCAAAGTCTTTCTCAAAGATGGATTTAAAAAGCTTTTAATTCAAGTTAATATATCCTTCGTGAGGTATAGGTTGGGATTCTCTGGTCTTGTCCATGGGGGGACCTGTTGCGACCGAGAATGGAATATTTGGCATTCCAGCCAAAAGCTGACACTGCAAAATTCCAGCCCTGAAACCCCGCCATGGGACAGGGTTTTGTGACCTCGCTTTGGCCCAAGGCCAACGGAAATTTCCGAGGCAGTAAATTTCCGGCCTTTGTGCCTGAAACTGAACTTTGTACCTTGGATGGTCTCTCATTAAGTCCATGTACAATAAATAATTTTTAAAATTCATTCGTGGGACATGGGCGTCGCTGGCTGAGCAGCACTTATTGCCCTTGATGAGAGGGCAGTTGAGAGTCAACTACATTGCTGTGGCTCTGGAGTCACATATAGGCCAGACCAGATAAAGATGGTAGATTTCCTTCACTAATAGACATTAGTGAACCAGATGAGTTTTTCCGACAATAGTTTCATGGTCATTAGTAAATTCTTAACTCCAGATTTTTTTATTGAATTCAAATTCCACTAACTGCCATGCTGAGATTCGAACCCAGTCCCCAGAACATTAGCTGAGTTTCTGGATTAATAGACTAGCAATAATACCACTAGGCCATCACTTCCCCCAAATAAAATATTAGACATTATACTAATTATATTGTAAATAAAAAAGCTGACATTAGGTTTCCCACTCCTTGTAAAATAAAAATGTTTCCACCTGCACTGACCATTCTATTCAATAGAAGATGTAAAAGGTAGGTTATCCATATAATTATATACAAATAAAAGGAGCTGTATTCACATTCTTTACAAGGCACAGTCAGGCCTGTAGGTTCCATTGAGTTTATTCAATTGTTTGGGTCCCCTGTTTATATAGTAATGAATGTAACAAAGGCTTTCATCAACTTCAATGTGGGTTTCATCTGAAGTTAGAAGTAGGAAAATATATGTCAAAAACATTTTTAGCCCAGCCCAAGATCACCATAAACAGCTCTGCAAATCCAAGCTCAACCTTGTGACAAGTAGCACCCAGCAAATATTTGTAAAGGAGTGGAGGGCTCTCATGCAGCTGTGAAGTATTGGCACCCCCTTAATTTACACCGACAGTCTTAGCTTAGTCTCCACCTCTCTGTATTCCAGGCCCCCTTGAGTTAAAGGCCAATGCATCACCTGCCTTTTTGATTGCTTTTGTACCAGCCTTTACTGATTCCTGTTCTTGGACTTCCAAATCCCTTTATTGCTTTATGGTTCCTAATTTCTCCCCATTTTGTAAATATTCCTGATTTATCTTTCTCACATTCAGAGTAGAGATCTCATAATTGGCCACAATGAATTCTATTTGCCATAGGTTTGCCCAATCACTTAAATCTGCATTTCTCTGCAACTTCTTGCTCCCACTTGTATTACTTATTGCATCTCCGAACTTAGTGCCAGCTGCAAACGTTGAACCAAAGAATCCATGCAGTGCAGAAGCAGGCCATTTGGTCATCGAATCTACACCGACTCTCTTACCCAGGTCCATCCCCTGCCCTATCCTTGTAACTCTATGCATTTACCATGGCTAATCCACCTAATGTACACATCTTGGGACACAAAGGGACAATTTAGCATGGCCAACCCACCAAACCTGCACATCTCACACAGCAAGAAGCATCATGCAGTGGTTAATCCTTTCACTGCTCTGTGTCCAGCTCGCTGAGTGTCTCTTCAGATTGGTCAATAACTAAAAAACTAATTTATATCGGCCAATTCATGCAATATTTTGTACATCAGGCACCTACTGCTTTCCAATAAGGTTCACAGAGTTTGCACATTTGGGATTTGATTCAAAAAATCCTACCCGTGATCTATTTGAACTTAAGTTTAGTTAGAAACGAAACAGATTGACATATTGTTGCTGCTGTGATGTGGGTGGCGCGGTGGCACAGTGGTTAGCACTGCTGCCTCACAGCACCAGGGACCTGGGTTCAATTCTAATCCCAAACTCTTTCTCATAGGTAGATTTATAGGCTTTTAATTCAAGCTTAATCTATTTGTCACTTAATCTGTCTTGAACCCTACTGTTAAGACCCAGGCCAGAAACTCCAAGGAAGGTTTGTGAATTTAGCCTAGACCCTAAGTATTACATTGGATTTTGGCTTTGGTGAGCATAAGTTGTTTCACTCCAGGTATGATTCAAGTGACCCACTAGGAAGCTTTTATCAAACAAAGTTTATTTAAGAACACAGTTAGAATATAATAAAATGGATTAGCATAACTTTTGCCAATAACAAGACTTAAACATGACACAGGATAACTCCTAACAGCTAGCTATCTCTGTTATTCCAATGTAAAACAATATTCCATACACAAATACCACTCTTCAGAATAAGTTAGCACTAAAACACGTGATATTAGATTTCCAGCTTTGCAACACCTATGCACAGAAATACAAACAGCAGTTTTCAGAGAAGAATATATCCTCCAGGCAGTAAAACTCTGTGAAAGCCTAGCTGTCTCCAGTCATATGACCTGACCTGGCAGTCATCCCAATCAAGGTCTACTCTGCAATCCCAGGGGAACACTAAAGCAATAGAACACTGCATTAGTTCAGATTAAACCAAACGTGGCATGAATTACACTGCTTCAGTAACAATAGAGAACACTGGCTGTGGACAAAATGGCTCTGACAAAATGCTAGGGACTGTTCCAAGCATCCTGCAGAGAAACATGATTAAAATACATTTATTAAAGGCACAGTATCATCACATTATCAAAGACTTTCCCTCTCATTCTTCACTCAGCCTCAGCTTATGTCATTGTTGGAGAAGCCCTTTTATTGTTCCTCACGTGGCTTAAATGGGGTTTCATTATTTTTACTTTGGGATCTTTTATAGAGTCATAGAGGGTTACAGCATGGAAACAGGCCCTTTGGCCCAACTTGTCCATGCTGATCTTTCTTTTTAAATCCCTAAGATAATCCCCATTGCCTCCATTTGGCCCATATCCCTCTATACCATCTTACCCATGTAACTATCTAAATGCTTTTTAAAAGACAAAATTGTACCCGCCTCTACTACTACCTCTGGCAGCTTGTTCCAGACACTCACCACCCTCTGTGTGAAACAATTGCCCCTCTGGACACGTTTGTATCTCTCCCCTCTCACCTTAAACCTATGCCCTCTGGTTTTAGACTCCCCTACCTTTGGGAAAAGGTATTGACTATCTAGCTGATCTATGCCCCTCATCATTTTATAGACCTCTTTAAGATCACCCCTCAGCCTTCTATGCTCCAGAGAAAAAAGTCCCAGTCTATCCAGCCTCTCCTTATAATCCAAACCATCAAGTCCCGGTAGCATCCTAGTAAATCTTTTCTGCACTCTTTCTAGTTTAATAATATCCTTTCTATAATAGAGTGACCAGAACTGCACAAAGTATCCCAAGTGTGGCCTTACCAATGTCTTGTACAACTTCAACAAGACCCCCCTACTCCTGTATTCAATGTTCTGACCAATGAAACCAAGCACGCTGTGTACCTCCTTCACCACTCTGTCCACCTGTGACTCCACTTTCAAGGAGCTATGAACATGTACTCCTAGATCTCTTTGTTCTGTAACTCTCCCCAATGCCCTACCATTAACTGAATGAGTCCTGGTTCAATCTACCAAAATGCATCACCTCACATTTATCTAAATTAAACTCCATCTGCCATTCGTCAGCCCACTGGCCCAATTGATCAAGGTCCTGTTGCAATCGGAGATAACTTTCTTCACTGTCCACTACACCACCAATCTTGGTGTCATCTGCAAACTTACTAACCATGCCTCCTATATTCTCATCCAAATCATTAATATAAATGACAAATAACAGTGGACCCAGCACTGATCCCTGAGGCACACCACTGGTCACAGGCCTCCAGTTTGAAAAACAACCCTCTAAAACCACCCTCTGGCTTCTGTCAAGAAGCCAAAGGTCTTGCTAAAGTCCATGTGGACAACATCAACTGCACTGCCCTTATCTACCTTCTTGATTACCCCTTCAAAAAACTCAATCAAATTTGTGAGACATGATTTTCCACTCACAAAGCCATGCTGACTGTCCCTAATCAGTCCTTGCGTCTCTAAATGCCTGTAGATCCTGTCTCTCAAAATACCTTCCAACAACGTACCCACCACAGATGTGAGGCTCACTGGCCTGTAGTTCCCAGGCTTTTCCCTGCAGCCCTTTTTAAACAAAGGCACATTTGCCACCTCCAATCTTCAGGCATCTCACCCTTGACTATCGATGATTCAAGTATCTCTGCTAGGGGACACGCAATTTCCTCCCTAGCCTCCCACAAGATACACTTCATCAAGTTCCGGGGATTTATCTACCTTGATGCGCTTTAAGACTTCCAGCACCTCTTTCTCTGTAATATGTACACTCCTCAAGACATCACTATTTATTTCCCCAAGTTCCCTAACATCCATGCCTTTCTCAACAGTAAATACTGATGAGAAATATTCATTTAGGATCTCACCCATATCTTGTGGATTCGCACATAGATGACCTTGTTGATCCTTAAGAGGCCCTACTCTCTCCCTTGTGACTCTGCATTGTTAGGCAGAAAACTGGTTCGGAGGTCACGTGTTTTGGACAGTTTTGTTTTGCTTCCTAGTGAGTTTAAAGTTTCATTTTCTGTTTGGCTGCAGTTTAGAAGGGACATCAAATTGAAAAGAAGTGTTTCTCTCTCTCCCCGGTTTTGGAAGTTCTGCTGGTGAGCTGAAAGCAAGGCTTCTTACCTTCCTGGAGTACAGAATCTGCTGTTGCATGCTTGACCAGAGTCCCACCCTGCTGTTCCAAGAAGCTGTTCTGACTTCAAACTGGTTTGGGTTGTATCCAGAGGGTTGCTAGAAGTTACAAGCTGAGAGGTCAGGGTTTTAATTCTCCAACCAAAGGACTCAGGTCCAGTATCACATGAGCATTAGTTTTTGCTGCGTTAAACCTACGGAAAGGCTTTTTGTCTATGGGAAGTTTTTGTTTGATTGGAACATTTTACATACATTTGTTAAAGGTTATACATTATTGGGGTTGTTTTGTTTTTATTTGTGTAGTTGAGAATTCTGATTAATTCTAAATAACCAATATGAGGAAATTGGCAGCTAATGTTTTAATATGTGGTTTGAGAATAATACAACATATTTAAGTAACATATTAATAATGTATCTAAGAAATTAATTTGTAACATGCCAGTAAAATGAAAGATGTATTCATGAAAGATACCAGCACAAGTCAGGCACAAATTATACAACAAAGTAAATTACCCATGCATATCCAGGCCGGGGGATAATGCCAAAAGATAAAGGTGCCTTTTAATTGGTATTAGAGCTGGTTTAAACTGTTTAAAGAAATGCTGCATCATAAGAAGCCATTTTTGGGAGATACCTTCTGTAAAACGGACAGATGAATGACAGATCAATATTTGCAGGTGTCAAACTATAATTGATTGAAGGACATGCCATTGTTAGATTGGCAGAACAGCGAATGAATGAAATTGCTTTTAATTAAGTGCTGGGCTATATAATCTGGAACAAAAAGTATAACCAGTCTGCTTTTTGGCATGAAATCTGAGATATTTTGAGAATGCCTCGTAGCTAATTTGCTGTGTAGGTGAAATCAGAGATCTTCATTTCGGCCAAAAGAAATTTGCCTTGTCTTAATTGTATGTTTGTTTGTCTGAATATTTTTAAATTGTAATGATTTTGATTCTAACATTTCAACGTTTTAATAAAAACTAGTTTAATTGAAGAATTTCATTGAACTGAATAAACTTTTTTTTGCCTTTGTGAAATGAAATGTTTAATGAAAAGATTTAGTCTTTAAATTAATCAGGCCACCGAGAAGATTTTCACACTACAATTTGGTGACGATACGGAATTATCTTGGAGCTGAAGATCTAGTGATTACTTCCTCTAGAATGGGTGAGTATGTACTTTTAATTAAGCGTTGCTCACCTTTTTTAGTAGAGGGCTAGGCACTCTGAATCGCCGGATCCGTCAGATATCCGAACCCCTTGTAGATCACAAACGCAAAAAAAAATGTTTACGAAGTATATCGGCGCAAAAGTGGGGGTAGGGAAAGACGCTCTATCCACATGCAGCAGGTCCCAGGAAGGGCGCGCTGATTACACAGAATTAGTGAAATGTGCCGAAAACAGGAAGCTAAGGTGAGGGGAGCTAGTTTCGCTGAGACAGCAGTGCCGCGCACTTATTGGTTTAACAGACCGAGTAAAAATACTGGAGATTTAAACAGTAGTCTAATGATTGAGAAGTTGTTAAATATGGAAGATACAACTTAAAGAAAAAGAGAATACAAGAGTTAAATGGTAGTGAATCTTTGTGTTTTAAAATTTGCAGCAATTAATATGAATTGTTAATTCAAATCAAAATATAATAGGAAGGGGGGAGAATGTTTAGTGGAAATTACACAAAAAAGAGTGGGTGGGGATGTGTGAAGTTTACATTTGTCTCTATTGAATGTTTCGTGATAACAGCACCAACTAAATTAGGGCTATTCAACAATGGCAGTGACCTAACAGCATTTTAATTTGATTGTGAGGAGTGGGAGTTTAAAATCAGCAAAGTAATCATGAGAATGAGATAGGTAGTCCAGATCACAGTGTACTTTTAGATATAAATTTTAAATATGGGAAAGTTGAAAATCGCAATAGATATAAGGTGGGCTCAAAAGAGAATTAATTCAGCAGAATAAATAAACATTAAAGGGAGTAAACAGGGTGATTAATTGACTTTAGAAAGCCCATATCACTGTGTTAAAGCCCATATCAATGTGTTAAAGCAAGCTACTTTAATATAACAATGTTATTTGAGATGAAGAATGAATAATCAAAATAAGTTACTAGCTGGAATCAAATTGAAAGGTTTGATTTCTGTTTCAAAGATTTTGTTATGTTATGGAAGTCAGTTTCACAGCAGAGAAACTTCGTAAATTGTTAACTGCAAAATGACAATTGACGCCCCTAGAGTCTGAGGGTGATATGGATTTCCAGATGTGTATAGAGACAGTGCTGGAAGGACTGAACTGTATCAAGTTAATTGATACAAGGACAACTATATTACTAACAGACTTGAATTTACCAACTACTGATCAAACAATAGAATAACTGGGGGAGTTAAAGTCGCACTGCCCAGTATAGCAACAATTAAAAAAAAAACAGGCTCAAATCTGAATGTGTCAAAATAAAGAAGGAAGCATTCTGGGGATAGAGTTACTGTCCAGTTAGCGGTGACAATTGATGTAAGAGCAGGAAACATGAAATGGCATCACACAGTCAAACAGAATAAATAGGGAAAAAGGAAATGTTGTAGCATTTCTAGAGGAGCAGCATTTCAAACAGATTGGGAAAAGAGATCAGTCTGGAAAAAGAAAAATTGGCTGCACAGTAACCCTCGAATTTGGGCTAGAAATGAACAAGATTGTGGAAGTTTAAATGTCCCACCAGAAAAGATTCAGGGAGAAGTTCAAGCTGTTTGATGCATTATCACGCAGTTAGAAGAAGAAGGAATAGTGACAAAGACAGTGTCTTCTACTAATTCACTTGTATGGCCAATTAAGAAAACAGACAGAAGTTACACGTTAACTGTGGATTATACATCTCGAAACAGATATGCACATGGGCACACCCAATAGTTGCAAATCCAGCTAGCATTCTAAACACAATTGGGATAGGTCAAATTATTTTTACTGTATTAGATGTGGCCAATGGATTTTGGCCTATTCCAATAGCAAAAGAACATCAGTACAAATTTGTCTTCACGGTGGGAAATCAACAATACACTTGGACTCGTCTACCACAAGAGTTTCACAACAGTCCAACCATTTCTCACAAACACATGGCACAGCTAATTGAGCCTATTAAATGGGCAAGAGCCACCATTCTACAATATATAGATGATGTTTTGATTGCTTCAAACAATCACAATACACACCGTTTGGCAATATAAAATGTTGGACTCAAACTCAATCCTAAAGTGGCTCAGTTAGAGAAGGTAACATATTTGGGACACATCATTTCACAAGGCAGGGAGGAAATTCCAGAAGATTGAAAGAAGGCTGTTTTATGTGCACCACGACCACACACAGTGAAAGGAGTGAGACCAGTGTTAGGATTGTTCAATTATCGTAGGACTTTTGTGGAAGATTATGCAATACTAGCAAAAGCACTGCAAGATTCGATCAAAGGAGGTAGGCCTAGTAGAGAAAAAATAGATTGGAAAGACAAGGAAATACAGGCTTTTACTGATTTAAAGTCAGCTCTAACTAAGGCTCCGGCTTTAGGATTACCAAATCTCAGCAGGCCAATTCACATCTTTTGCCAAGAAAGTAATGGAATACAAGTAGTAGCAGTCATCCAGAAACATGGAGACAAATTAAGACCAGTAAGCTATTATTCAGCACAATTAGATTCAGTTACAAGAGGAATGCATAGATGCATAAGAGCATTAGCTTGTGCCTCTTGGGCCATAACATATAGTAAGAAGTCTCACAACACCAGGTTAAAGTCCAACAGGTTTATTTGGTAGCAAATACCATAAGCTTTTTGTTGGTATTTGCTACCAAATAAACCTGTTGGACTTTAACCTGGTGTTGTGAGACTTCTTACTGTGCTTACCCCAGTCCAACGTCGGCATCTCCACATCATAACATATACACAGACAGTAGATATGCATTTGGAGTAGTAAGTACATGGCTACATGACAGCATGGAAAAGAC
Organism: Mustelus asterias; assembly: GCF_964213995.1. NCBI lineage: Eukaryota > Metazoa > Chordata > Chondrichthyes > Carcharhiniformes > Triakidae > Mustelus > Mustelus asterias. The sequence goes on along the minus strand of NC_135825.1, from coordinate 14,734,590 downwards.
GATGGTTTGTTACTTCCAGTGGAGGACACATTAAACATGAAAATTTGATCAAAGATCTGATTCAAGCAGCACACACACCCAAGGAAGCAGCTGTGATCAAAGTTCAAGCACACGAACGAATCACTAGAAAGGACCAAGAAGGGAATTACAAAGTAGATTTAGCAGTTAAAAGTTTACTCGAAAAAAAGTTAGAGGAAACCCAATTAACTGATACAGCTGCTATACAAACCAAAGATGACACTGAATTTGATATAAAACAGATTCAAGGACAGGTCTCAGAAGAGGAGAAAAACAGATGGAAAGAATTGGGAGGAAAGAAAGAATGGGATAGAATATGGAGGAAAGATAACGGCACGGTAGCACAGAATATGAAGGAAAGATAGTGGCACGGTAGCACAGAATATGAAGGAAAGATAGCGGCACAGTGGCACAGTGGTTAGCACTGCTGCTTCACAGCTCCAGGGACCTGGGTTCGATTCCCGGCTTGGGTCACTGGCTGTGTGGAGTTTGCACATTCTCCTCGTGTCTGCGTGGGTTTCCTCTGGGGGCTCCTGATTCCTCCCACAGTCCAAAGATGTGCGGGTTAGGTTGATTGGCCATGCTAAATTGCCACTTAGTGTCCTGAGATGCGTAGGTTAGAGGGATTAGCGGGTAAATATGTAGGGATACGGGGGTGGGGCCTGGGTGGGATTGTGGGCGGTGCAGACTCGATGGGCCAAATGGCCTCTTTCTGCACTGTAGGGTTTCTATGATTTCTATGATAAGAAAATAATAGCTCTGGAAGCGATACACCAAACACTGATGAATTTACATCTTGGAGTAGCACACACTAGCAGAGATAAAATGACCACCTTAATTAAGAATTGCTGGTGGTGGAAGGATGTGGAGAAATGATCGCCAAGTTCTGCCACAAATGCATTCAGTCTGCTCAAGTCGAACCAGGACGACATTGCAAAATAAAAATGGGAAACCAACCCAGACCCAAGGGACCATGGGAAAACTTACAAATGGACTTTACAGGGCCTTTGCCAAGGAAGAAAGAGAAAAGTTATTGTTTAGTGATTATTGATCGAGTCACTCGATGGATAGAAGCATTCCCATGTAAAGATGCAACAGCCAAAACTGTGGCTTTGATATTAGCCAATGAAATCATACCCCGATGGGGAATGCAATTACAATTGGAGTCAGATCAGGGAACTCACTTCACTGGGAGAGTTCTGAGAGAAGTATGTAGAATGTTAGGAATTAAACATAAATTTCACTTACAATAACATCCACAGAGCTCAGGGAGGACAAATGAACAGAACATTGAAAAACAGTTTGGCTAAAGCCATATCGGAAGAAGGAAATAATTGGATGCAAGCTTTACCTGCAATTTTATTAAGACAAAGAAAGTAATGGAATACAAGCAGTAGCAGTCACCCAGAAACATGGAGACAAATTAAGACCAGTAAGCTATTATTCAGCACAATTAGATTCAATTACAAGAGGAATGCATAGATGCATAAGAGCATTAGCTTGTGCCTCTTGGGCCATAATGTATACACAGACAGTAGATATGCATTTGGGGTAGTACATGGCTACATAATAGCATGGAAAAGACGATGGTTTGTTACTTCCAGTGGAGGACATGTTAAACATGAAAATTTGATCAAAGATCTGATTCAAGCAGCACACACACACAAGGAAGCAGCTCTGATCAAAGTTCAAGGACACAAACAAATCACTAGAAAGGACCAAGAAGGAACATCTTGAGGAACAGGATTAATCCCATTTGAACTGAAGACAGGTAGAGCAATGCATCTCCCAGAAGATGTTATCATAGGGAGAGGGGAGTTAATAAATGGAAAAGAAGCAGTCTATCAATGCATGAGAGACTTAATAACCCGATTACATTCCTTAAAAAAAAAGTAGTCATTTAGCAACAACATAAAGATTGGATGAAATTAGCTGGAAAAAGAAAATCCAAATTTACCAACTGCGGGAGATAGGGTTATGGTACAATTAATGTCTGACAAAAAAGATTAAGCACTGGATGGGATGGCAGGAAAAACACGTGCTTTGGTTGATGAAAAACATGGTCCAAGATGGAGACACTCGACACAGCTGAAACCTTACCCAAAGGGTTAAATTAGTAAAAATAATCTGGATAAATTCATTTGTATAAAAATGTTTTAGGCTTTTTAGTCAAATCAGATGGTATAGTAAAGCAACCTAGAAAATGTTTATAATCAAATGTTAAATTTATGATTATTGATTCTAATTGCGAGGCCTTAGGGCCATATTGAGTGTAAAATCGAAGAACTGTATATACAAAGAAAGAAAAAATCAACCATCCATTGAAGACAGAAAACACCAATGAATAACAAGCCAGAACAATCTTTGAACAAGGAACAAAAACAGAGCACGTTTAAAATAAGTGCATTATTGTTATTAACATAAACAGAATTTGAGTAATAACAAACGGTAAAAAAAAGATTATATTACATCTTGTAATAACATGTATGTTTTTTATTGTGTGAATAGATTATCAGGAGTTTAACAGAAACACTTAACTGTATTTGGCGTACACAGCTCATGTATCTAATGTTGGGTATGTACTCATATACCAATTCATGCGGGGAAGAGCTTTCCTTTGCGGACAATCCCTTTAAGGTAAGAGGAATTGATAATATAGGATCAATTAACCCAATCGTTCAGGAAACCTAGAGGAAGGATAGTGGGATTTGCAAAGGAGTGCGAGAGAGCAGATTTTTTCAATGACAGATCATGCACAGGAAAGTCAGGTTACTTGAATAGATACTTACCTATTACAGCCAAACAAGCACCCAATTTGATTCTAATTGATACAAGATTAGAGGAACAAGGAATATTATGCATCAAGGTGTTCAGGGAAGCATAGATATTGGGATTAGTAAATGACATCTACACCATAGATGTCAGGAGCAGGATTTGCTTAAGCCCGCCGGTGGATGATCACATGTGCAACATGAAATATACCCAACACTTCAGGGAACTTATTGGATTTGTGCCAACAAATCTTACCCATGGCTGCCCAAAGGTAGGAAAGGAGTTTGTTACTTTAGAATATGTAGATCTACAATTTTACCACACTGATCAATTACCAGAGGAAACTACCAGTCGTCGACGTACTGCAGTGGGCATAGACTATTTCTTTGGAATAATGGTGCCAGGGTATTCACATATAAGACCGACAATGGCATTGGAAAATATTGCTTATATCTTGGAAAGGGTAGCTAATGGCACAGTTACTGCTGTATCACAAATCAATGATGAAATGCTAGCAATGCGTACAGTTGCGTTACAGAATCGGTTGGACTTCATTCTTGCAGCAAGAGGAGGAACTTTGATTGGATCGAAATGCTGCACTGCATATCACATATTTCAGAGAATATCACCAATCTGGTAACTCATATTCAGAAGGAGGTCAAGAAGTTAGAAAAACCAGAGCCATTCTCTCTGGAAAAATGGACAACAGGATGGATCAAAATATGTGAAAAGAACATATTAATCGGAGCTACATATCTTTTTGCTTATTTACTGCCAATTATTGTAACTATAATGCTACTCAAATGTTGTTGTTTGACCACAAGCCAGACTGTTGCAAGAGTAACATCGATCAAGGAAGAGAAGGAAGAAATACCAATTACTTTTCTTTTTTTAAGGGCGTCTTGACAAATACATGAATAGGATGTGAATAGAGGGATATGGTCCCCGGAAGGGTAGGGGGTTTTAGTTAAGTCGGGCAGCATGGTCGGTGCAGGCTTGGAGGGCCGAAGGGCCTGTTCCTGTGCTGTAATTTTCTTTGTTCTTTGTACTTTTAAAACAAGAGCCTTTCTTTTAACTAAAAACACCTTCACTGTACTCGAAAGTTAATATATCCTTCGTAAGGTGTAGGTTGGGATTCTCCGGTCTCGTCGATGGGGGAACCCGTTGCGAGCGAGAATGGAAAATTTGGCTTTCCAACCAGAAGTGAACACTGCAAAATCCCTGCACCAAAGCACAGCCTGAGTGTCTAAAATTGAACTTTGTACCCTGGATGCCATCTCATCAAGTCGATGTACAAGAAATAATTTTGTTAATTCATTCGTGGGACATGGGCGTCATTGGCTGGCCAGCATTTATTGCCCTTGAGGAGAAGGCAGTTGAGAGTCAACCACATTGCTGTGGCTCTGGAGTCACATATAGGCCAGGTCAGGTAAGGATGGCAGATTTGTTCCCCAAAGGGCATTAGTGAACCAGATTGGTTTTTCCGACAATTGACAATGGTTTCTTGCTCATTAGTAGATTCTTAATTCCAGATATTTTTTATTGAATTCAAATTCCACCATCTGCCGTGGTGGGATTCGAACCGGGTCTCCAGAAACATTAACTGAGTTTCTGGATTAATAGACTAGCAATAATACCGCTAGGCCATCGCCTCCGCCGAATAAGTGAATTCCAGATGCACATCACCCTCTGGGTAATAAAGATTTTCCTCGTCTCCTCTAATCCATCTACCAATCACCTTCAACCTGCGCCACCTGGTAACTGACCCCTCAGCTGGGGGAATCAAGTCTCACCTGACTGCCCTGTCTAGGCCCTTCATAATTTTGCACACCTCCATTAGGTCACCCTGTAACCTGCTCTGTTCTATGGAGGAAAACCCTAGTTTATCCAATCTCTCCTCATTGCTGCAAATTTGAATCCCTGCCAACATTCTTGTAAATCTTCTCTACACTCTCTCCAGAGCAATTATGTCCTTCACAGAATCATAGAATCCCTACAGTGCAGAAGGAGGCCATTTAGTCCATCAGGCCTGCACTGACAACAATCCCACCCAAGCCCTATCCCTGTAACCTCATGTATTTACCCCACTACTCCCCCTAACCTACAAGTCTTGGGACACTAAGGGGCAATTGAGAATGGCCAATCCACCTAATGTGCACATCTTTAGAGTGTGGTAGGAAACTGGAGCACCCGGAGGAAACCCACAAAGACATGGGGAGTACATGCAAACACGGAAATTCAACCGCAGCAGAATTGAACCCGGGTCCCTGGCACTGTGAGGCAGCAGTGCTAACCACTGTGCCACTGTACCACACTGTAATCTGGTGACCAGAAATGTACACAAAGCTCCAGCTGGCCTAACCAGTGTTTCATACAGTTCCTGCATTACATCCCTACTTTTGTATCCAATACTTCACCCAAATAATGGAAAACAATCCATGTTCTTTCCTGACCACCTTGTCCACCTGGGCTGCAGAGATAGGAAATTTTCAGTTGGTACGTCCCCTTGAGTCCTCAAAAAGCAATGATAAAGACACACGCCCGCAGTGTTTGCCAGGAACACAAAGGGTCTTTATTAATAAGGGAAACTGTACAGAGACTGGCAGCCAGCTCACCAACTGCCCATGTCTCTATGTGCCTCCTACATGGCTTACGTCTGTCTTCTGCCTATGTGAGGATTCTACCCCATGGGATGATTACCCACTCAATTGGTTGCTCCCAAGCCAGATGAGCTTCTTCTGCTGTGTTGCCCTTAATGACCACAATTACCACAGGAATCAAAAATACAAGTAGCTGTCTGCTCTGTGTGCTGTGCCTTAACCCCTGTGCTTCTTAGCAACACAGCCTGTATCACCTGCTTGATCCCCTTCCCCACAATTCCAAGGCACAGGTAAGCAAAACATCCATTTGTGGGCTGAAAAATTGAGGCTGACTATTAACGTGTAGCATTTCGTGGCTGAAAAGAGGTGGCGGAGGGAAGGGGGTTTAACTATGCACCAAGCATAGGAGAAACACAAATGTTTAGGGCCGAAGAAATAGAACTTTTTCATATGCCAGGTCAACTTAAAGGCCCCAACCTACACTAATAGAAGAGCAAGCAGCAGCCATAGACCAAACAGTTCCTTGAACCTGTTCCATCATTTAATAAGATCATTGCTGAACTTTGACTTCAGCCCCCCACATTCCGGCCAATCACCATTTCCCATGATTCCCTTGGAATCCAAAAATGTCCCTAACCCTGCCTTGAATATATTCAATGACAGAGGGGGAGCTTCTCCTACCCTGCCACGCTAATGTTCTGTCGCAGTGGGGTGGGAGAATCTCGCGGCCAAACATTCGCGGGATTCGCGCATGCGTTCCCGCTGCGAGCACATCTCCCAGTCTGTGCCCCTGGCACTACCCAAGGGGCAAAGTGCCAATGAGCAGGGGGCACCTTGGCACTGCCCATTGGGCATCAGGCAGTGCCAAGGGGGGAGCCTATTGGCGGTAGGGCGTAAGGGGATTCCGCTGCCGCTCTGCGTTTGGATCGATGGGAGCAGGAAGGAGGCCAGCAATTGGGGTGGGCTGGGGCCGGGGCGGGGGGGGGGGGGGTGGTCAGCCACGTAGGGGGTCTGCCTGCTGGGGTGTCTGCACTGCGGGGTGGTGAAGGGGATTGGCACTGCGCGAGGGGTCTAGAGATCGGGGTGGTCTGTGACGGGGACAGGGGTCTAGCTGGCCAGGGAATGGTTGTGGGGGGCAGCGATTAAGCTGGCCAGCAACTGGGATGTTGACAGTGCGGGGACACTGCGCATGCGCAGAGGCCTGCTGGTTTCAGCCTCCCTGGTGGGATCAGGCCACCCCATCCTGAAATTCAATGATATTTATGCTGGTGGCCTCTGCAATGCACAGAGTGCGGGAGATTCTAGTGTGAACTCCCACTGAAAAAACAGCGTGAATTAATCCAGTTTTCACGCAAATCCAACAATTAGAATTTTTTTGGGAGCATTCTGCCAAGAGTATCCATAGCTATGTGGAATAGAGAATTCTGTAGATTCGCAAGCCTCTGAGAGAACATCTAGGCCAGAAATTTCCCATCCCGCCTGCTGCGGGAATCGTAACGGTCAGGACAGAAAGTTAGGCAGATTATTTAAAAGTCTCCTGACCTTGGGCTGGAAAATCGGGCCTTGTGGCGTGTGTAACTGAAGAATCCCACCCCTAATGTTTCTGAGGGGTGGGAAAAGAGGGATATGAGTTTCAGTCCGGAGTTAGAAGGAAACTAAGGGGGAGAGTTATATTAGACCATGAAATGCATTCATTGACCCTGAAATATTTCATTTACTCCAGGAATGCAAATAGCCAAGATGGAGGTGAAGTGATATTTGGAGGAATTGACTACAGTCTCTACTCAGGTGAGATCACCTGGGCACCGGTTATTCAAGAAGCGGACTGGACAATCGCTCTTCAAGGGTGTGGTGAACCATCGTTGGTTACCACTGTGGGGTTATTCTAATGTTGCTGTTGGGTTAGGGGGTTGACACTGTGGGGTTGTTATAATGTTGTTGTTGGGCTAGGGTGTTTACACTGTGGGATTAATACACCTGTGGTGGATGCTGTTGTGGCACATCCCAGTCGGGCCCCGCCTCCTGGGAGAGGTATAAGACCCTCTGCTCAGGCGGGACCCCTCCAGTCTGGAATGGTGTACTCGTGTTTAAATAGTTCCATTGTTTGTCAATAAAAGCCTTCAATTACTGAAGCCTTGTACCTCGTGCTTGATTGTCGCGCATCAATTTTATTGACAAACACGAAACTCTCGACAGTAAAGAGAGTATGGAGCAAATGCTAAAACCAGAGCGTCTGACGCTGGATCCACCTGCGGTCGGCGCCTCTAACACCTTCGACCACTGGCTGAAGTGTTTCGAGGACTACCTGGCAGCCTTTGCAGCAGTTACTACGGATAACGACAGACTCCAGGTCCTCCATGCGAGGGTAAGCGACACTGTCTACCTCGCGATTCGTGCGGCCACCACTTACCCGAGGGCCCTCGAGCTCTTGAAAAAGCGATACACGAGGCCTCCCAACGAGATCCACGCTCGTTACCTCCTCGCTACACGACGTCGGCAGTCGGGCGAAACCATGGAGGACTACGCCAATGAGCTCTTGCAGCTTGCCAGGGGCTGCGACTGCAAAGCTGTGTCGGCTGAGCAGTACATGTACGACCTCGCCCGAGATGCGTTTGTGGCAGGGGTAGGGTCTTCGTACATCCGGCTCAAGCTGTTGGAGAAAGGGAATCTCAACCTGACCCAAGCGATGGAGATGGCTGAAATGCTGGAGGCGGCGTCGAAAAGCTTGGCCCTGTATCCAGAGGACCACGTGGAGACAACGTGGCAGGAGCAGTCACAAATCCCTCCTCGCCCCACGGGCTCGCGCTCCCATATCGACCCGACGACGGCGGCAGCTCCAGGCGGCCCGCGGTGCTATTTTTGCGGAGGAGCCAAGCATCCACGGCAACAGTGTCCAGCTAAAACGGTGATCTGCAATCAGTGCAGTAAAAAGGGGCACTACGCAAAAGTCTGCAGATCGAAGCCCAAGAACGGCAGTGCAGCCTATGACCCTCCAGAGCGGAGATCATCTCCATCGGCGTCGCAGTACCCACGAGGTCCGACCACGTGCGAGCCCAGGACGACGCCATTGTGGCTGGCGGAGGAGGAGGATGACCACCAGGAGTCGCTACGCTTGGCGCCCTCACCCATGTGCGATTCATGGGGGCGGCCATCTTGGTCGACGACGACCAGGAGCGACCAGCAGGGGTCCTCAGCATCAACCTTGGCTGCCTGCAGTGACGTCCAAGGGCCAACGGTGGCATCGATCACCCTGGACCAGGCTAAGCATCACAGGCTTGACTGTTCGATGATGAACATTAAGGTAAATGGTCGTACTGTGTATTGTCTGTTTGATAGCGGGAGCACCGAGAGTTTTATTCACCCTGACACTGCAAAGAGGTGTGGACTCCGGGTTCTACCTGCCAAACAGACAATTTCTATGGCATCACGGTCCCGGTCTGTACCGATCCAAGGACGTTGTGTGGTAACTCTGGAGGTGCAGGGCACAATTTACGAGCGATACAGGCTCCTTGTGTTGCCGCATCTTTGCGCGCCAATTCTCCTCGGACTAAACTTTATGGTCCACATGAAGAGTGTGATCCTACAGTACGGTGGGCCACTCCCTTCGCTGGCAGTAGGGAATCAGCCGCAGCCTCCAAATCGTCCAAAGCGCCCCGCATGCAATCTTTCCACACTAAAGATCACCACACCCTCTTTATTTAAGAATCTGGTACCAGGCTGCAAGCCCATCGCTACTAAAAGTAGGCGTTACAGCGCTGAAGACCGGATCTTCATCAGATCTGAGGTTCAGCGGCTCCTCAAAGAAGGGATCATACAGTCCAGCGTTAGTCCGTGGAGAGCACAGGTCGTGGTGGTTAAGAGCGGGAACAAACCCCGGATGGTCATCGACTACAGTCAGACCATTAATCGTTATACGCAGCTGGATGCGTATCCTCTCCCGCGCATATCTGATATGGTCAATCAGATTGCGCAGTACCGGGTGTTCTCCACCATAGACCTTAAGTCCGCCTACCACCAACTCCCCATCCGCCCAGAGGACCGACAATACACGGCTTTTGAGGTGGATGGTCGTCTGTATCAGTTTCTTAGGGTTCCATTTGGTGTCACCAATGGGGTCTCGGTCTTCCAGCGTGCTATGGACCGAATGGTGGACCAGAACGGGTTGCGGGCTACCTTCCCGTACCTGGATAATGTCACAATCTGCGGCCATGACCAGCAGGACCATGACACAAACCTCCAGAACTTTTTGCGCACTGCGTCTCGCCTGAATCTGACCTATAACAGGGAGAAGTGTGTGTTCCGTACGCGCAGGTTAGCTATCCTGGGATACGTGGTGGAAAACGGGGTCATTGGCCCTGATCCAGACCGTATGCGCCCCCTTGCTGAACTTCCCTTGCCCGCTAGCGCAAAAGCACTGAGGAGATGCCTCGGCTTCTTCTCTTATTATGCGCAGTGGGTCCCCAACTACGCGGACAAAGCCCGTTCGCTCATCAAGTCCACGACCTTCCCACTCACGCCAGAGGCCCAATTGGCCTTCAAGGCATTGAAAAGCGACATTGCGAAAGCCACGATGCACGCGGTGGATGAATCCATCCCTTTTCAGGTGGAAAGTGATGCATCTGATTTCGCCCTGGCCGCCACACTAAACCAGGCAGGCAGGCCCGTCGCGTTTTTTTCCCGCACCCTTCAAGGTCCCGAAATTCGGCATTCAGCGGTGGAGAAGGAGGCCCAGGCTATTGTGGAGGCCATCAGACACTGGCGCCATTACCTGGCGGGGAGGCGGTTCACCCTGATCACGGATCAGCGATCCGTGGCGTTTATGTTCAATAATACGCAGAGGGGCAAGATCAAGAATGACAAGATCTTGCGGTGGAGAATTGAGCTCTCCACCTATAATTACGATATTATGTATCGTCCAGGGAAACTCAATGAGCCCTCGGATGCCCTCTCGCGCGGAACATGCGCTACCATGCAGGAGGACCGCTTGAACGCCCTCCATAATGATCTGTGCCATCCTGGGGTCACTTGGCTCTACCACTTCATCAAAGCCCGCAACCTGCCCTACTCGGTGGAGGATGTCAGGTCAGTAACAAGAAGCTGTCGGATTTGCGCGGAATGCAAACCGCACTTTTACCGACCTGACCGGGCACAATTGGTCAAAGCCACTCGCCCCTTCGAGAGGCTGAGTGTGGATTTTAAGGGCCCCCTTCCCTCAACAGACCGGAACGTGTACTTTCTTAACATCATAGATGAGTACTCCCGGTTCCCGTTTGTTGTCCCCTGTGCGGACACGTCGACTGCCATGGTGATCAAGGCATTCCGTGATCTTTTTACCCTGTTCGGGTACCCCTGCTATATACATAGCGACAGGGGCTCGTCGTTCATGAGTAACGACTTGAGGCAATTCCTGCTCTCATACGGGATTGCCTCTAGTAGAACCACGAGTTACAACCCTAGGGGCAACGGACAGGTGGAGAGAGAGAATGCTACAGTCTGGAAGGCTGTCTTATTGGCGCTGAAGTCCAGAGGCCTTCCAGTCTCCCATTGGCAGGAGGTCCTTCCAAATGCGCTTCACTCCATTCGCTCCCTCCTGTGTACGGCAACCAATGCTACTCCCCACGAGAGGATGTTCTCATTCCCTCGGAAGTCGTCCTCGGGGATATCCTTACCAGCCTGGTTGACGTACCCAGGACCCGTCCTTCTGCGGCGACATGTAAGGGCCCGCAAGTCCGACCCCTTGGTCGAACCGGTCCACCTCCTCCACGCCAACCCTCAGTATGCCTATGTGGCATATCCTGACGGGCGAGAGGACACAGTCTCGATCCGAGACCTGGCGCCAGCAGGGGACGTAGCAACTCCTGTCGCTCCCATACCCCCTGTCACGAATCCCCTATCGCTTATTTCTTCCCCGGACGTGGCGCAGTCAGCACCGGGACCAGTGCATAACAGTTATACTCCTATGTACAGCTTGCCTGAGACTCGGAGATCGGCGCCACCACAGAAGGTACCGGGATCCCCTGCACCACCGCTTCACCAGGGTCAACCGGCCCATGAGTCCTCGAGGGGACAGCCGGACGCTGTTTTGGAGAGAACGCCACCGCAAGCACCTGCTCCGGTGTCACAACCGGTGTTGAGGAGGTCACAGCGACGGTGCGGTCCTCCAGACCGTCTGGACTTGTAGATTTTTTTTGTATATATGTAGTCCGTTTTCGCACCCCGCCGGCCTTTGTTTTCAAAGGAGGGGTGAATGTGGTGAACCATCGTTGGTTACCACTGTGGGGTTATTCTAATGTTGCTGTTGGGTTAGGGGGTTGACACTGTGGGGTTGTTATAATGTTGTTGTTGGGCTAGGGTGTTCACACTGTGGGATTAATACACCTGTGGTGGATGCTGTTGTGGCACATCCCGGTCGGGCCCCGCCTCCTGGGAGAGGTATAAGACCCTCTGCTCAGGCGGGACCCCTCCAGTCTGGAATGGTGTACTCGTGTTTAAATAGTTCCATTGTTTGTCAATAAAAGCCTTCAATTACTGAAGCCTTGTACCTCGTGCTTGATTGTCGCGCATCAAAGGGTAAGTGAGAAAGAAATAAAACAGTAGTCACAGTTGAACTTAGATTGTATAGTTGCTGCCACACATTGCTTGAGATCTCACCCTAGAACACAAGGAATTTGTGGTAAAATAAAATTACCATTAAGCCCCACAAGCCCACCCATTTTAAATCAAACTCAATCCAATACACTCACCTTTCCATCCTATCCTCAAATCCCTCCCTTCTCCTGCAGTGAATCTTGTGCGTCTTGAAGCCAGTCGTGTTTCTATCGCTTTCTGTAATAACGTATCGTGCAAGAGAATTGCCGATTGCATAAAATAAATCTTTCTCATTTCCCCTCCCTCTCCCAACTTCCCAAGTTGTATTTCAACTCTTCAGCATAATGAACAATTTGCTCAGGTTAGCGTTGCCCAGCATGAACTAAAGCGAAACCACTTTTCAATATTCATCAGTGAGAACTAGGGAATGATTTCTCTGCAGATTGAGAGTTTTTTGTGTAATTTGATGGCTTTACAGATATTTCAGTGCTCAATAGCAGCACAAAGCTCTGTCAATGCCAATAGTTCTTTCAATTCTTTATTTCATTTTACCTGATTGAAATATTAAGCTGTGTACTTTATTACTTTGTGCAGGAATTGTGCTTCATATAAAGTGTAAATGTTTGAGAAAAGAAGGAATCACATGAGAGTTCCATCTTGGTTGCCATGTTCGTGTGTGAATTTAAGTTAGGGCAGTCTACAGCAAACACCCTGAATAGATGGTACAGCACGGCACGGTTTCTCAGTGGTTAGCACTGCTGCCTCACAGCACCAGGGACCCGGGTTCGATTCCGGCCTTGGGTGATTGTCTGTGTGGAATTTGCACGTTCTCCCTGTGACTGTGTGGGTTTCCTCCGGGTGCTCTGATTTCCTCCCACAGTCCAAAGATTTGCAGGTTAGGTTCGTTGGCTGTGATATACTGCCTCGTGGTGTCAGGATGATTCGTAGGGCAAATACATGGGGTTACAGGGATACGTCTTGGGTAGGATTGTTGTTGGGGAGGGCTCAATGGACCAGATCGTCTCCTTCAACACAGTAGTGATTCTATGATGAAAACTATCCCTCAATTTGCCATTCACTCGGAAAAGCTATACAGATGGTTTACAAGGAAAGTGGACAGTACTCAACAGGATGAGGGAATGAGAAAACATTTGGAAGGGGTGTGAGCTAATTGGATAGTTCTACCAAAGACCCAACACCAGCATGATGAACTAAATTGCCTCCTTCTGTGCTACACCATTCTGTGATAAATCTGTGATTCTAAGTGCCAATCAGCTGCATTGCAGACCTGTTTTTGCTGCAGGAACTATCGTAAATTCAATTCTCCCTTCCAGCGTGAATATCAATGGCCAAAATACCTTCTGTTCCCAAGGATGCCAAGCTGTAGTCCACACTGGAACCTCCCGGATCACCGTCCCACATGAAGATATAAGTACACTGTATCAGGAAATCGGCGCTTATCAGGACTCAGCCGGTGGGGTAAGTTGTCGTAACAAATGCCAATTGATTCTGGACCGGCAGCACAATTGAGAATGTTGCCCCATGCTGACAATGAAAGGATTGCAAGGCAATAAATACCAACAATAATTCATGTTACCTGATCACAGATAATTGATGAAATATTTCCATTTCAATTCTCTTCCTCCACCTAGTGGTGCACTAAGGCAAACTCTTGTCTGATTCCACAGCTAGTAATTCCCAGAAGAGGTCCCTAGTGGGCAGCACGGTGGCACAGTGGCTAGCACTGCTGCCTCACAGCACCAGCGACATGGTTTGGTGCCTGGGTTGGATGACTGACTGTGTGGAGTTTGCATGTTCTCCCCGTGTCTGCGTGGGTTTCCTCCGGGTGCTCCGCTTTCCTCCCACATTCTGAAAGACATGCTGCTTAGGTGCATTGCCCATGCTAAATTCTCCCTCAGTGTGGCGACTAGGGGATTTTCACAGTAACTTCATTGCAGTGTTAATGTAAGCCTAATTGTGACACTAATAAATAAACTTTAAACTTAAACTTAAATGGCATCAATTGTAAGTGATTAATTGACATAATAGGGTTGATATCTGGAGGAACATCATCATGGAAGGAGTGACCACATCAAGTAAGGTAAGGTAAGTAAGGATGATATGATGGCCAAAGTTTTATTCTTGGTGAATGAGCTACGTTAGTTGGTTAAATGAAAACTCTTATTCCTCGAGGTCTATTACCAAGCACTTTGTAATCAAACATTTCTCTTTTTGACACCAATTATCAGTGTCAAGATCGCCAGCAGCAAGTATGGCATCATGTTAAATGCACAATGAAGCTTCTAGTATACTGCCCTGAATTGTGCCTTAACCACAACCAAAGCTGACTCACTACAATATCAATGTTATTCGCCCCATTTCCTACAATGCATGTGTTTAGAGTTCTTTGCATGGAGCTGCCCATTGTTACTCAGGTATATGTTCGAGGAATTGAGGTTCAACCTCGTTTTACTTCAGATCCTTCCAATTGCGAGAGAGAAGAAACATTAATTCCATCACTTTGAATTGAATTTGAATTTGAGTTGTGGAACTGAATGGGTGGTGGATTAATTCACCGTGTCATCGCCTTCTATTTTAAATGCCATTAGGGCAATATTAATCCTTAGGTGCACGGTGTTACGGGTAATGTATTAGCATGGATAAAGGATTGGTTAACTAACAGAAAGCAAAGAGTGGGTGTAAATGGGTGTTTTTCTGGTTGGCGATCAGTGACTAGTGGTGTGCCTCAGGGATCAATTGTTTACGATTTACGTAGATGATTTGGAGTTGGGGACCAAGTGTAGTGTGTCAAAATTTGCAGATGACACTAAGATGGGTGGCAGAGCAAAGTATGCAGAGGACGCTGAAAATCTGCAAAGGGATATAGATAGTCTAAGTGAGTGGGCGGGGATCTAGCAGATGGAGTACAATGTTGGTAAATGTGAGGTCATCCATTTTGGTAGGAATAACAGCAAAATGGACTACTATTTAAATGGTAAAAAATTGCAGCATGCTGCTGTGCAGAGGGACCTGGGTGTCCTTGTGCAGGAATCTCAAGGAGTTGGTTTGCAGGTGCAGCAGGTAATTAAGAAGGCAAATGGAATTTTGTCCTTCATTGCTAGAGGGATGGAGTTTAAAAATAGCGAGGTTATGTTGCAGCTGTATAAGGTGCTGGTGAGTCCACAACTGGAATACTGTGTACAGTTTTGGTCTCCTTACTTGAGAAATGATATAATGGCACTGGAGGGGGTGCAGAGGAGATTCACTAGATTGATTCTGGAGTTAAGAGGGTTGGCTTATGAGGAGAGACTGAGTAGACTGGGGCTATATTCATTGGAATTCAGAAGAATGAGGCGAATCTTATAGAAACATATAAGATTATGAAGGGAATAGATAAGATAGAAGCAGGGAAGTTGTTTCCACTGTCGGGTGAAACTAGAACTAAGGGGCATAGCCTCAAAATAAGGGGGAGCAGATTTAGGACTGAGTTGAGGAGGAACTTCTTCACACAAAGGGTTGTGAATCTGTGGAATTCCCTACCCAGTGACACAGTTGAGGCTACCTCGTTGACTGTTTTTAAGGCAAAGATAGATAAATTTTTGAACAATAAAGGAATTAAGGGTTATGGTAAGTGGAGCTGAGTCCACAAAAAGATCAGCCATGATCTTATTGAATAGCGGAGCAGGCTCGAGGGATGTGGTGGACCATCGTTGGTTCCCACAGGATAATGCTGAGCCAGGGGCTGGCCAGGACTACAAGGATGTACATATGTTACTGTTGGATTGTGCTATTGTTGCTGTTGGGTTAAGGTGGGGTTGTTACACCTTTGTATTGTAGTGTTGTGGCACATCCCAGTCGGGCTCCGCCTCCTGGGAGAGGTATAAGAGTCCCTGCTCTGGCCGGGACCCCTTCAGTCTGGGATAGTGTATATAAGTTCTGGTAGCTTTATTAACAGTAAATAAAAGCCTTTCATTTACTGAGCTTCAAGCCTCGTGTCTGAATAGTGCATCAATTTTATTTACTGTCGTTAAACTCTCGTCGGAAAAAAAAAGAGAGAGAGTATGGAGCAAATTCTCAAGCCGGAACGCCTTACGCTAGATCCACGTGCGGTGGACGCTTCTAACACCTTCGACCACTGGCTGAAGTGTTTCGAAGACTACCTGGCAGCCTCCGCAGCGGTCACCACAGATGATGACAGACTCCGGGTCCTCCATGCGAGGGTAAGCGACACTGTCTACCTCGCGATCCGTGCGACCACTAATTACCCTAAGGCCCTCGAGCTTCTAAAGAAGCGCTATACAAAACCACCTAACGAGATACACGCTCGTTACCTCCTAGCCACACGACGACGGCAGTCGGGCGAAACGATGGAGGAATATGCAAATGAGCTCCTACAGCTAGCCAGGGGCTGTGACTGCAAAGCTGTGTCGGCTGAGCAGAGCATGTACGACCTCGCCCGAGATGTGTTTGTGGCCGGGGTCGGATCGTCGTACATTCGACTTAAACTGTTGGAGAAGGGTAACCTTAATCTTACCCAGGCCATCGAGTTAGCAGAGATGCTCGAGTCGGCTTCAAAGAGCTTAGTTTTATACCCGGAGGACCACGTGGAGACAACGTGGCAGGAACAGTCGCAAATCCCTCCTCGTCCCTCGGGTTCGAAATGCTGTGCAATGGCGTGCTCCCATTCGGGCCAGATGACGGCTGCAGCCCCGTGCGGCCCGCGGTGCTACTTCTGTGGAGGAGCGAAGCATACCCGGCAAAAGTGTCACGCTAAAGCTGTATTGTGCACCGCATGCGGTAAAAAAGGGCATTATGCAAAGGTGTGCCGATCTAAACCCAGGAACGGCAGTGCGGCCTGCGATTCTTCAGAGCTTGGGTCATCATCGTCAAAGTCGTTGCGGAGTTCGTCCACGTGCGAGACCAGGACGACGCCATTACGGTCGACGGAGTCGGAGGAGTATGACCACCAGGGGTCGCTGAGTTTGGCGCCCTCACCCACGTGCGATTCATGGGGGCAGCCATGTTGGTCGACACTGACCACGAACGACCAGCAGGGGTCCTCCGCATCGATTTCAGCTGCCTGCAGTGGCGCTCATGAACCAACGGTGTACATATGTTACTGTTGGGTTGTGCTATTGTTGCTGTTGGGGTTAGGGTGGGGTTGTTACACCTTTGTACTGTAGTGTTGTGGCACATCCCAGTCGGGCTCCGCCTCCTGGGAGAGGTATAAGAGTCCCTGCTCTGGCTGGGACCCCTTCAGTCTGGGATAGTGTATATAAGTTGTGGTAGCTTCGTTAACAGTAAATAAAAGCCTTTCATTTACTGAGCTTCAAGCCTCGTGTCTGAATAGCGCATCAGTTCATAACCATTCAATCCCAGGTATCATTCTGGTGAATCTGTACTGCACCCACTGCAAAACCAATATATCCTCCATGAGGTGGGTATAGTGCTCCCGATGGCAGCTGGAATTCTCCAATGTCATACACGGTGGCACAGTGCTGAGCACTGCTGCCTCAGAGGGCCAGGATCCTGGGTTCAATTCCCAGCTTGGGTCATTGTCTGTGTGGAATCTGCACGTTTCCTCCCACAGTCCGAAAGACGTGCTGGTTAGGTGCATTGGCCATGTTAAATTCTCCCTCAGTGCACCCGAACAGGCTTCAGAGTGTGGCGACCAAGGGATTTTCACAGTAACTTCATTGCAGTGTTAATGTAAGCCTACATGTGACATGAATAAATAAACTTGAAAACTTTTGCCACTGCTGTCAGTGAGAATGGAGAATTTGGCGCTCAGCCAAGTCTCTATTCACTGCAGCGGGACTGGAGAATCCCAGCTGCGGGCGAGGTTGGAGAATTTCGGTTGGGGCTGACTAGAGTTCTGTGTGCTGTAAACATCCATACAATATCATTTGAGCCCTTTTGAGATAAAGGCCAACATTCCATGAGTTATTTTAGTGATTTTTTAACAATGTTTTTGTAATTTCTGTACTTGGACTTCTAAGTCTCTCTGTTCACCCACACTTACAACTTTCTCACCAGTTAGAAGGGAGGGAGGATTACAGAAGACCAAGAATTTTAAAACTGAGGCTTTGCCAGATCAGGGCACAAGTTAAAGGAAACCACTTGAGTATAACATGAGAAACGGCCTGCATTTTCACATCAGAGATTAGCTGGAATAGGAAATCCGTTAGTTTACAGGTGTTGGAACTTTCTTCACCGTCCACAAGGCAAGAAGCAGACAAACTAGGATGAATATTTTGCAAAGCTTTATTGTAATTCTCATTTACGTACAAGAAGAAATGGTAATCTTCAGGAGGAAATAGTTTCTCAGATAGAGAGCGGAATATTTCAGTAAAAGGTTGTGGTGGTAATTAGGAAAGAATGAGACTAATGAGTGAGGCCCAGGTAGTGTCAGAACAAATCCTCATTTGCAAAAATAGACACTCCACAATGCA
The DNA here is from genome assembly GCF_964213995.1 of Mustelus asterias. NCBI lineage: Eukaryota > Metazoa > Chordata > Chondrichthyes > Carcharhiniformes > Triakidae > Mustelus > Mustelus asterias. The sequence continues at coordinate 14,716,160 of NC_135825.1, read as the reverse complement.
ATCAGTCTCTGAAGGAAGATCATTGACGTCAGGTAGGGAGTCACCTGGAGAAACTCCTGCTTTATTTGCCGGGCTACAGGCACAAGTTAGAAAGATGGGACAGCTTTAGCGAATCCCATTCTGTTGTTGCCTCTGTCGTAGATTGAGTAGAACTCCCGCAGGAAGACATCACCCAAGATCCAGAATAGTCCGTTTCGGGTTGGGGCACGCAGGTAGGTGGATTGGATTGCAACTACACAATAGCCATAACTCTGTAAGACATGAGATAATGATAATCCATTAGACCAATCAACAGATTAAAGAAGCAAATATTAGGTAAAGGTTTATTAATTTCAGCTTTAGATTAAAATCCTGCGGAAATCCTTCCAATTTACACTTTTCCTGCCTTATCATAGGACCTTATCATAGGAAGGTTACTTTTTCAGAGTTGATGATAACAATTGCACAAATTGCTTAAAGTGATTAATGTTAATGTGCACCTTTTGTAACTGCCACACTATATCCTGTACCCTGTCCTTTCCTTCTCCCCTAGGTACTCTATGAATGGTATGTTTTGCCTGTGTAGTGCAAGACACAACACTTTTCACTGTATCGCAATACATGTGACAATAATAAATCAAATCAATATATTTTATTTGGTACTCAGTTATCCCTGACAGTAATGTTTCTAACTCCCACTCAAATAGCTTAAATTGGGTCTTCAATTCTTCAGCCATTTGAAGATGGAATTTTATGATTCTGCCACCACAAGTAGAATTGTCTGTGGTGTGATGGCATGGATTCCACTGGAGATAGAGGGCATCAAGGAGGAAGGGATGGGGAAAAAATAAATCTATCAGGAGATCTATTCTACCAGAAAAATTAGTGACTGGAAAATAGCATTATCTTCATTAAATCCAGTCATAAAGAAATGTATAGCACAACACCTCACTGATAGATGATATAGGAATGAGAAATTAAAGTTAGTTTGGAGAACTGGTATAATGCCATCCCTCAGATTTCCCCTTCAATAAAAAACAGAAAATGTTGGATAAACTCAGCAGATCTGGCAGCATCCGTGGAGAGAGAAACAGAATTAACCTTCCGAGTCCATAAAATCCTTCTACATATCTACAAAATCATAAACATCTTCCTCATATACTGGTTGTGACTTTACTGCAACCGGAGCACAAAGAAAATCTTTGCTCAATGCTGTATTTCTAATTTTTACTATTAGTGAAGTAATAGTGGGGGTAAGGTAGCACAGTGGTTATGTAATTGGAGTAGTAATCCAGAGGCCTGGACAAATGATCCAGACACATTGGGCGGGATTTTGCGACCTCGTTCAGGTGAGGCTCGCAAAATCCCGTCCGAGACCAATGGAGAATTCCGTTCTGCCAGCCTCACCCGACCCGATTAAAGGGTGGGCGATTCTGGCCATTAGTTCAAATCCCACCACTGCCACCTTGGAAATATAATTTCACTTTGTTAAATAAAATCTGGATTTAAATGCTAGCATTAGCACTGATGACCATGAAACTACCAAATTGTTACAAAACCTATCTAGTTCACTCATGTCATTTCGTGATTGTAACCTATCATCCTTACCCTGTCTGGCCTATATGTTTTTTATTCATTCTTGGGACATGAGCACCTCTGGCTGGCCAGCATTTATTGCCCATCCCTAGTCGCCCACGAACTGAGTGGCTTGCTAGGCCATTTCAGAGGGTCAGTTGAGCGTCAACCACATTGCTGTGGCTCTGGAGTCACATGTCAGCCAGATCAGGTAAGGATGGCAGATTTCCTTCCCTAAAGGACATTGGTGCACCAGATGGGTTTTTCCGACAATCGACAATGGTTTCATGGCCATCAGTAGATTCTTAATTCCAGCTATATTTTTTATTAAATTCAAATTCCAACATCTGCTGTGGCGGGATTCAAAGCTGGGTCCCCAGAAAATTAGCTGAGTATTTGGAACAACATTCTAACAGTGTGACTCCAGGCTCACAGCAATGTGGTTGTCCTTGGTAATGGCCTTGCAAGCCACTCAGTTGTATCCAAGAAGGCAGCTTGACAGCACTTTCTCAAGGGCAATTAGGGATGCTCAACAAATTCTGACCTTGCCCGAGACACCCACATCCCCTAAATTCATGAAATAGATCGATTTCCCAGCTATTTTGACTGAACTGAGTCAGATCAAATCTTAGTTTTTAAAAATAAATTGTACATACCTGCTGGATGTAGGCTGAGCCTGGAATAGTGAGATGAACTCCATTGATGATAAAGGTCAATGATGGCAGTTTTGCTACAGTATCACAGTTGACCAGGTACTGGACACAAAGAAGAAAACATTCAGTGAATCTGCAATGTGTAGCTTGAATAAACAGTGTACAGCAAGGAGTCATTGGGTAAGGTATTATTCCACAGATAACCTAACTCAACTAGCTTTATACTACTTGAACTGCATGATAATGGGGGGGGGCGGGGGGGGGGCGGATATGGACAGGGTGAGTGTGGAGCAGCTGTTCCCCTTGGTTAAGGGGTCAATCACAAGGTGGTGTAATTTTAGAGTAAGGGAGATTCAGGGGATTTTAAAAAAACATTTTCACTCAGAGGGTTGTGGGAATCTGGAACACACTGCCTGGGAAGGTAGTGGAGGCTGCAAACCGTACAACCTTTAAAAAATATTTGGATGAGCAACTGAAGCATCATAACATTCTAGGATATGGGACAAGTGCAGGGAAATTTGATTAGCACATCTTTAGTGGTAGTTACTGTCAGTGCAGAGACGATGGGCCAAAGGGTCTTTTCTGTGCTGTATGACTCTGCGACTCTGTGTCGAAGGTATTTAATACAGGTTTTTATACTGAAGGTCTTTGGTACAGCGCATTGGAAAATGCAATTTCCATCAGATAGGGAGTCCCAGTCAGTGCTTTATCAATTTAAAATCTGTACTCAGAGAGTCAGGAGAGTGATTAAGGAGAAATTTCTTCCCACAGGGAGTTGTTGCAGTGTGGAGTGCTTTACTACAGAGGAGAGGGTCTCACTCTATTTTGTTCTACTGCATGGATCAGGTAATCATTTCTGAAATGTGCCATTCTCACCGGGTCCCATGAAGACTAAAATGGCTCACTAATACCCACTGTTGTTCATTGTATTTTCCCAAAATCACAGAATCCGAGAATCCCACGGTGCAGAAGAGGCCCTTCAGCCCATCGAGTCTGTACCAATGCATGAAAGGCCCTGACCGGCCCACTGAATCCCACTTGCCATCACTTGGCCCAAAGCCTTGAATGTTATGGCGTGCCAAGTACTCATCCAGATACTTTTTAAATGCCACTTGAAATCACACTGTGCAAGATTAAGAGCTTTTTCTGATGAAATCCCTTCGTTTTTAAGGAAGATTTTAATCCAATTGTTTTAAATGTGTTGACCCATTTTTTTTCAATTATCAGACAACACAGAATCAAAATATCAGTGTCTGTCTTTGGAGCAGCATTGTCAAAGACCCTGGGAAATCCTGCCTCTACACAGCGCCAGTATCCCCTCACCCACAGTCTCTAAAGTGCAGTATCTACATGGTATTGCTAGGACAGTTTCATTTCCCACACCAGCTGATCTTGCGATACATCCCAATCAAAGTGAAAATTTTGTACAAACTGGCCGAGACTTGAATCGACCGATGGATTCAAAGGAAACCAACAGAAATTAATTTTACGCAGGACTTTTACAGCACTTCAATACATGAGAAGGCTTTCCACCACATCAAACCCAGGTCCCGGATCAGTAAGGGTGATCTTATCAACATACACTCCACTGGAGTAGCCAGGATGTGTGACTGAAGGCCTAGTGCTAATACTATCCCAGAATCTGTCTCCAGTAGCACATGTTACAAAAACTTACTCCTCCGTACTCATCCTCATAGGCTCCAATGTATTGTAACAGTTGTTCTAAATGCTGACTTGGTACAGTCAGGTAGGAAGTCCCAGTGTCAACCATAGCTTGGCATCCTTGGGTACAGAAGGCAGACTCGCCATTGAGGAGCACACTGAAAAACAGAATTCCATTATTTATGTATTAATTTATGTTAAGTTTTAATCGGGAACCATGTAGTAGAGGGCTTAAACAACCGGTGAGTCAGCTGGCTCCACTTCACCAAGGATCTGATCCCACTGAGACACCTTCCCATCCCTCCAGACATCGGGTCCCACCCTCCTCATTGGTGGCGTGCTTCTCCTCCCCCACCCCCCCCCCCCCCCCCCCCCCCCCCGACACGGGTCACCCACATGACGGCATCAGAGCCATCCCAATGGGTCCCCCTGCCAGACCCTCAACATGACCCCAATCATGGCCTCCTCCACCATCCGCCCCTGCACTGCTCCTGACGCACTGGCGGTGTCCAGCTGGCGCCACTGGGGAGCCTGGGGGCCACAGTTGGGGTGCATGGGTGGGAAGCACCAGAGTGTCCGGTGGACACTGCCCCTGAACACCCGGGTGCTTCAATGGCCTCCAAGTCCCCTGGCGTGAGCATCGCACCAGGTCTGCGGTAGTGGAGGCCAGCAACGATTCTCGCTGTTATGGCGCTGCCCCCAAATGCCGGGAGATTCCATGCCCTGTAATTTCAAATGGGACATGCATATTTAAATCATAGAAGCATAGAAACCCTACAGTGCAGAAGGAGGTGGGATTTTATGGCCTCATCCGTGTGTGTGTGTGAGTGTGTGTGTGTGTGTGTGCGAGTGTGAGAGTGTGTCTATGTGTGTGAGTGTGTGTGTGCATGTGTGTGTGTGTATTTGTGTGCGTGTGTGTGAGAGTGTGTGTGTGCGTGTGTGTGAGTGTGTGTATATGTTTGTGTGAGTGTGTGTGTATGTTTGTGTGTGTGTGTGAGTGTGTGTGTATGTTTGTGTGTGAGTGTGTGTATATGTTTGTGTGTGTGTGTGAGTGTATGTTTGTGTGTGTGAGAGTGTGTGTGTATGTTTGTGTGTGTGTGAGTGTGTGTGTATGTTTGTGTGTGTGTGTATGTTTGTGTGTGTGTGTGTGAGAGTGTGTGTGTATGTTTGTGTGTGTGTGTGTGTGTGTGTATGTTTGTGTGTGTGCGTGTGTGTTGTGTCTGTGCCACATGGATGGCAGCAATTTAAGGCGGCAGCTCACCAATACCTTGCTGGTGGCAGTTAGAGATGGGCAATGAATTCTGAGCTTGCCGGTGACGCTTACATCCTGTGAACAAATGATGGCCAGAACTCCAGAGAGATTGGAAAGGATTTAACACTGTGATGAAAAGTTTCAGCGAGCTGGATAGATTAAATGGCCCTGTGCACTCGCACCTCTCATTTTAAGCAAGTTTACAAGTATTTGTACAGAGCTTGGGGTTAAAACTGTGTCAGCAGGAATTGTGAGAGCTTGGGTTTATTATTCTGTGGAAATTGGAATTTTCCCGTCCTGCCCGCCATGGGAATTGCAGCGGGCGGAATAGGGACCAGGCCAAGGTCTGTTGACCTCGGGTGGGATTTTCCAGTCTCGGGGGCGAGCGTGGCTGGAAAATCCCACCCTGACTCTTACTTGCTCTAACTCACTGCATTATTAAAGTTATATAATGTGTTTTTAAACTGATCTGTGGCGAGTACAAGCCACCAGTAAGCAGTCACACATTTCTTACTCACCCGTCCATGGCAATAAGCCAGTACATTTGTTGAAGGACAGGGGCCCAGACAATTTCACCAGTGTACAATTTATCGTTAATCCCTCCAAATGTCACTTCTCCATCGTATTTACTACCTGGGTGCCTGGAAAGAAGAAATATGTTCAGCTTTATGAATGCTTCCGTTAGTACTTCAATATCGAGACATTAGTTGCCCTCATCGAGATTCAAGTTACTGACTGAAACTCCAGTCTCACTGCCTACTCCATTCACTGGCATAGTCCCATATCTGGCTTGAGCTAAATATGTTGCCTTAGATTCTGCATCACAATTAGCGTCAAACAACCTGTGAGCAGCAGTTTGTGGTGTACAGTGTCATAACCCTCACCTTTTTTTGGAACAATCCCAAATCAGGTGTCCCTCTCACATGGTTCCTCTCAACTTCAAATTTGGAAAGATGGATCCCAGAAAGGAGGGACACACACACGAAAGATGCACTCAAACATATTTTCCTTTTATAAACTAGGAAAACAGCCCAATGTGGGAAATGATGACTAGACCGCATTCTAGTAGTTCTACTCGGGACCTCAGCCAATACTTATCCCTCGACCTCCATAATTAAGAAACAGATTACCCAGTCATTTATGAGTTCTTATTGTGCACAGACTGGATGCTACCTTTCTAACATTATAACAGTGACTGTCCTTTCTGGGTCATTAGTTGGGGATAAATCTTGCTTTAATCACCTTTTTGGGTTTCAGACTATGGGATTCCCATGATTTCTTAAAAAAAACCTCTCTCCACTTTGACCAAAACCTATGAGTTAATTGCAGGCAGTCCTTTCATTGATTTCATTATTTCAGCATCGTCCCAGATCCACTTACCTGCCCAGGTATATAGAAAACAAAGGTGATGCCACCAGATTATCACTCATCATGTTATCAAACACTGTTGTGGCCCATCCAGCTGAAAGTGCTGGGTAGGCAAGGCCAAGGATTCCATCATATCTGGAATAGTAAAAAGAAGTCCCGGGTTCGTTCTGACTGAGGCCTAACTCCTGTTTTGGAATGGTAATGCCAGCAACCTTGAGTGGGGAACAAAAAGAGAATCGGAAAATATTAGACTAAAATTGGAAAGAAGATAAAATCCAACTGACTGACTATTCCAAAACCTTTGCCATTAATGCATTTGTCCAAACTGACCCAATGCATAAAAGGTCAATTCTGCGGATGTAAAAATCTGAAATAAAAAACAGAAAATGCGCGAAAAACTCAGCGGGTCTGGATGCATCTGTGGACAGAGAAACAGAGTTAATGTTTCAAGTCTTCTTCAGAATGCTCCCAACACAAAGTGTTTCAAAATCAGCAGAATGCTTCTATTCCTTTGCATAACTTTGCTCGAATACCACAGACTTGCGCTGCCCAATATATTTCCTCTCTTATCATGGTATAACTCCCTGGCAAACCTTGTGTGTCGGGAATAACTCCACCTCCTGCAGGTAAACGATCCTTGTATTGAAAATATAAGCTGGAATTGGAGGAGGGTGAAGGCCCCATTCCATCCATCACCGAGGATAGCTTGGGCTAAATCAGCATTGGCTTAGTAAATAGCACTCTCACCTTGGAGCCAGAGAGTTCCAGGTTGAAGACCCACTCCAGAGGCTTGAGCCCAAATTTTATACAGACATTGTATTAGAGTACTGAGGGGTTACCACACCACCAGCGGTGTCATTTCTTTTGGATGAGACATTAATACTGGGGCTCCATCAACCCTCTCGGGTGGATATAAAAGATCCCACATCATTATTTTAAACAGCAGGGGTCATCCATACTCCTCAGCCAAAATCATTAAAAGCAGATAGCCCGTTAACTATCCCACTGTTGTTTGTGGATCTGGTTATGCCCAAAATGGCTGCCACATTTCTTGCACTAAAGCAGTGAATACATTTTAAAAAAATTTAACTGATTGTAAAGCACTTTGGGACATCTTACGGTCACAAAAGGAGACATAAAAATCAAGGGTCACCTTTCTTGAAATGACCAGTAGTCTTTTGGTTAGTACCATGTAATAAGAACAAAGAACAAAACAGCACAGGAACAGGCCGTTTGGCCCACCAAGTCTGCACCGATACATGGTTTCTATCCCTCTGTTCGCCTCCCATTCACCATGTATCAAGGTACACCTTGAACGTTGTTAATGTGCCTGTTTTCCACCATCTCCACTGGTAATGCGTTCCGGGCACCCACTACCTTCTGTGTGAAAAACTTTCCCCGCTCGTCTCCCCTAAACTTCCCCCCCTCTCACCTTAAACCTATGCCCTCTTGGAGCTGACCTTTCCACCCTGGGGGAAACAAAAATCCTCTGACTATGCCACTCATCATTTTGTGGACCTCTATCAGGTCGCCCCTCAGCCTCCGTCTTTCCAATGGAAACAATCTGGAGTTTATCTCCTGATACCTAAAGCCCTCCAGACCATCCAATACTTACATTCACTGTGTCGTATCCGAAGAATCCAGTCAAACTGCCAGAACCATAAGCTATGCTGAAGGGTTGTCTGTTTGTGGTGAATGTTGAGGATTTAGTTGGATTAAATTTGCGGTGATTCTCTGAAAAGAGAAGAGTGAATCACAATTTATTTTTCACAAAGGCTGTGGCAAGTTAGTTGATCATCCAATGACAAAGAAGAACTGGGAAAAGAATCAGTTGTTTGATTATACTCACTGCAGGCTGGGCTGCTACAGTAGATGGATGGGAGCCAAAGGTTAGAGGAACCAGTGTCAAACAGAACCTCAAAACTCTGGGGTGGGGTACCAATTGTCATGGGTCCATAGTAGGAGTTCTGGTGTAAATTTGAAAAAGGGAAGTTAGAATTGATGATTGCTACCCTGGATCAGAATCATGCTTTGCCATCAATCAGTAGAACAGATAAAATATCATAATCTCAAATTATTTTACGCCTGAGTCAGTAAAAAATAGAGAAGCTTAAAAAGGAGAACACCTCACGAAATGGGAGCTTGAAGAAAGCTTGAGTTTTGGCTCCTTCGACTGGGGTAGGGGGTCTGCAAAGTACAGACTCGTGTTCAATCAAACTCATTTGATGGTAATCATAGCTTGTTTCTTTTCTGAAACTTCTGTTAATCTTGTACTTGCGATGAAGTATCATTTGATTTGATCTGATTTGATTTATTATTGTCACATGTATTAGTGTACAGTGAGAAGTATTGTTTCTTGCGCGCTAGACAGACAAAGCATACCGTTTATCGGGAAGAAAAGCAGAGAGTGCAGAATGTAGCATTACAGTCATAGCTCGGGTGTAGGTCCATTCAAAAATCTACAGGGAAGAGGTTGTTCTTCAGTCGGTTGGTAATGATGCATTGTTAGAGAGTTTAAAAGAGTTAGAATACAGTTTTAGAAGCAGAGAACGAGAGTAAAGGATAGAATTAGAGGGTGCGCTGGGCACAGCTCGCAAGAAGTCGCCACGCACCGGCGCCATCTTGTTTAGTCTCTCTTTCAGTCAACAATTTATTTTCCTGAAATCTTTAAAATGTTGAAACATGCCTCTGTCTGGTTTTTGATTATTCCTGGCCTTTCAGTGACAGCATGGCGGCTCTTATGTTACTGTACTTTTGACTGTGTTTGTTTTTGATGACTTCTCGTTATCAAGGTAGGAGAACCTTGCCCTGGGATGTTCCTGTGCTTTACTCCTTGGTAAAGTGGCAGCTACAGAAGGAATCAGAGGTGGATTTGCAATGAAACACACCGGCCGGAATTTTACCAGCACGCCCACCCTGATTCCTGGGAGGGCGGCGAGGCTCGGAGAAGGGCATTCTCCGTTGGCTTTGGGCGGGATTGTACGAACCTCGTGCGGACGTGCCCGTAAAATTCTGCCCACTGTGTCTAGACACAGAGCCCCGGTCAAAAGGGGACCCTGCTCTGGTCGGTGCACTGGGCATCCAACAGAGCCTCTCTCAGGCAGAATCTTCCAGCGGCCATGAAGTAAGCAAGTCAGGATTGGAGCTCTGCATCAAGGCAGCCTGGAGCTGAAAATCTCTTGTACCTAAGTTTCTCTTATCAATAAATACCTTTCGTTCCGAGCACAGTCTGAAATCTCTTGGCAACACTGGAATGCCACGACATAACAGGAAGTATAACATTGAGAAATCAAAGTGCTGGCAGAGATTATAATCATAGAATCTCTACAGTGCAGAAGGTGGCCATTCAGCCCATCAAGTCTGCACCGAATCTTATCCAAACATACCACATAACCCCAAGTCTTTACCCCGCTAATCCCTCTAATCTGTGTATCTTTGCACACTTAGGGGCAATTTAGTGTGGTCAATCTACCTAACCGGCATATCTCCAGAATGTGGGAGGAAACCAGAGCACCCAGGGGAAACCCAGGCAGACACAGGGAGAACATGCAAACTCCACACAGACAGTGACCGAAGCCATAAATGGAACCCGTGTCCCCGGCGCTGTGAGGCTGCAGTGTTAACCACTGTGCCACCATGACACCAGCCTGACTGCTGATGTGAGCTGGATAGTCAGCCTCTGCTGGATTGCAAACCCAAAGCAACAGCTTTTTGACTCAACCACACTTGACGACAGTCCTCTCCCCACTTTACTTCTTTTTTCTTTTTATTTAACTTACATCGACGTAATTCATGAGTGGCTCATCTGCAACCTCTGACTGGAATCCGGGGAAGAGATGGCGGTACTTCAAGATGGGGTCCCACTTGTGGGTCTCTAAGAATTCTTTCAGCTCCCCACGCTCCCTCAGGATCTCGCGGACAGATTTGCTTCGGTGTAATTGCACTCTGAAATGTTAAAAACCCCGTCAACAGTGATCAAATAATCGGGAGTTGGAGCAACTTCCTTTACAAATGAGGATCGCGGACTGTACTGTCATTCCGAGATTCAACACAATTCAAGACAGTTCAGGTCCCCATGAGAATCAGGAGTGGGGAAGTGAGATCCTTTCTCACACTATTCTTCTCCTTGTTCTGACAGCACCCTCAATTATTTGCGAGTCACTTGAAGCAGGGCTCACACTGTAACGATGCTACAAGACAGGGCAAGGAGGCAGACCCCAATTCTATTTCAGCTGGAAAGGAGATTGAACCTGTCGTGTTATTCTGAAACCGTCTACCCAACTGAGCCAGCACTTACACTCTTCAGCTTGCTTTTCCTTTTCTGGATTTTGCGCACAGTGACCTGTTCAGAATCAAATCTCACTCCTGCGGACCCAATATAAGCTTGTGCTTCAGTCATTATTTTCAAAAATCATTTTGGAAAAATTCCCAGCATTTTAGCAGTTAAGTAACCAACTCCAGTCAACTCTTATCATCGATTCTACCCACTCAATCTCTTGAAAGGAAGTTTGCAAAATACGTCCAATAATTTCTGTGCATCCCTCTGTTTAGCCTTGAATGTTCATTTGCGCAGGTGACATTGCTTTAGCCTCAGTAGCAAAGCAACCAAGATAGCTGTTATTTGACACCTTCAGCTCCCCCTCCTGATCTCATGAATCACAGAATCCTACATTGCAGAAGGAGGCCATTCGGCCCATTGAGTCTGCACCAACCACAATCCCACCCAGGCCCTATCCCCGTAGTCCCATGCATTTATCCTAGCTAGTCCCCCTGACACTAAGGGGCAGTTTAGCATGGCCAATCTACCAAACCTGCACACCTTTGGACCGGAGCAACCGGAGGAAACCCACACAGACACGGAGAGAATGTGCAAACTCTGCACATACAGTGACCCGAGGCCAGGAACCGAACCCGGGTCCCTGGCACTGTGAGGCAGCAGTGCCAACCACTGTGCCACCGTGCTGTCCCTAAATGATGATGGCCGAACTCCTTTGCTTGAATTATTTAAGTGATGCAATCTGAGTTAGTTGTTAATACTCTGCTGTGTTGGTCAGAGTACCGCACAGTGCCACACTCCTCAGATGTACCTTTATTGGTGCAAGATGTTAAGGTCCTCTCTGTATGTTTAGGTGGATGTTAATGGACAGTTTTTTTATCCCCTTTTATTCTTCCATGGGATGTGGGCATTGTGGCAAGTCTAGCATTTGTTGTCCATCCTTAATTGAATAATTCGGGGAGGCAGTTAAGATTCAAGCACATTTCTGTGGGTGTCTGGATGCACATGTAGGCCAGACCGGGTAAGGATGGCCATTAATGAACCAAATGGGTTTTTTCAGATGGTCGATGATAGTTGCCATGGCCGCCATTGCTGAGACTAGCTTTATATTCCAGATTTATGAATTGAATTTTAATTTCACCAACTGCCATTGTGGGATTTGAAGCCATGAACCCAAAACATTAGACCGAGCCAGTCCGGTGATGCTACCACTACACCACCCTGTCCTCAGTGACAGGATTGGTATTCTGGACAGATACGGTCAAATGGGACAAAGTGATATCTTCATCCAAACTGTTGGAGATAATTCCCATCGTGCCTTGAACATTTTGCTGACATCCTCTGGTTCTACATTGTAAGAAAATAAGATATAGGCTTAGCTGTAGGCCATTCGGCCCCTCGAACCTATCACAGCGTTCAATGTCATCACTGATTTTGTTTATTAACTTCACCTTCCTACGCTATCCCAAGGTCCCTGGATTCACTCAGTGTCCAAGGGGATAGCCACCTATCTTCAATATGCTCAACGTTGGAGCATCCACATCTCTCTGGGGTGGAGAGTTTCAAAGAGTGTCACTCATTGTGACAAGTATGACAATAACCAACCTTTTTGGCTGCTTCTAACATATGTGACCACAGATGAAGCTTAGCTTTCATAGAATCATAGAATCCGATAGTGAAGAAGGAGGCCATTCGGCTCATCAAGTCTGCTCCGATCATAATCCTACCCAGGCCCTATCCCCATAACCCCATGCATTTACCACAGCTAGTCCCCCTGACACTAAGGGACAACTTAGCATGGCCAATCCACCTAACCTGATGGAATTAACTAATCCTTTAAATGAACATCTCTATTAACAGAATGCCCATCAACCAGCAGATAATCTGGTGAAAATCTCAAGTGGTGTCAAGTTATTAAATTGCTTCATGACTTACGTGTGCAAGCACTCAGAGAGTTGAATACAAACCAACGCAAAGATTAACAACTTCATTTTGCTTCTCAATGTAGAGTCGCAGAACAGGGAAGTCGGTTGGGTTCCACACAATCCCGTGAATTGTGCTACAGCTTGCTGTAGGTTGGATGCCTTTATACTCTCGAATAAACAGGTGATTTGTTTTTCAACTTTACTAATGAAGGTCATTATCTTTATCTCGAACTATGAAATGTGCAGTTCCATTGTTCTCGTTTTTAATACAATCAAAGCCACCTTAAAATACTTCACCCTCTGTTAACCTTGACAAGAATTTGGTGGTTGGAAGACATACATCTGAAGACAAGCAAGCAACCAAACATTCTGATGAGAATTGGATTATTACAGTAAAAGTGTTTTACTGCAATTAGGTGGAGAAAGTGAACTATTCCAGTCAGTTGATAACAATTCCTGCATTGATGTTGTTCAGAAAGATGTCTTGCTTTATTTAACAATGCAGGAGGGAGATGAGGCAGAAATTTGCAAGGACAAAGGGGTTCAAGTATTGGGGTCTTTTGAGGCTTAGGGTGATAATGGCAGATTTGGAAGAGGAGGGATCAGAAATTGAGCAGCATGAATATTGAGAACATAGTGGCATCGTGGTATTGTCACAGGGCTAGGAACCAGAGCCCCAGGGTAATGCTCCGGGAACTGGGGTTCAAATCCCACCAAGGCCGAAGGTGAAACTTGAATTCAATTCAACTCAGGACAAAACCCATCTGGTTCATTAATGGCCTTTAGGGAAGGAAATCTGCCATCCTGATCCACAGCTATGTGGTTGACTCTTAATTGCCCTCTGAAATGGCCTCACAAGCCACTCAGTTAACAAAGGCAATTACGGATGAGCACTGTACAAGGCAGTGATGCCCACATCCTATGAATGAATAAAAAATTAATGAACATTATGAGTTAATGTGGAAGTAGGAGGCCAGGGGTTTGGGGGAATAGAGTTAAGGGAGCAAGAGGTGGAGCTCATGGGCAAGATATCTTCTCATGGTCTTTCATAGTCCTCGGTGCTATTTTCCAAGTTCCTGCCTTTAGCCTCAGCAACAACTTTTGCCATTGGTTGACCACATGCAATAATATGCTTCCTGAGAATCTTTATGCTGTCGGCTCCTCAAGCTGAGGAACATGGAGCTTCCGCACAAGCAGTGGACATACTAGAATATGCACTCATCCCAGTTGTATGAAGCACTGAGTATCTCCTGCCTTAAACAGCTACCAATGCACATTTTCACTCTACCCCCACGTAAAAACGGATTGGCTTCTCTCGAGAATGAAATTCAACAGTGACATTTAGCAGTTGAACTCCCAAGTATTTATTTCACTGTAGAATTGCAAGTTTCATCAATTCCTCATGCCAAAGTCAAACTACAAACTCACGGCCTTTCATTCTCTTGGTCGCGAACATGTCAGGGACTAGATTTTCACTGTCTCTGTGGTTACATTGGTGGTCTCTGGTGTCAGAACGTTGCTATCACAATGGAGGTTATTATGGAAAGGCCTTAAACAATGTAGAACTGTAAATATGGATTCTAAAATAAACTCTTGATACAAATCGGAAAATGAAGCTCATACTTCTAAATCAAAGAAACGCAATCAGGTTTGGTAAACAGAATACCTCCAGAAATCTCCAACTCGTCTAAATTGAATTAAAATCAGATTCAATCTCCAATCTGTTAGCAGAACATTGGGGCGGCACAAGGGTAGAATGGTTCGCACTGCTACTTCACAGCGCCAGGGACCCAGGTTCAATTCCGGCCTCGGATTAGTGTCTGTGTGGAGTCTGCATGTTCTCCCCGTGTTTGCGTGGGTTTCCTCCAGGTGCTCCGGTTTCCTCCCACAGTCCGAAAGACGTGCTGGTTAGGTGCATTGGCCATGCTAAATTCTCCCTCCGTGTACCCGAACAGGCGCTGGAGTGTGGCGACTCGGGGATTTTCACAGTAGCTTCATTGCAGTGTTAATGTAAGCCTAACTGTGACATTAATAAATAAAAACTAAAAAAAAATCCATGTACTTAACCAATTGCTTTTTAAGTGTTGCGATTGTGCCTACCTCATCCACATTCTCTGGCAGCTCATTCCAGATACACGCCACCCTCTGCTTGAAGAAGTTGCCCCTCTGGTCCCTTTTAAATCTTTCCCCTCTCACCTTAAACCTTTGCCTTCTCGTTTTAAAAAGATGATTGACTCATACATGACTCTCAGTTCATGCACCTTCGTTATCTTACAGATCAGAGAATACTGTATTCCTGGGTTTCAACCAACCTACATCGGTATCCCAACCTCATCTGGACAACTGTGGATTCTGGGCAATGTCTTCCTCGGAGCATTCTATTCTGTTTTTGACCAGGAGAATAACAGAATCGGATTCGCTCCATTTGCCTAAGAGACATGTCTTCTACTTTAGTTCCATATTTCAGCAAATAAAGCAAGAGATATAAGACCACTTGCACGAGGTTTCTATTCTTTGACACTGATTTGAATAGGGATGAATATCAGGCAGTTTCTATAATAAGCAGCAGAGCTGCAGCATCTGTTTTACAACCAGATATCAAGTTGTAAGTTTCCCCCAAAGGCTTTCTCAAAGATGGATTAAAAGCTTTTAATTCAAGATTAATAGGATTTGTGTTGGACTTAATGTCTTTGTCACTTAATCTTTCTTCCACCCTGTTGTTAATGTCCAGACTGGAAACTCCAAGCGAGTTTTGTGAATTTAGCCTAGACCCTAAGTATCACATTGGATTTTGGCTTTGGTGAGCAAAAGGATTTTCACTCCAGGTATGATTCAAGTGACCCACTTTTATCGAAGAAAGACACTTCTATTAAAGAAGACAATACAGTTAGAATATAAAAAAAGGATTAGCATAGCTCTTACCAATTACGAGACTTAAACATGACACAGTATAACTCCTAACAGCTAGCTATCTCTGTTGTTCCAATGTAAAGCAACACCCCATAGCCATACACCCTTCTTCAGAATTAGTTAGCACTAAAACACGTGATACTAGATTTTCAGCTTTGTAGCACCTATGCAGTGAAATCCAAACAGCAGTTTTCAGAGAAGAATACATCCTCCAGGCAGCAAAATAGAAATAAACCTAATCTCTAGCAGCTTCCAGTCTTCAGACGCGGGAAAGGATACCTCTCCCTGTGCAGCTTACAAAACAGCAACACACGGACAGAATAATCTCCAACTCCAGAGAGGAGAAAAAGAGAAACTGCTCTCTCTTTCAACTCCAAACTGCATCTGAAAACAACTCAGCTAGAATCCTCTGTGAAAGCCTAGCTGTCCCCAGTCACATGACATGACCTGGCAGTCATCCCAATCAAGCTCTACTCTGCAATCCCAGGGGAACACTAAAACAATAGAACACTGCATTAGTTCAGATTAAAACAAAAATGGTTTGAATTATACTGCTTCAGTAACAATAGATGACACCGGCTGCAGACAAAATGGCTCCGACAAAATGCTAAGGATGGTTCAAAACATCCTGCAGAGAAACATCATTAAAATACATTTATTAAAGGCACAGTATTGTCACACTATCAAATCCTTTCTCTCTCAATCTTCCCTTTCTCTTTCCTCACACCTTGTGACATTAGTGTACCTTTTTTAAGCCATGTTCTCTGCAGCTCTCACAGCCTCAGCTTATGTCATTGTTGTTGAGTCCACTGGAGAAGTCCTTTTATTGCTACTTCTGTCTTAAGTGGGGTTTGTTTATTTTTACTTTGGGATCTGAGATGACCCTGCATTGTTAGGGGGGTACACTTGTTGGGAGGGTATGTATTTTGGACAGATGTTTTCTCCTTCCTAGTGAATTTAAGGTTTAATTTTCTGTTTGGCTGCAGTTGGAGGTTTAGAAGGGACATCAAACAGAAAAAAAGTGTTTCTCTCTCTCCCTGGTTTTGGAAATTCTGCTGGTGAGCTGAAAGCAAGGCTTCTTGCCTTCCTGGAGTAGAACATCTGCTGTTGGTGGCTTGACCAGAGTCTGTCCCTGGTGTTCTGGGAAGGTGTTCTGACTTCAAACTGTTCTGGGTGCATCCAGAGGACTGCTAGAAGTTACAAGCTGAGAGGTCAGAATTTCAATTCTCCAAACAAAGGACATAATTCCAGTATCACGTGAGCATTAGTCTTTGTTGCGTTAAACCTGCGGAAAGGGTTTTTGTCAATGGGAAGTGTTTGTTTGATTGGAACATTTTAGATATATTTGTTAATTTGTTAACAACATCATTATGGTTGTTTTGCTTTTGTTTGTAATTGATAAAAGTTATTGCTAATTTTCTTTCCACACATGTTAAGTATATCCTTAAATAAACTTTGTTTGATTAAAGCTCCCTCGTGGGTCATTTGAATCATACCTGAAGTGAAACATGTCGTGCTTATCCTAGCCAAACTCATGATCCAGGCGGGCTTCATAAAAGACTTTGGTGTTTCTGACCTGAATTATAACACCCTGTACATGCTGAAAAGCTGCTGCATCTCCGACTTATTCCAGTTCTATTAAAAGCCCATTGACCTGAATCATTAACTCCACTTCTCTCTCCACAGATGCTGCCTGACCTGTTTGAATATTTCTCACATTTTGTGTTTTAATTTCTGATTTCCACAGTACTTTGCTTCTGTTCATCCCTGCCTGGCATCCACTCTGCCAGTTTGCTGAAATATTGTACTTTACCTTGTGAAGTCAGTTCGTCCATAATCATGGACCAATCCAATGGAAGTCCATGATCACCAAAACCTTCTTGGGGCATGGGACCTGAAGGAGAACACCCTTGTTCTGGACTCCCAACTACAGGAAAGAGTTTCTATCTACCCTTCCAAATCATCCAATTGTCATCCAATATCTGAATTGGATCACCACTCAATCCTCTATACTCAGTGGAACACAAGCCTGGTCTAAGCAAACTATGTTCATAACCGTTTAATCCCAGGTATCATTCTGCTGAATCTGCAATGCACCCACTGCAAAGCCAATATACCCTCCCTGAGGTGGAGTGCCCCAAACTGATGGGGGCTGGGATTCTCCAATGTCATACTCAGTGGCATAGTGGTTCATACTGCTGCCTCACAGAACCAGGGTTTGATTCCCGGCTTGGGTCACTCTTTGGGCCCAATTTTACCATTTTCATTCTAAGTGCTGAATCTGGGCCCAATTCAGATCCGACTTGGAAACCTGTCCTCAGGCGCCCCCCATACGCCCTTAGCCTGAAAAGAAAATTGCGATTCTGAATCGCGCTGTGGGCGGGCCTTATCGCGCCCGAGACGCTGCAGCTCCAATCGGAGCTTTGAACTGAGCATGCGCAGTGAGAAAAAAATTTGAAAAACGTGCCCCTGTCACATCGTTCCCGGGCCGCAAAAAGCGGACAAAGCGACCCGGGAGCCAAGACCCCCATAGACATCGCCCCACCCCCACAACATAACCGTCCCCCTTATCTATCCACTCCCCCGCTACCCAGACCGATCGCAACCCTCTGCCCCCCTTCCCCCCCACTGATCGCCCGCAGAGAGGCAGCGGACCCCCCTGGTCCATCTGGCCTCCCTCCTCCCCCACCCCCCCCTCACCATCTGGCCTCCCTCCTCTCTCCCCCCCCCATTCCCACCAGAGAACAATCTGGCCTCCCTCCTCCCCCTCCCCCTCCACCAGAGAATGATTTGGCCCTCCTCCTCCCTCCCACCAGAGAATGATCGACCCTCCTTCCTCCACCTCCCTCAACCAGCGATATATCTGACCCGCCTCCTCATCCCTCCCACCTCCCCTTCACCAGAGAATGATCTGGCTCCCCCCCTCCCCCCTCCACCACCGATCTGAGTCAGAGAGCCGCTGGAAGCGCTGAACTTACCTCTTCAGAAGCTGGAGCGCCCGAAACAGACCTTTCCTGAGCATGTCCGTTTCTCGCCAAATCTGGACGGGCGAACGCGATGGTAAAGGGGGAAATGCTGGTAAAGTTGGGTGGGCAGCCCATTAATTCAATTTAAATGCATGCAAATACATTTAAATCGCCATTGCGCCCGTTTTGGGTGCAGTTCAGATCATGGCCATTTTTGGGCCTTGGTAAAGTGGGCATATGCACGGGCGTGGATCACGTTAATCGCCTCATGCCCGACTTTATCAAGTTTTCGCACCCGAAAACCGGGCGCGACGCAATGGTAAAATTGGGCCCTCTGTGTGGAGTCTGCACGTTCTCCCCGTGTCTGCGTGGGTTTCCTCCGAGTGCTCCGGTTTCCTCCCACAGTCCGCAAGACATGCTGGTTAGGTGCATTGGCCATGTTAAATTCTCCCTCAGTGTACCTGAACAGGCGCCGGAGTGTGGCGACTGGGGAATTTTCACATTAACTTCATTGCAGTATTAATGTAAGTCTACTTGTGACACTAATAAATAAACTTGAAAAGTCCCACCACCACTGTCAGTGAGAAGAGAGAATTTGGTAAATTAATTCTCCATTCATTGCAGCAGGACTGGAGAATCTCAGCCGCGGGTGAGGTCAGAGAATTCTGGCTGGTGTGCTGTATAACATCCATATAATATCATTTAGCCCTTTTGAGATAAAGGCCAACATTCCATGAGCTATTTTAGTTATTTTTTTGAACAACATTTTTGTGATTTCTGTACTTGGACACCTAAGCCTCTCTGTTCACCCACACTTACCACTTCCTCACCAGTTAGAAGTTATTCTGATCTTTCTGAGGTCCAATGAGCAAGACTTCATACTTTCCCACAATGAACTCCAGCTCTGCCTGCTCACTTCATCTGTCAATATCCCTCTAACAACTTCCTATCCCTGTATATACTTAACTGAATATCGTCAGTTTGGAGTGCCTTCTGAACATCCTTATTGATAACATCATTATCATTCAAACTGCGTTATTGGTGACCAACTCAAAACTTTAACTAGATTATTTACACCTGATTTACCCTTAAAGCTATGCTGGCTCTCTCTCTCTCTCTGATCAGCTCAACACTAAAACTATATCTTTATTTTACTAATTTCAGGGCAGTTCCTTATTTTACCTTTTGATGACCTCCAATTGGTTTGACATCATAGAATCCCTATAGTGCAGAAGGAGGCCATTCAGCCCATTGAGACTGCATCGACAACAATCCCACCCAGGCCCTATCTCTGCTGAACCCACGTATTTACCCTGCTAATCTACCTGACAATAATGGTCAATTTAGCATGGCCAATCCACCGAACCCACACATCTTTGGAGTGTGGGAGGAAATCGGAGCACCCGAAGGAAACCCCCGCAGACATGGGGAGAATGTACAAACTCCACACAGACAGTGACCCGAGGCCAGAATTGAACCCCCCATCACCCCATC
The DNA here is from genome assembly GCF_964213995.1 of Mustelus asterias. Taxonomy (NCBI): domain Eukaryota; kingdom Metazoa; phylum Chordata; class Chondrichthyes; order Carcharhiniformes; family Triakidae; genus Mustelus; species Mustelus asterias. The sequence goes on along the minus strand of NC_135825.1, from coordinate 14,696,100 downwards.
CCCATCAACCATTCCAACATTCCAACATAGACACCCGGTAAAGAGTAATTTCAACCATTACCAATGTTGGCTGAACCGTCAATATGACTCACATCACCTCTCCCACCTTTCAACCCAATATCTAACTGGGTTAGATACCCCCATATCTAACTGCCTTATTTATTGGGCGAACAGTAGTTTGCAGGCTCAGTATGGGTTCAGGAAAAATAAATCTGCTCATTTTTATTATCTACATTTCGAAAGGAACAATGCTTGAGATGGAAACATTGGCAGGTCTCTGGGGAGAGGGCAGCAGACTTCCAGGTGCATTGTGGGAGTTGGCTCCACCTTGGCAGTACCTTTCTATCCAATTCAGGTTTAAGCAGCAAAGTACCACAGAGGATGGGACGCTGAAACACCAAGGGTGGGGATAGAAACTAGGAGATGTGTACGAGGGCAGAACTGGAGGAATTTAGAGATCTCAGAGGGTTGCAGGGCTGGAAGAGGTTCCAGGGACTTGAAGCAGTGAGGCTATGGAGGGAGGATTTCAGAAAACTGAGTATTTTAAAACTGAGGCTTTGCCAGATCAGGGCACAAGTGAAAGGAAACCACTTGAGTATAACATAAGAAACAGCCTGCATTTTCACATCAGAGATTATGATTGTTGGGAGGAAACTAGAGCACCCCCAGAGGAAACCCACGCAGACACGGGGAGAACGTGCAGACTCCGAACAGACAGTGACCCAAGCCATGATTTGAACCCAGAATTCTAACAGCATGGATTCTAAGGGCATACTCATAAAGGACATGAGACCAAATGCTCTATTATTACTCGGTTTATCTTATTTCTTATATTGCTTGACCTTCTTTTCTTTGAGGTTGAAGATTATTTAAATGTTTTGATGCTGTTTTATTTGTATAAATATTTTCAGTTTGAGATACCGCGACCTTCATTAGTGAAGGTGAGAAGAAAATCATTTGTGAATCGCAGGTTTAAAAAGAATCAGGGTGCATCCATCAATCAGAGATTCGCTGGAATAGGAAATCCGCAAGTTTACAGGTGCTGGAACTTTCATGAACGTCAACAAGGCAAGAAGCAGACAAACCAGGATGAATATTTTGCAAAGCTTTATTGTAATTCTCGTTTACGTACAAGAAGAAATGGTAATCTTCAGGAGGAAATAGTTTCTCAGATAGAGAGCGGAATATTTCAGTAAAAGGTTGTGGTGGTAATTAGGAAAGAATGAGACTAATGAGTGAGGCTCAGGTAGTGTTAGAACAAATCCTCATTTGCAAGAATAGACACTCCACAGTGTTTCAGGGGAATATACTGCAATCAGCCTCTGAAGGAAGATCATTGACGTCAGGTAGGGAGTCACTTGGAGAAACTCCTGCTTTATTTGCAGGGTTACGGGCATAAGTTAGAAAGATGGGACAGCCTTAGCGAATCCCATTCTGTTGCTGCCTGTGTTGTAGATTGAGTAGAACTCCCGCAGGAAGACATCACCCAAGATCCAGAATAGTCCGTTTTGGGTTGGGGCACGCAGGTAGGTGGACTGGATTGCAACTACACAATAGCCATAACTCTGTAAGACATGAGATAATGCTAATCCATTAGACCAATCAACAGATTAAAGAAGCAAATATTTAGTAAAGGTTTATTAATTTCAGCTTTTAGATTAAAATCTTGCAGATTTTGCACTTTTCCTGTCTTATCACAGGACTGGCTAGAGGAAGGTTATTTTTTAAGAATTGATGATAATAATTGCACAAATTGCTTAAAGTGATTAATGTTAATGTGCACCTTTTGTAAATGCCACACTATATCCTGTACCCTATCCTTTCCTTCTCCCCTATGTACTCTATGAATGGTATGCTTTGCCTGAATAGCGCGCAAGAAACAACACTTTTCACTGTATCCCAATACATGTGACAATAACAAATCAAATCAATTTATTTTATTTGGTGCTCAGTCATCCCTGACAGTAAGGTTTTTGACTCCCATTCAAGTTGGGTCTTCAATTCTTCAGCGATTTGAAGATGGGAATTTTATGATTCTGCCACCACAAGTAGAATTGTCTGTGGTGTGGCGGCATGGATTCCACTGGGGAAAGAGGGCATCAAGGAGGAAGGGATGGGGAAAAAATAAATCTATCAGGAGATCTATTCTACCAGAAAAATTAGTAACTGGAAAATAGCATTATCTTCATTAAATACAGTCATAAAGAAATGTATAGCACAACACCGCACTGAAAGATGATATAGGAATGAGAAATTGAATTAAAGTTAGCTTAGAGAACTGGTATAATGCCATCCCTTAGATTTCCCCTTCAATAAAAAGGAGAAAATGTTGGATAAACTCAGCAGATCTGGCAGCATCCGTGGAGAGAGAAACAGAATTAACCTTCCGAGTCCATACTATCCTTCTACATATCTACAGGAAAGCAATATGATAAACATCTTCCTTATATACAGGTTGTGACTTCACCGCATCTGGGGCACAAAGAAAATCTTTGCCCAATACTGTATTTCTAATTTTCGCTATTAGTGAAGTAATAATGGGGGGTAAGGTAGCACAGTGGTTATGTTATTGGAGTAATAATAAGGCTGTATGAGTAAATAAAACAAGATAAGGTCAGGGAGGAAGGAGTCACCGACCTTCTTCTGTTCCATCAAAGGACAAGATAAGGGTATGAATAATGAGACAAGGAGTTCGAGGAGGTCAGCAAGTTAAAACATGATTAATGATATTACTTATGATTCTATTACTAATCGAATTCCTGAATATGCTCTGGTCACGAAAACTGATAATGATTATGTATAAATACTGAACTGTTTCTCTGTGTAATTGTGGACTTGTGGAAGAATCAGCAGTTGTACCAACTGCTCTCTGACCCCAAGTTTCAGCCATGTACTGCATGCAGTTTTTCATAAATAAAGACTAAGTTATTTAGTTGAAATGAATTTTGTTGAGTCTTTCTATCATAGTCAAGAAGCAGGAAAGTTTCCACTTCAACATTTGGCGCTGCGAGCAGAAACCAATACCCTGAGTGAATTCTGTGGGGGACTGAGGGAGTGATCGAACCACGACCCGGAGGGAAGGACGGACACCAGCGCAAGGTAAGATTCACCTTGGTCTCTCTCTCTCTCTCTCGGATCGGTGCTACGGCCCCTCATCCCTGGCAGAGGACACTAACAGGTGATGGTATTCGAACCTAAATTGGACTGTGAGCAGAGTATTTTAGGTCAGGGACCCAATTGTGACCGTGAGTGGAGTATTTAGGGTCAGGGACCCGATAGAGTGTTAGGGTCAGGGACACGATTGTCTCTAGCCTAAGGTCAGGGACCCCTTGATCTCGTGTTGCATCCAGATCAGGGTTACACAGGTTTAGTTTGGGTCAGGGACCCTGTGATTTGAATTTGGTACCAGGTATTCTTTTTTTAACATTTTTGCCAGGGGCACAGTATACTGATGCTATGGACAGAGTTTAGACAAAACGGGGGGCAATTCTCCATTGCTTTTTATGTGTTCTGAGTCCCCTACTCAGGAACGTAATTTACGTTACTTATCTGCCGCACTAAATAGTAAATTAGGATAACACCCGCAAAAAAGGGATTGATGAATGTGTGGACGGGAAATCTAAGGATTGGGAAACTTTAAAATTAGAATGTGGACTTTGGGATAGGCAGCATCAGGGGACAGAATGACAGGGTGGGGGTACAAAATCATCGGGTGATAGGCAGGTTGGGCTAGCCCATCAGGTTAAACAACAGGAGGATCCTCCCAGTTGCTCTGGCATGCCGCTGTTTCCCTATTCAGGCGATACGGAGGAAGAGGAGGAGTTAAAAATCTCCTCGACGCTGTTCAGCTTCCTCGTCAATTGGCTGTTATTAAATGTGCTGCGCGCACGAAGGGGGACACTCCTGTGCAATTAGGGAATGCCCGTGCTGATTCGGCTGCTAAGGCAGCAGCTGTATTGGCCTCTGAGATTGTTCCCACTGGGGGTAATCAGGCTCTAAATCGGGGACCTGCACTGGGAACAAAGGGCATGCCAGAGATAACTGAGGTTCAACATTTACAGAGGGACGCCTCTGATTCTGAGCGCACGCTATGGAAGTCAATGGGGTGTTCGCACTCCTTGTCATGGGACCTCTGGCTTACCCCAGTTGGTCAAGTTTGTATCCCGGATTCTTTATTGCCGGTACTTATTGACTATTTGCATTCTTGTACCCACCTCGGCAAGGAGGGAATGGTACAGCTACTTCTAAAGACTTGGCGGCACCCAGATTTGAATACAGCAGCGCAAACACGGCTGGATAGATGCCTCATTTGCATGAGAAATAATAAGGGTAAAGGCATTAATTGCCGTCCTGGAACCACTCCCTTGCCAGATGGTCCTTTTGCCTGTATACAGCTTGATTTTATTGAATTACCAAAAGTAAATTGCTATAAATATTGTTTAGTAATAATCGATGTGTTTAGGAAATGGATTGAAGCCTTCCCCGCCACGAATTGTACTGCACATACGGTGGTGAAGTTACTGTTGACAGAAGCTATTCCCCATTTTGCGGTACCCAAAATGGTGAGCTCAGATAATGGACCACATTTTGTGGCTCGGATCAATACTGAATTGTGCGAAGCACTCGTAATTAATCAACAACTGCACTGCGTGTATCACCCGCAGGCAGCAGGAATTGTGGAAAGAACCAACGGGACTTTAAAAGAAAAATTATCTAAATTGACTGAAGAAACTGGATTAAATTGGCTCAAGGTATTGCCCTTGGCACTGTTTCACATGCGGGTGACTCCACATTCGCGGACCGGACTGTCAGCTGCAGAGATAGTCTACGGTCGGCCAATGAGGACTCCCTGGGATGCCCATGACAAACCCCTGGAGGGAGTAGACCTCCATGTGATGGGGGAACAAGTGCAAAATTATTTGAAGCAATTAACACTTTCTCTGAGGTTTCTCCACTCATAGGTGAAACAGGCCCACCTCCCAGTGACAGCAGGGACAGCCACCCCTCGATATCCAGTGATCGAACCCGGAGACTACGTATTGGTGAAGAACTGGGATAGAAAGAAGCTAGGATAACGCTGGAGCGGACCTTTTCAAGTACTACTGACCACATCGACTTCCGTCAAGCTTGAAGGATGTCCAAGTTGGATGCACCTATCCAACTGCAAGAAGATAGTCTCCAACCCAGATACGAACACAGGATGAAGATCCTCATTATCTTTTTTGGACTTTCTGGACTATTTGGCCTTAATGGCCACTCGGTAGTAAAAAAGCGAACTACCCGGGGACTGCATGCCAATACCTATTTATATATGTCATATATTTATGCTGAAAAATTGAATGTAAGCAAGTGTTGGGTTTGTACCCACATCCCCGTCCATTAGCGGAACCGAACGGTTCTTTATGATGGCCTTTCCACTATATGGAACGAGCAGGGCAGCCAACGAACTGATTCTTATGGCCTCAGCATTGGAACAACTGGCAAATGTAACAACGGCGGAAGCCAGGGCAACTGGGCAGGCACTGGCCGAGGTCTCGGCTGAGCTGGTGGCTGTCCGGACCGTGGCATTACAAACTCGACTGGCTTTGGATTATCTGTTAGCCTCGCAGGGAGGAACATGCGCCATTGTAGGTCAGGAATGCTGTACTTATATCTCAGACGCCTCTGAAAATATCACCAACCTGGCAGACCATATTAAGAGACAGGCTGATCAAATTCAAAAGATTGGCCGTGAATTTCATGATTATAACCCACCGGGTTGGTTAGGATGGCTGGATCACGCATTATTTGGTTGAATCTTTAAGGCCTTCATGCTACTATTACTACTGCTACTGGGGATAGGATTGCTTGGTTGCTTGTGTAAATGCATCGTTAATCGGGTCATGGATATACCTATTTAATTAGTTGTCATGATATGACAAAAGGAGGGAATGTGAAGTTGTACGAACTAAGTAAGGGCACCTGAGGCACACCGCTGGTCACAGGCCTCCAGTTTGAAAAACAATTCTCTACAACAGCCCTCTGGCTTCTGTCAAGAAGCCAATTCTGTATCCATTTAGATACCTCACGCTGGATCCCGTGAGATTTAACCTTATACAACAACCTACCATGCGGTACCTTGTCAAAGGTCTTGCTAAAGTCCATGTAGACAACATCAACTGCACTGCCCTCATCTACCTTCTTGGTCACCCCTTCAAAAAACTCAATCAAATTTGTGAGATATGATTTTCCACTCACAAAGCCATGTTGACTGTCCCTAATCAGTCCTTGCATCTCTAAATGCCTGTAGATCCTGTCTCTCAAAATACCTTACAACAATTTACCCACCACAGACGTGAGGCTCAGATGAGATCAAACATTTGTTTTTTTAAAAAGTTATACACACCTGCTGGATGTAGGCTGAGCCTGGAATAGTGAGATGAGCTCCATTGATGATAAAGATCAATGATGGCAGGTTTGCTACAGTCTTACAGTTGACCAGGAACTAGGACATAAAGAAGAAAACATTCAGTGGATCTGCAATGCATAGCTTGAATAAACAATGTACAGCAAGGAATCATTGGGTAAGATGTTATTCCTCAGATAACCTATCTCAATGAGCTATATACTACTTGAACTGCACTATTATGGGGGGGGTATGGACAGGGTGAGTATGGAGCAGCTGTTCCCCTTGGTTGAGGGGTCAATCACAAGGGGGCGTAGTTTTAGAGTAAGGGAAAGGAGATTCAGGGCTTTTGAAAAAAACATTTTCACCCAGAGGGTTGTGGGAATCTGGAACGCACTGCCTGGATGGTAGTGGCGAACAGAAACACTGCAATCCACCGATGTGAATGACCAGAAAATTCCAGCCAATATAAATGATAAAATGTATAAAAGTTTATTCAAGAACCAAACATGTCAGCTATAGGCTTGATGCAAATAGTAAATCACAACATTGGATAGGTTCCAGGGAATCGAGAAATGGTGCATTGTTATTTCTGACAGAGAATCCAGTTTCAAATTTTAATTATTACAGTTAGAATATTTTAAATAGGATAACCATCAGATATTAAAGTAACATATACTTTAATCCCCTGAGTGAATGACGCTTACCTAAACTGGTTAAGTGAATCTGTTTTACCCACCCCACCCGCATAATGAGCACACAGTGGTTAGCACTGCACAGCACCAGGGACCTGGGATCGATCCCCGGCTTGGGTCACTGTCTGTGCGGAGTTTGCACGTTCTCCCTGAGTGGGCTTTCTCCGGATACTCCAGTTTCCTCCCACAGTCTGAAAGACGTGCTGGTTAGGTGCACTGGCCATGTCAATTTCTCCCTCAGTGTACCCGAACAGGCGCTGGAGTGTGGCGACTAGGGGATTTTCGCAGTAACTTCATCGCAGTGTTAATGTAAGCCTACTTGTGACGCTAATAAATAAACTTTAAAAACGTTAATCCCATTCATTTGCCATGGCTAATCCACCTCACCTACATATCTTTGGAGTGTGGGAGGAAACTGGATGAAATAGAATTGATGACTGTTACTCTGGATCAGAACCATGCTTTGCCATTAATCAGTAGAACAGAGAGGTGGGGCGAACCAGTAAAATTCCACCCACTCTGTCAAGACACAAAGTCCCGATCAAAAGGAGACCCTGCACTGTTTGGTGCACTGGGCATCCAATCAGAACCTCATTTCTCTGCATTTGTTAAGTTTAAGTTTACTTTTTTAAAAGTTTATTTATTAGTGTCACAAGTAGGGTTACATTAACACTGCAATGAAGTTACTCTGAAAATCCTCCAGTCACTGGGTTAGGTTGATTGGCCAAGCTAAATTGATCCTTGTGTCAGGAAGATTAGCAGGGTAAATATGTGGGGGTTACGGGAATAGGGCCTGGATGGGATTGTAGTCAGTGCTGTCTTGATGGGCCAAATGGCCTCCTTCTGCACTGTTGGGATTCTATGAAAGCCACGCAGATATTGGGGGAACGTGCAATCTTCACACAGACAGTGACCCAAGCCAGGAATCGAACCTGGGTCCCTGGCGCTGTGAGGCTGCAGTATTAACCACTGCGCCACCGCGACACGCTGTTGACTGTACCTGCTGGTACGTGAGCTGGATAGTCAGCCTCTGCTGGATTGCAAACCCAAAGCAACAGCTTTTTGACTCAGCCACACTTGACGACAATCCTCTCCCCACTTTACTTTTTCCTTTTTATTTAACTTACATCGACGTAATTCAGGAGTGGCTCATCTGCAACCTCTGACTGGAATCCGGGGAAAAGATGGCGGTACTTCAAGGCGGCATCGCACTTATGGGTTTCTAAGAATTTTTTCAGCTCCTCACGCTCCCTCAGGATCTCATGGACCAGATTTGCTTCGGTGTAATTGCACTCTGAAATGTTAAAAACCCCATCAACAGTGATCAAATAATCGGGAGTTGGAGCAAGCTTTCTTTTCAAATGAGAATCGCGCACCGTACTGTCATTCCGAGATTCAACACAATTCAAGACAGTTCAGGTCTCTGTGAGAATCAGGAGTGGGGAAATGAGATCCTTTCTCACACTATTCTTCTCCTTGTTCTGACAGCAGCCTCAATTATTTGCGAGTCACTTGAAGCATGGCTCACACTGTAACGATGCTACAAGACAGGGCCAGGAGGATGACCCCAATTCTATCTCAGCCGGAATTGAACCTGTAGTGCTATTCTGAAACCGTCTACCCAACTGAGCCAGCACTTACACTCTTAAGCTTGCTTTTCCTTTTCTGGACTTTACACACAGTGACTTGTTCAGAATCAAATGTCACTCCTGTGGACTTAACAGGGTAGCACAGTGGCACAATGGTCAGCACTGCTGCCTCACAGCACCAGGGACCTGGGTTTGATTCCTGGCTTGGGTCACTGTCTGTGTGGAGTCTGCACATTCTCCCCGTTACTGTGTGGGTCTCCCCGGGTTCTCCGGTTTCCTCCCACAGTCCAAAGACGTGCTGGTTAGGTGAATTGGCCATGCTAAATTCTCCCTCAGTGTACCCGAACAGGCGCCGGAGTGTGGCTACTAGGGGATTTTCACAGTAACTTCATTGCAGTGTTAATGTAAGCCTCCTTGTGACTAAAAAATAAACTTTAACATAAGCTTGTGCTTCATCATTATTTTCAAAAATCATTTCGGAAAAATTCCCAGCATTTTAGCAGTTGAGTAACCAACTCCAGTCAACTCTTACGATGGATTCTACCCACTGAATCTCTTGAAAGGCAATTTGCAAAATGCACCCCATAATTTCTGCGCATCCCACTCTGCATTCCACTACTTAGCCTTGAAGGTTCCTTTGTACAGGCGACAATGTCTTAGCCTCAGCAGCAAAGAAACCAAGATGTCCCATGATTTATCCACCTAATCTTGTTCTTGCACTCCCTTTAGAATTGTGCCATTTAGTTTATACGGTCTCTCCTCAATCTTCCTGTCAAATGTATCACTTCACACTTTCCTTTATGAACTCTCACCTGCGATGCTTCTGCCCATTTCACTTATCTCTGTCCACTTGAAGTCTGTTCTTATTCTCCTCATTGTTCGCTACATTTCCGAGTTTGTATCGTTGGAAAAACAGGTCAGATGCTGGGAAAGCAGGATAATTACTCATTTTAGGAATTAGAATTTAGGGGTTTCTATTCTATTCTATTCTATTATTGGGTTTAGGAATGCAGAGTAGGGGGAAGAGGAATGGGAGGAAGAGCATCCAGTAGAAGCGGCAGAGGGACTTCACTGGAGCCTTCTGGGAGAAGTCAGCATCATCGACTGAGAGGTGGGAAGCAGAAGACCTGGTGTCAAGGAGCGGTTAAGCCTGAAACACTAAATTAGTGTTTCCCCCCTCCCTCCTACTGTAACCAAAAAAAGAGGACACTGCGAGGAGGTAAAAGCAAGGTGTTGCCTTGCCCTGCTGCAGTAGTAAAGGACACAAGAGAAAGAGCTGATTTGTAAGTAGAAAGGTCGGATATGTATTTAATAATTTTATCACTCGTGGTCTCTAAGATAATTATAGTTTGTAAAGGTTATATTCGATAGTAATGAGGAGCAGGAAGGACACCTGTCAGTTGACATCTATATAGCATAATATAATCTGAAACAAAACATCTTTCAAAAGTTTAATTCAAAGGGGTAAGACATGGCAGGAGACTCCAAGCCGTGGTCTGCTCTTCGTGCTCCACGTGGGAGGCCAAGACCGTTTCCAGTGCTCAGGACCAACATGTATGCAGGAAGTGTCTCCAGCTGCAACTCCTGGAAACCCGCATTTCAGAGCTGGAGTGGCAGCTGGGGACGCTGTGGAACATCCACGAGGTAGAGAGTACTGTGGATAGCATGTATAGTGAGGTGGGCACATCACAGACTCAGACTCCGCAGGCAGGAAGGGAATGGGTGACCACCAGGCAGAACAAGAGAGGTAGGCAGGCTGTGCAGGAATCTCCTGTGGCTATTCCCCTGCAAGACAGATATCCCATTTTGGATACAGTTGAGGGGAATGGGCTTTCAGGGGAAAACAGCAGCAGCCAAATCCATTGCATCACGGTTGGTTCTGCTGCAGAGGGGACGAGCAAAAAGTGTGGGAATGCAATAGTTATAGGGTACGCAATTGTAAGGGGAATAGTAGGTGTTTCTGTGGCTGCAAATGAGACTCCAGGATGGTATGTTGCCTCCTTGATGCTAGGGTCAAGGATGTCTCGGAGCGGCTGCAGGACATTCTGAAGGGGGAGGACAAACAATCAGTGGTCGTATTACACATTGGTAATAACGACATAGATTAAAAAATGGGATGAGGTCCTAAAAGCAGAATATAGGGAGCTACGAAGCAAACTGAAAGGTAGGACCTCAAAGGTAGTGATCTCAGGATTACTACCTGTGCCACGTGCTAGTCAGAGTAGAAACAGCAGGATACATAGGATGAATACGTGGCCGAAAAGGTGGTGTGATGGGGAGGGTTTCCGGTTCCTAGGGCATTGGGACTGGTTCTGGAGGAGGTGGGACCAGTACAAACTGGATGGGTTACAGCTTGGCAGGATCGGGACTGACCTGGAAGGGGGGGGGGTTGGAGGTGCGCGAGATCCTGAGGAAGTGTGGGAAGCTGAAAAGTCCCAGTCTATCCAGCCTCTCATTATAACTCAAACCTTCAAGTCCCGGGAGCATCCTGGTAAACATTTTCTGCACTCTTTCTAGTTTAATAATATCCTTTCTATAATAGGGTGATCAGAACTGTACACAGTATTCCAAGTGTGGCCTTACCAATGCCTTGTACATCTTCAACAAAACATCCCAACTCCTGTATTCAATGTTCTGACCAATGAAACCAAGCATGCCAAATGCCTTCTTCACCACTCTGAACACCTATGACTCCACTTTCAAGGAGCTATGAACATGTACCCCGAGATCTCTTTGTTCTGTAACTCTCCCCAACGCTCTACCATTAACTGAGTAAGTCCTGCCCTGGTTCAATCTACCAAAATGCATCACCTCGCATTTACCTAAATTAAACTCCATCTGCCATTCGTCAGCCCACTGGTCCAATTGATCAAAATCCCATTGCAATCCTAGATAACCTTCTTCACTGTCCATTATGCCACCAATCTTGGCGTCATCTGCAAACTTACTAACCATGCCTCCTATATTCTCATCCAAATCATTAATATAAATGACAAATAAGAGTGGACGCAGTACCGATCCCTGAGGCACACCGCTGGTCACAGGCCTCCAGTTTGAAAAATAATCCTCTACAACCACCCACTGACTTCTGTCATCAAGCCAATTTTGTATCAATTTAGCTACCTCAACCTTGATCCCGTGAGATTTAACCTTGTGCAACATGCGGTACCTTGTCAAAGGCTTTGCTAATGTCCATGTAGACAACATCAACTGCACTGCCCTCATCTACCTTCTTGGTTACTCCTTCAAAAAGCTCAATCAAATTTGTGAGACATGATTTTTCCACTCACAAAGCCATACTGACTATCCCTAATCAGTCCTTGCATCTCTAAATGCCTGTAGACCCTGTCTCTCAAAATACCTTCCAACAACATACCCACCACAGATGTGATGCTCACCGGCCTGTATTTCCCAGGCTTTTATCTGCAGCCCTTCTTAAACAAAGGCACAACATTTGCCACTCTCCAATCTTCAGGCACCTCACCCGTGACTATTGATGATTCAAATATCTTGGCTGGGGGACCCACAATTTCCTCCCTAGCCTCCCAAAATGTCCTGGGATACACTTCATCAGGTCCCAGGGATTTATCTACCTTGGTGCGCTTTAAGACTTCCAGCACCTCCTTCTCTGTTATATGTACACTCCTCAAGACATCACTATTTATTTCCCCAAATTCCCTAACATCCATGCTTTTCTCAACAGTAAATACTGATGAGAAATATTCATTTAGGATCTCATCCTCTTCTGGATCTGCACATAGATGACCTTGTTGATCCTTAAGAGGCCCTACTCTCTCCCTCGTTACTCTTTTGCCCTTAATGTATTTGTAAAAGCTCTTTGGATTTTCCTTTGTCTTATCTGCCAAAACAACCTCGTGATCCCTTTTTGCCCTCCTAATTTCTCTCTTAACTCTACTCCTACACCCTCTATACTCTTCAAAGGATCCACTTGATCCCAGCTGCCTATGCAAGTCATGTGCCTCCTTCTTCTTCTTGACTAGGGCCTCAATATCCTGAGTCATCCAGGGTTCCCTTCTTCTACCAGCCTTGCCCTTCGCTCTAAGGGGAATGTGCTTACCCTGAACCTTGGTTAACACACTTTTGAAAGCCTCCCACTTACCAGACATCCCTTTGCCCTCCCACAGACTCCCCCAATTAACTTTTGAAAGTTCCTGCCTGATACCATCAAAATTGGCCTTGCCCCAATTTAGAATTTTAACTTTTGCGCCAGACCTATCATTCTCCATCGCTATCTTGAAACTAATAGAATTATGGTCACCGGTCTCAAAGTGATCCATCACTAACACTTCTGTCACCTGCCCTTCCTTATTTCTCAAGAGGCGGTCATGCTTTGCCCCCTCTCTAGTCGGGCCATCCACATACTGAATGAGAAATTCCTCCTGAATACACTCAACAAATCTCTCTTCATCCAACCCTCTAATACTATGGCTGTCCCAGTCAATGTTGGGAAAGTTAAAATCCCCCATTATTATGACCCTTTTTTACATATTTGCTCCTCAATTTCCTGCCAACTATTTGGGGGCCTATATTACAACCCTATCAAAGTGATTTCCCCCTTCTTATTTCTCAGTTCAATCCATATAGACTCAGTGGCTGAACCCTCGGATATATCCCCTCTCGTACTGCTGTGATGTTTTCCCTAATCAAATGTGCAACTCCCCGTCCTCTCTTACTTTCTGTTTTATCTTTCCTATAGCATCTGTAACCTGGAACATTGAGCTGCCAATCCTGTCCTCCCTTAGCCATGTTTCAGTAATTGCTATAATATCCCAGTCCCATGTACCCCTCCATGCCCTCAGTCCATCTGCCTTGCCTGTCAGACCTCTTGCATTGAAATAAATGCAGTTTAATCTGGACTTCCCTTGCTGTCTGTCTTGCTTTTGCTTGATCTGTCTGGTACTAGGGTTACTGACACGGCCTTTACTATTTAATGTGCTCTCTTTAACTTCTATTCTGTCCTCAACCTTCTCTTCTGTCTCCCGATTGCTTTGGGTCCCACCCCACTGCCAAACTAATTTGGCTCTGCCAACAGCGGCTGTAGGGATTTGCATTCTAATCAGTATTCTGTAACTTGATTTTGTGTCTGTGCCCTGTTTGCGAGCACATTTCCGCTCCATCTGACAAAGGAGCAGCGCTCTGAAAGCTGATGGTATTTGCTACCAAATAAACCTGTTGGATTTTAACCTGGTGTTGTTAAAACTCGTACTGTAATGATGAGCCAACAGGGGATATCTAAACAGTATTGATCCCATTCCCATCACCAGAGAAAGGTCAATGGAAAAAGAGGAACGGGCCAACGAAAAAGAAACAGAATTGTTGAGGAGTATGATAGGACAACTAAATTGGCTATGCACACAGACATGACCAGATGGGAGCTATAATGTCCTAGAGCTCAGTAATATGTTGAGGCATGCCATAGTCAGAGAGATCTTGCAGGCTAATAAAACATTAAAAAGAGCTAAAATTAGAGGAATGTGTGATTAAATTCTCAACACTAGGAGAACTGGAAGATATGAAATTGGTTGTGTTTAGTGATGCTTCACATGCTAATCCACCAGATGGACATTCAAGCAGTGCTGGATTCATAATATTCCTGGTAGGTAAGGAAGGAAAATGTAGCCCCTTGGCCTGGGAAGCAAAGAAGATAAAAAGGGTGGTCAAAGGTACATTTGCGGCTGAAACCCTAGCGTTAGTGGAGATGTTGGATATGGGGATATATTTGTCTGACACATTAACAGAATTACTTTTTATGGGCACTTCAGGTAAGAAAGTACCAATTGAGGGTTATATGGACAATTGGTCTTTATGGGACAATGTTCACTCAACAAAAAGTGTAACAGAAAAATGACTAGGAATTGATTTGGCCAGCATTAAACAAATGCTGGAAAATAAGGAAATTTCCAAACTTAACTGGGTTGTTGCAAATCTACAACTATCCGACTGTTTTACAAAAAGGGGCGCAGGTACTGGAAAGGTATTAAGAATACTGGAGGATGGTTGCCTTAAATTATTTTGAAAATAAAATTAAAATAAAGAGAATCTGTTAGAATGTAACCGGTGACAACTTTGTATTGGATGTAATGTGACCAATGGTAACAAGCTGTAAGGGTCAGCTGACCCAGTAAACCATGGAACCAATTACAGAATGATGTGATGATCAGCTGACTCACTATAAATAAGAACCTTTTGGGAATTGAGGGGAGCTTGGAATGGCCCAGGGTAAGGCTCCAAGTTTGGAATAATGAAGTTTCTTTATTAAACCCTTTCTTTGATTTATAAGTTGGAATAAGTTTTGTTATATTTTTATTGTCTGCATTTGAAGAGCTCCTTCTGAGGAAACAGAGGGAACTGAATGTATTATTTCTGAATTTGAAGAGGACACAAAGTCAGGTGGGCAGGAGAGCTGTGAGGGGGAAGCAGAGATACTTTAGCGTGATTTGGACAGGCTGAGTGTGTGGGCATCTGCATGGCCGAGACAGCATAATGTCAATAAATGTGAGGTAGCACTTTGGTAGCAATAATAGGAAGACAGATTATTACTTGAATGGGTGTAAATTGACAGAGGTGGATACTCAATGCGACCTTGGAGTCCTTGTACATCAGTTGCTGAAAGTGAGTACGTGGGTACAGCAGGCAGTAAACAAGGCAAAGGGTATGTTGGCCTTCATAGCGAGAGGATTTGAGTGTAGGAATAACGATGCTTTGCTGCAATTGTATAGGGCTTTAATGAGGCCACATTTGGATTATTGTGTGCTGTTTTGGTGTCCTTACCTGAGGAAGGATGTCCTTGTTACAGAGGGGGTACAGTGAAGGTTTACCAGGTTGGTTCCTGGGATGGTATGGCTGTCATATGAGGAGAGACTAAGGAGGTTAGGATTGTATTCACTGAAGTTTAGAAGAGTGAGAGGGGATCTCATAGAAACTTATAAAATTCTACCAGGGTTAGACAGGGTAGATTCAGAAAGAATGTTCCCAATGGTGGGGGAGTCCAGAACTAGGGGTCATAATTTGAGGATAAGGGATAAACATTTTAGAATTGAGGTGAGGAGAAATTTCTTCACCCAGAGGTGTTTCTTCAGAAGGAACTCTTCAAAATGCAGCTAATGAAAATACAACAAAACTTACTCCAACTTATAAATCAAAGAAAGGGTTTAATAAAGAAACATAATTACTCCAAATTTGGGGCCTCGCCCTGGGCCATTCCAAGCTACCCACAATTCTACATAGTTCCTTATTTATAGTGGATCAGCTGGTCAGCTGACTATTGGTTCCATGGTTTACTGGGTCAGCTGACCCTTACATCTTGCTCCCATTGGTCACATTACATCCAATACAAAGTTGTCACCGGTTACATTCTCACAAGAGGGTGATAAATGTGTGGAATTCACTACCACCAGATGTAGTTGAGGCCAAAATGTTGCCTGATTTCAAGGTGAAATTAGATAAAGTCTTGGGGCTAAAGGGATCAAGGGATATGGGAGGAAGGTGGGATTAGGATATTAATTTCAATGATCAGCCATGATCAAGATGAATGGCGGAGCAGGCTCGAAGGACTTGGGTCACTGTCTATAGAATTGGCACGTTCTCCCTGTGTCTGCGTGGATTTCCTCCGGTGCTCCGGTTCCCCCCCCACATTCCGAAGGACATGCTGGTTAAATGCATTGACCATGCTAAATTCTCCCTCAGTGTGCCGGAGTGTGGTGACTAGGGGATTTTCACAGTAACTTCACTGCAGTGTTAATGTAAGCCTTCTGATGACACTAGCTTATATCTGGGAAGAAATATCATAAATCAGTCACACTGATAATATCTTTGTCTTATCTAAGTATAAACTAGACTGCATTTCAGTCATCTTTAATACCAATATCAAAGGAAGAGATCAGAGCCAAGAATGCATTTGCAATGCTTTAATATTCAGTTTTTAATACTCTCCATTAATCCTTTCTATTAATCATTAGCAAAGTACAGGAAAATAAATTAGATATAGATTCACAGCCAAACAGGCAGTATAAATGTTGCTTGGTGCAAAAACAAATATCTTCTTCATCTGTGCAAATTATTACTAGTAATATTTTTAATCGTTTGTGCCACCACCGTGCTGGCCATTGCATTTGGAAATTGTGAGGAATTCCGGTGATGTTTGTAGAAGTGAATTAGGGAGAGGTAGAGGAAGCAATTGAAACAAAGTCGTGAATGAATCAATTAGGCAGCCTTGGCAAAACCCACTCGGTTGTTTCCTCTGTCAAAGATGGAATAGTAGACTCCAATGAAGACATCTCCAAGAATCCAGAGCTCATCATAATTAGCGATAGGCATGGTGTCAAATCCGCTCATGCAAGTTTGCTTTGTTTTACTACTCCCCTGCAAGCAAATTAATAAAGAACAAATCAGCAGATCATCCTACATTCCTTTGTTTCTAAGAATGCCCTCACTTTTATATCATCCTGTATTACGTACACATATACTGCACTGACAGACACGGAAAGTAGTATCTGCCCCAAGCTTCACGCTGACCAGAACACCCTGATGTTTCTGGGGGTAAAGAAATCAAAGCACTTTGCGCGATGAATTCCCTTGAAACAAAAGTCACTGCGGTGAAGACGGGCAAATAACGCAGAAATCGTTTGAGAGATTAGATTGCACGTTTGGCAAGTGGATGAATGAACAGTTCATCATTTTGTTGGTGATGCTGTTTCATAGAAGGAGACATAGAATCCCTACAGTGCAGGAGGAGGCCATTCGGCCCATCGAGCCTGCACTGACCACAATCCCACCCAGGTCCTATCCCCGTAACCCCACATATTTTCCCTGCTAGTCCCCCTGACACTAAGGAGGAATTTACCATAGCCAATCAGCCTAACCCGCACATCTTTGGAGTGTGGGAGGAAACAGAAGGAGCACCCAGAGGAAACCCACGCAGACATGGGGAGAACGTGCGAACTCCACACGGACAGTGCCATGGGCCAGGACTCTATTTAAACAAGAACAGGAGGGGACTTTCATTCTCAGGGCACAATTGTTAGTGATTTGGGGAAAAGTTTCAGTCGGAACTCCCCCTTGTTATAAAGGGAGAACCAAGCACCCTGAGCTCCCACTCCTGGTTAGCATGCTGTAATGTGCATGCACAGGTTAAAGCAGAATTGGCCTTAACTGTGGTAGACTATTGAATAACTCACTTAAACTTGCTGCCTGGCTTATATGTTAAGGAAGGCCATTTGAACATGTACTGGGGACAGCAGGTATCCACATCACTGTATTTATAGAAAGCAGTCTTACAACACAGGGGAAAGCCATTCAACCAGTCATGCACTTGTACTTCAACAAGAGTTTCTGAGAGAATGTGAGGTGGAAGAAATTATAAATAAAGATTCCATGTAAACAAAACTTCAGTTTCTTGGAGGGTCAATAAAGAATTTTTGGTTATGGATGGATTAAGCATTTTCTTTTATTCATTCTTGGGACATGGGCATCGCTGGCTGGCCAGCATTTTATTGCCCATCCCTAGTTGCCAGATGGTAGTTGAGAATCAACCACATTATTGTGGCTCTGGAGTCAGATTCAGATTTGTTTAAGTTTGAAGTTTTAAAGTTTATTTATTAGTGTCACAAGTAGGCTTACATTAACGCTGCAAAGAAGTTACTGTGAAAATCCCCTAGTCGTCACACTCTGGTGCCTGTTCGGGCACACTGAGGGAGAATTTAGCATGGCTGAAGCACCTAACCAGCATGCTTTTGGACTGTGGGACGAAACCGGAGCACCCCGGAGGAAACCCACGCAGACACGGGGAGAACGTGCAGAATCTGCACAGACAGCGACCCAAGCTAGGGATCGAACCCGAGTGCGTGGCGCTGTGAGGCGGCAGCGCTAACCACTGTGCCACCCATATTCCACGCTGAATGTGCAACCACGCTGTTCCGAAACATTACCAGCAGAGTAGGCTGATGTTCAGGCTCACTATAAAAATTGAGGGACAGCTGCTGCACTGTAATCTGTGCAAAAACCAGTCAATCTGAGATGGTGAACAATGCTGAGGAGATTCTGGTAGCCGAAGGGTTAATACATACATGGAGCACGTAATCAGAGGAAGAAATCGTGTATTCAACTCCATTGATGGTAAATGTCACGTCAGGCATGCTGGACAGGGAATTACAGTCCACATAAGTCTGTAGAACAGAGAAAGACGAGGTTAACATTGGCATAATCTGAGAGGATAGGGCTTATCAATGTTTAAACTGAATTATTGACCAAGAGTTAGCTCTGAGACTTCCCTTAACGTTAGCATAAGTGAAAAATATTGTTATGAATGCATCTGAGCCTCTTTTAATATGAGAAACTTGTGTACTTTAAGAGTTGAGATGAAACCATCTCCTTGCCATGATAAAATACAATGCAGGTTACCCATTGATAAGATGATTTATGTGCACCGATGGCACGCTGAATATTCTGAATGGGTGCGGTAGGGCCAACGATCAGAGAGGTGCCAGTATCGACAATGGCCCGACAACCACCTTTGCAACCCACCACCTGGCCATTGATTTTCACACTAGGAAATAAAAGAACACTCATAGTTACGTGACCTGTTGAGGAAATCTAATTGACACTTGTTTATGGAGATTAATGTATGCATTGTGCATCAAGATGGTTTCCAAAATTAATTTGGCCGTCATACCTTCAGTAAATATATGACACACTGAGATTATGCTTTTTGAATCTCTCAATATGGCTGCTCCCTTTTCAGCATTCTGTCAGCTGTTAATGATTTTGGTCTTGCAATGTTTTGCCAGGTGCATGTCTGTTGATTCTCACTTTTCTGGTTTGCATTTGACTCTCTGTTACCCAATGTATTGGCTTCAAAACCTCCCTCTTCATGTTCATCTTCCTCCACTGCCTTGCCTGCCTCCATCAATGTGATCTTCATCAACATTATATAACAGCACGTGCCATCAGCTCCATCCCCCATTGATTGTGCATCCTTGGCTTGCTCTTCTATGATGCCGGTCTCTGGAGGTTTTGTTTTGCTGAAAATTCTGGTTCAAAACCTTCCTTAATCTCAAAGATCTCCTCAAAACTCAATTCCTTAACTATGCTTTCAGTTATATTCCTCTAATCACTCCCCGCCTCATCCACTGTTCAACCTTTGCATAGAAACATAGAAACTAGAAGCAAGATTTGGCCATTCAGCCCATTGAGCCTGCTCCACCATTCAGTTTGATCATGGCTGATCATCAAATTCAATATCCTGATCCCGCCTTGCTTCCTTTGGCACCAAGAGCTAAATCTAATTTCTTCTTGAAATCATGCAATGTTTTGGCTTCAGCTACTTTCTGTGGTAGTAAATTCCACACATTCACCACTCTGTGGGTGAAGAAATTTCTCCTCACTTCAGTTCTAAGAGGTTTACCCCTTATCCTCAAACTATGACTCCTAGTCCTGGACTCCCCCACCATCGGGATCATTCTTTCTGAATCTATCCTGTCAGAATTTTATAAGTTTCTATGAGATCCCCTCTCACTCTTTTAAACTCAAATGAATATAATCCTGACTGACCTAGTGTCTCCTCATAGGACAGACCTGCCATCCCGGGAATCAGCCTGGTAAACCTTCGCTGCACTCCCTCTATAGCAAGGACATCCTTCCTCAGATAAGGACACCAAAACTGCACAGAATATTCCAGGTGTGCCCTGTACAACTGCAGTAAAACATTTCGATTCCGATACTCAATTCCTCTTGCAATGAAGGCCAACATACCATTTGCCTTCTTTACTGCCTGCTGTACCTGTGCACTAACTTTCAGAATGCCTCATGATGTAGCAGTATGGGAGAAGTGCTCTGTGAATGTGGTTGTGGTTGGCTTGCATTTAAGCAGCTCCAACATTAAGAGGGGATAAAGTCAAAGTTTATTTATTAGTCACAATTAGGCTTTCATTAACACTGCATTGAAGCTGCTGTAAAAATCCCCAAGTTGCCACACTCTGGCACCTGTTCGGGTACCTGAGGAGAATTTGGCATGGCCAATGCATCTAACCTGCACGTTTTTGGAGTGTGGGAGGAAACCCATGCAGACAACGTGCAAACTCCACACAGACAGTGACCCAAGCCGGGAATCAAACCCGGGTCCCTGGCGCTGTGAGGCAGCTGTGCTAACCACTGTGCCACCATGCCGGGATGTTGTCTTTATAAGGAGTGGGATCAATACCGGTTGAGTGGGGGGGTTGGGGGGTTATAGACGTATTGATTGTACTGCGTGATCTTCTAATCAGGTGGATAGGGAAGATGTAGAGAATTATTAGGGGGTATGGGGTAGAAGTCAATGAGAGCACGATGAAACAGGGAGTGTAGGCCAAGTGAGCCTTTCTTGCTTTGAATCTGAATAATTCTGGATAATGCATTTCCCAGCAGATTCCTGATATTTCTCTTTAACACAGCTGTAATGTTAAACTGCCCAGTAAAAGCTGTGCAAAATTTAACCCGTTAATCATTATGAAATATTTCGGCACAACACACTTCTTTGCAGTTGAATTCTGTTCTAGAAAATATAACCTTTGATAATGGACATTCACTTACCTGTCCATGCGGATTTGCCAGTATGCTTTCCAAGAGACGGGAACCCAGTTAATGTTACCGGTGTAGTGGTTTGGATCAGTTCCACCAAATACAACTTCACTTCCAGTTGCACCATTCTTTCTGTAAGGCAAAGGTTAATAAGAAATTAGATCTGGAAGTGTGCAGCTAAGATTATATCATATTGGCCTTTTGTCAAGTATGTGTCAGAATGTAGTTGTCAACATGCTGGAAAGCTTGCTGTAAAGTCTAGAGAATTTAACAACCATAGAGGAGAATGCAACTAAATCCTACAATAGCAGTGTGTAAATCTATAGAGTTTTAAATGTTTGTATCCTGATCTAGTCAGGTTTATTTTATTTGTTGTTCCGATTGGAAGTGAATAGCATGAACAGAAGATAGAAGTGGGTTCAAGAGTAACTTGCCAAAGGGAATTGGACATACGTTGGAAAAAGGGTTATGGGGAAAGAGCAGAGGAGGCAGACTAACTAGATAGTTCCTTCAAAGAGTTGGCACAAGCACAATGGGTCGAATGGCCTCTCTCTATGCAGTCTATGATTCTATTCATTGGAGTCTAAAGGTATCAAGGAATGGCTCCAAGAATCTTGGTAAGAAGTCTCACAACACCAGGTTAAAGTCCAACAGGTTTATTTGGTAGCAAATACCATAAGCTTTCGGAGCACTGCTCCTTCGTCATTCCATCTGACGAAGGAGCAGAGCTCCGAAAGCTCATGGTATTTGCTACCAAATAAACCTGTTGGACTTTAACCCGGTGTTGTGAGACTTCTTACCGTGTTCACCCCAGTCCAACGCCGGCATCTCCACTCCAAGAATCTTTGTCAGAGCAAGCCAGGTAGGTACATTGAAACAGAATGGAAGAGGATTCTTGAAGGGGCATAAGCAATTCAAAGACATAAGTGAGGTCTTCCTTGAGCTATGGGCTCTCCAGGAGAAATGATGAGCCCAAAGGGATGTAGGGATGACCACCGCGAGCCCTTGCACTCCCAATAGAGCTTTTAGATGTTTCTTGCTTCTGTCCCATGATGTACTGAGGCCATATCTTAGTCGAAGCAGAACAGATGGTGGCCAACAGCTAGGTGGCCAAGATTCCTGCCTGATGGGGTGGGAGGCTTGAAGAAATTTTGCTCCAGTGCAGATGGAGATGGAGATCTGACTAAAGGCCTCCCATCCTTTCTCTGCTTAATTTCCCAATGCTGTATCACCTATTGAATTATGCCAGAGAAGAATCCAGGTGTTGATAAAGAGAGGTTGAAAGAAAGGGTAGGTTGTGTATATTTTGTTGGATGTTCTTCATGAACAAAGAACAAAGAAAATTACAGCACAGGAATTGGCCCATCGGCCCTCCAAGCCTGCACCGACCATGCTGCCTGACTGAACTAAAATCTCTTACCCTTCCGGGGACCGTATCCCTCTATTCCCATTCTATTCATGTATTTGTCCAGATGCCCCTTAAAATTCACTATCGTAGCTTCTTTATTTACACCGTCTTCTTTTCGATTAGGTGTCCGGCATTGATATCATCCAGCAAGAATTTGGTTTAAGTCTCAATGAGCCTAGCACTTTCCTTTACTATGCTACTTTCGATGGAATTCTGGGATTGGCCTATCCACTTGAGGCTGTTTCCCATGCCACAACTGTTTTCGATAACATGATGACTTCCCCTGGCAGCGAGTTCCAGGCACCCACCACTCTCTGTGTAAAAGAATTAGCCTCATACATCTCCTTTAAACCTTGCCCCTTGCACATTAAACCTATGCCCCCTAGTAATTGACTCTTCCACCCTGGGAAAAAACTACTGACTGTCCACTCTGTCCATGCCTCTCATAATCTTGTAGACTTCTATCAGGTCGCCCCTCAACATCCGTTGTTCCAGTGAGAACGAATCAAGTTTCTCCAACCTCTCCTCATAGCTAATGCCCTCCATATCAGGTAACATCCTGGTAAATCTTTTCTGTACCCTCCCCAAAGCCTCCATATCCTTCTGGTGGTGTGGCGACCAGAATTGAACACTATATTCCAAGTGTGGCCTAAGTAAGGGTCTATAAAGCTGCAACATGACTTGCCAATTTTTATACTCAATGCCCCAGCCAATGAAGGCAAGCATGCCGTATGCCCTCTTGACTACCTTCTCCACCTGCATTGCCACTTTCAGTGACCTGTGTACCTGTACACCCGGATCCCTCTGCCTATCAATACTTTTCGGGGTTCTGCCATTTACTGTATACTTCCTATCTTTATTCGACCTTCCAAATTGCATTACCTCACATTTGTCCGAAGAGATTAATTAGTGAATATCAAAGATACTTCACCTGGTGATGTAAAAAGCAAAGAGAGGCTGCTCCACCAGATGTTGGGTCATCATGTTATCGAAAACAGTTGTGGCATGGGAAACAGCCTCAAGTGGATAGGCCAATCCCAGAATTCCATCGAAAGTAGCATAGTAAAGGAAAGTGCTAGGCTCATTGAGACTTAAACCAAATTCTTGCTGGATGATATCAATGCCGGACACCTAATCGAAAAGAAGACGGTGTAAATATTTACAGTAGGTCAACCTCTGAGAAAGTCAAGTAACACATGGACACATTGGGGTTCTGCCAGTTTCTTGGTCTCTGATGTTTCAAATTGCCTTTGAAAGACACAGAACGTCCTGCTGCTCCTTACTAGGTCAATGTCTTTGGGAGTGTGAAGATAGAGATATAGGGCCCAATTTTACCAAAACTGGCGCAAAACCGCGGTAAAGTTGGGCGTTGGGCCTATACCGCGATCTGCACCCAATTTCGAGCAGATCGCGGCTTTACCGACACCCGATTCGGGTGTGGGTCCGGACGATGCCCGAATCGGGCGGCCTGACGATTTAAATGCATTAGCATGCATTTAAATCGACTTAATGAACCGCTCGCCCAACTCTACCGGCAAATCCCACTTTACCGTCTTCTAGCCCGTTCCACATCCGCACTTTTAGCGACATGCTGAATAAAAATCTGAAGCGGATTTCTATTCTGCAGGGAAACCTCCGAAGCCCTCTCTGCCCTTGTGAAGTCACCATCCTCCTCGACCATCCTTCGCAGACCCCCCCCCCCTCCCGGGATCAGACCCCCCGGGAGGCAGGACCCCCGGCAGACCCCCCTCTCCCGGGATCAGACCCCCCGGGAGGCAGGCCCCCCTCGGCAGAGCACACCCCCAACCTACCTCGATCGCTGGTCTCCCTCCACCATCCTTCCGTCAGCAAAATAAGCTGTATGTTCCTCAGCTAGATCCACTTTGCTCAACACAAAGATGGTCCTTCTGCCTTGTGGGTCCATCTGGCTCACCCAAGTCAGTTACAATACTGCGTTCAGCATCTACTGAAGCATCTTGGATACAAAGGATAATGAATGGTACTGGTCGATCTTCCTGGTGTTATCAGTACTGAAACATCAGGAGTGGCTGCCGACACCAGGGATATAATTTTTAGCATAAGCAAGGCTTACATGCAGAACCCGAATGCCATTTTCCTTTGTACCCAAGATGGTTCAGTAGATGCTGAACGTAGTATTGTCACTGACTTGGTGAGCCAGATGGACCCGTCACACCCCCTCTCCTCCTCCCAACCTCCCCCCCCCCCCAACCGCCACCAGAGGGCGATCAGGGTCTCGCCCCCCCCTCCTCCTCCCATCTCCCCCCCCACCCCCCCAAGAGGGTGATCTGGGTCCTGCCCCCTCTCCTCCTCCCACCCCTACCCCAGATGATCTGGGTCAGAGAGCCGCTCTCTCTGCTTTTTTCTCCCCGCCCAGGCGCGCTGCTTCGGATTTTTTTTTGAACTGCGCATGCGCAGTCCAGAGCTCCGATCGGTCCGGCAGCGCTAAGCCCCGCCCACAGCGCGAATCGGATCGGAGCCGGCAAAAAGCGTATGGGAGCGCTGGAAAGAGGATTCCGGGCTCGGATCTATTTGACGCCCAGATTCGGCACTTAGACTCGAAATTGTAAAATCGGGCCCACAGACTCCCTGCATTAGAAGTCCCTACTCCAATATCTCAGCCAATGGACACCAATATGGGGCGGTATGGTAGCACAGTGGTTAACACTACTGCCTCACAATGTCAGGGACCCGGGTTTGATTCCCGGCTTGGGTCATAGATAAGGGGTGGTCTATGGACATTGTTCATCAGGACATCAAAAGTTATTGGATAAGTTGGGCGGCACAGTGGTGAGCACTCCTGCCTCACAGCGCCAGGGACCCGAGTTCAATTCCGACCTCAGGTGATTGTCTGTGTGGAGTTTGCACATTCTCCCTGTGTCTGCGTGGGTTTCCGGCCGTGGGGCCCGCTCTGGTTTCCTCCCACAGTCCAAAAGACGTGCAAGTTAGGTGAATAGGCCATGCTAAATTCTCCTTCAGTGCACCCGAACAGGTGCCGGAATGTGGCGGCTGGGGGATTTTCACAGTAACTTCATTGCAGTGTGAATGTACGTCTGCTTGTGACTAATAAATAAACTTTATGTATAGTGAGTTGAGGCACTGCAGTCTCTGAATGGACAGATGTGGACGCCAGTGGTCCAAGCCACTGAGGAAACAAATCATATTCCAGAACACCACATCTTCTTCCGGGAGCTGAGGAAGATGTGTAATGTGGGAAATAAAGAGTTAGTACAATTATTTTGAGTTCTGAAGCGAGTTATATTTCTGAAAGCTGTTTCTTTTGCTGAATTTTTCCATTACCTTTAGCTCACACACCTAGCCTGTTATTCAAGATGTGTTTTGTTAGCGACGCACTTACAGTCGCCGATCGGCCTGAGCTGTTTTTGTTTTTTATAACATTCCCTACTTTTCCATTAGCTTGCTTGACTGTGAGAATTTAAAGAAAAATCATTCATGGAACATGGGTGTCGCTGGCTGGCCAGCATTTATTGCCCATTCCTAGTTGCCCTTGAGAAGGTGGTGGTGAGCTGCCTTCTTGAATCGCTGCAGTCCGCGTGCGGTGGGCTGACCCACAATGCCGTTAGGGATGGAATACCAGAATTTTGACCCAGCGACTGTGAAGGAACGGTAATGCATTTCCAAGTCAGGATGGTGAGTGGCCTAAAGGGGCGCCTGCAGATGGTGGATCTGGAGTCACACGCAGAGCAGGCCAGGTAAGGATGGCAGATTCCCTAAAGGACATTAGTGAACCAAATGGGCTTTTACAACAATGCTTTTGTGCTCACCATTAGGCTTTCAATTCCAAATTTTTACTGAATTCAAATTTCAACATCTGCCGTGGTGGGATTTGAACCTGGGTCCCCAGAGCATTACCCTGGGTCTCTGGACCATTAGTGCAGTGACAATACCACTACACCACTTCCCCAACAATTGTGGACCTGACAGTGTTTGTAAACTAAAGAACGAAGAGGAAACTTCTACTTATTTCACGAACCCAGATATTATTTGGACCTGTCACTAAGGGGAGAGTGACCCAGAACTTAAACAGATATGAACTGACCAAACAGAACCAATGCAATTTTATTAAAGACAAGGTATGTCTGTCTAAGCCAGACAAACCTTTTGAGGAGGTCACCCATAAGGTAGATAAGGGGTGGTCTATGGACATTGTTCATCAGGACATCAAAAGTTATTGGATAAGTTGGGCAGCACAGTGGCACAGTGGTGAACATTCCTGCCTCACAGCGCCAGGGACCCGGGTTCAATTCCGACCTCAGGTGGAGTTTATACGTTCTCCCCTTGTCTACATGGGTTTATCTCAGTTGCTCCGATACTAAGGGATACTTAGTAGCGCAGAGTGCAGGTCCTTGTTGCAAAGGAACATTAACAGAATGAGTGAATGCACAAGGCTCATTGTGGATATGCGTGAGGTCATCCACTTTGGACAGAAGAACGGGCCTAGCCCGTGACATCCACGTCCTGTGACAGAATTAGAAAACATACCCGCCAGAATTCTACCACCCCACCAGGAGTGGGCAAGGCGCGGACAATGGGAAGGTCCGTTGACCTTGGGTGGGATTTTCTGGTCCCGGGTCAGAGGAGGCTCTAAGATCCCTGTGACACTGGCTTCACTTGGAGCATCTCAAATATGGATGATCAGCTAGTTTGACTTACTCTGACAGTATCATATCCCAGTACGCCAGTCATTCTGCCTGTTCCGTATTGGATGTCTACATATCTGTTGCCCATCTTAAATGTTGAGGAGGTTTGTGGATTAAACTTGCGATGATCATCTGCAGGAAAAGCATATTTTATACAGCCAGTTTCATCAGATTATATAATTAATTTCAATATAACAACAAGTTGACCAGGACTTGGTGTGGGGAAATGGTCAAATCCCACCAGAGCATCTGGGGAATTTAAATTCAATTAATTAAAAATAAATATGGAATAAAAAGCTAGCATTGATAGTGGTGACTAGATAGTTAATATATTTTCCCAAAGGTAGGGAAGTCTAAAACTAGAGGGCATAGGTTTAAGGTGAGAGGGGAGAGATACAAAAGGGAGCAGAAGGGCAATTTTTTCACAGAGGGTAGTGAGTGTCTGGAACAAGCTGCCAGAGGTAGTAGTAGAGGTGGGTACAATTTTGTCTTTTAAAAAGTGTTTAGACAGTTACATGGGTAAGATGGCTATAGAGGGATATAGACCAAATGCGAGCAATTGGGACTAGCTTCGGGGTTTGAAAAAAAAGGGCGGCATGGACAACTTGGGCCGAAGGGCCTGTTTCCAGGCTGTAAACCTCAATGACTCTATGACTATAAAACTACTGGATTGTCAGGAGAACCCATTTTCCCCTCCCTGTTTCAACATTAATACTCCAGCAGACAATATGGGCGGGATTTTACAGCTTCGCTCGAGCAAGACCGGAAATTCTCGCCCCAGGTCAACGGACATTTCCATTGTCCGCCCCTCGCCCACTCCAATTCTGTGGGACAGCACGGTGGCACAGTGGTTAGCACTGCTGCCTTTCAGCGCCAGGGACCTGGGCTCGATTTACACGTTCTCCCAGTGTCTGCGTGGGTTTCCTCCCACAATCCAAAGATGTGCAGGTTAGGTGGATTGGCCATGCTAAATTCTCCCTCAGTGTACCCAAACAGCCGCCTGAGTATGGTGACTAGGGGATTTTCACAGTAACTTCATTGCAGTTTGAATGTCGGCCTATTTGTGACTAATAAATAAACTTTACCTTACTTTACTGGCAGGCGAGGTGGTAGAATTCTGGTGTATAAATTTGGTCTGCCACTTCCAGGTCATTTCAAGAGGCGGTTCTCATAGTGCGACCTTTTTACTTGTCAAATTTCATTGATTTGAAAATCTAATGATCTGTGGAATTTATTTACATTCTGCTAATATCTCACTGTATCTCTTTCATTGGGCATGGCATTGCTAACTGATCCAGTAGCTGATGAATACAATTGGGGTGGCACAGTGGTTAGCACTGCTGCCTCATAGCACCAGGAACCCCGGATCAATTCCGGCCTTGGGTGACTGTGTCTGCATGGAGTTTCCATGTTCTCTCCATGTCTGCGTGGGTTTCCTCCGGGTGCTCCGGCTTCCTCCCACAAACCAAAGATATGCAGGTTAGGTGCTAACTTGCCCCTTAGGTGTCCCAAGTTGTGCAGGTTAGATGGATTAGCCACGGTAAAATGTATAGGGTTACGGAGATAGGGTGGGGGAAAGAACCTGGGAAAGACACTCTGTCAGAGACTCGATTGGCTGAATGGCTTCATTCTGCACTGTAAGTATTCTATTGTTCTATGAATTGCCTGGGAAGTAAGAGACTGAGGGCTCCCTGTTAGACCAGTGACGGACAATCTGGGCTAGTGAGTGGACCGCACGACTGGTCCTCCTTCATCTCATTAGGCCGCAAGGTTAAAATCAGGCTTGTTCCCAAACCGCAAACCCATGAATATGATTCAATACATTTAATACACACCCAATATTTCATAACGAGGTATAGAAAGTGCTTAATCATTCATATATTAAATGGAACTATCATCAACTTCATATGGTAAAAAGAAAAATATTTCCACTTTGGACGCAAAGGGAGCGTACGGCTCTCACAGTCAATGTTGTGAGCAATCAGCATGTACCTCACTTCACTTTCCCTTGCTTTATGTGTAAGTCACTTCAGTCACACCGGCAGGGAAACATCTACCTGGATGGAAATCAGTGGAAATTGGCAACGTTCAACACAATGGGTGGAATTTTCCCATCCCACCCACCACGGTAATTGTACCATGCTGGACATGGAGCATGCAAAGGTCCTTTGATCTCCGCCGGGATTTTCCAGCCTTGGGGCGAGCGCGGCTGGAAAATTTCGCCCGACGTCTCATGGGCTGCACTCAGAACCCAAGTGGGTCAGTTGCATGTGTCACCTGCCAGGAAGCAGGTTGCCCACCACTATTTTGCTTTAGCTTAATGATGGCATGGGGGCACAGCATCAGGGACCCTGGTTCGATTCCCGGCTTGGGAATCTGTATGGAGTTTGCACGTTCTCCCTGTGTCTGCGTGGGTTCCCTCCAGGTGTTCCAGTTTCCTCCCATAGTCTGAAAGGCATGCTGGTTTGGTGCATTGACCCGAACAGGCGCTGGAGTGCGGCGACTAGGGGAATTTCACAGTAACTTAATTACAGTGTTAATATAAGCCTTACTTGTGACTAATAAATAAACATTAACTTTAATGACCTGGAGATTTAAGGTATACGGAGTTGGATCCTAATCAATTCAGTGGTCGGTCAGCTTCTTTTGGATACAATCTATTCCAGATAATTCAAAGGCTAAAGAATTGAATTAGCCAATCACTGAAATTGCATGCGGAGCCAAATAGGGATTTAGTGCTTAACAATTTGAGTTAAAAGAAGAATGACTATCACTTTCAATCTTCCGTATATCTTGATCTGTTCAAGAAAACCAAAATGTGCCATTATGAGAATTTTTTCCATTACTTACCGCATGCTGGGCTGTTGCAGTAATCTGATGGGACCCAAAGGTTTGCAGAGCCAGTGTCAAAGACGACAACGAAACTCTGAGGTGGAGTGCCAACGCTGATTGTTCCATAGTATGACAGCTGTCAGGAAATTAAAAGGTGATATGTCCAATTATAGCAAAGTACAGTGGAGATGTGTTACAGGTCAGATGTGTTTAAGCCTTTGGAATAATTTAGGAAGTGCATTGAACCCAATCACAATGGGAACAATGTTCTTCCCCGTTTTTCCAGCCAGCTGCATTTTACTGTCCCCAGAGTTCAATTCAAACCAATTCCTTCATTTCTCAAAATTCACATTTATAAAGGGCACACACACAGGCAATAAGCTAACAGTAGTTTACCACATCACTGGTTCTGCATCAAAAGCTGGTTTGGACTCTTTTACATCCGTCTGGGTGGGATCTTGAGCCCACTCTCTCTGTGCATGGGATCGACGGCGAGATTTGCAATTCCCGATTTTCGCCACACCTCAGCAGTGATGTAATCAGTTTTAACACATTAACATGTATTTGAATATAACTAAGCGATATATTCCCCCCCATGCATATATTCATACCATGCCAATGTGGCGTAATCTCAGTGAGGTTTACAACAGGTTCACACAGATGTAGGGATTCCCCCCTACCTGGAGGTGCAAAGGTGAGTAGATTCCCCGGGAGAGGGGGACTTGGCCAGGCAGTGCCCATGGTAATGGCCCTGGCACATGTTGGCACAGCCAGGTTGGCACAATGTCAATCTGGCAGTGCCAACCTGTGCCGGAGGCAGTGGCAGGGGAGCAGTGCCAGAGGCAGACCCTCGTGGGAGCCTCAAGGCTTTCATTTATTTGTGGTGGTGTGGGGGAACGGGCTTGGGATCTGCGGATGCCGACTATGGCTGTTTGGCTGGGATGCTGGGGGGAAGGGGTCCTTGCCCGTGATGTTTGGGGGGGGTGGAGGGGAGTGCCGGCATTGACTGGGGGGAGGGATGAATACCATCGCTGATCATGCAGGAGAGTGGTGGGAGCGGTGGGGGGAGGAGGGTCTCTGTGATGCTGTGGGGGCTGGGGGAGGTTATGTTTTTCCTCTGACCGGGGCGCCCTTTAAAAATGGCTTTACCAGCGTGTCCAGGCCTCAGCCCTCGAGGTGACGGCGTGAAATGCATCTTTTTGACAAAGTGTCAGAAGACCTGGAGAGAAACCTGATCTTTTTCTCTGGAGAGAAACACACCGATTTTCACTCCGAACCTGACACTTTGCCAAATTCTGGTAAGTTTGCCCCCATGATCTTGGTTTGCCATCTCATCCAGCAGAGCGCATCCCTGACAATGCAACACTTCCTTAGTGCTCTGCTAAAGCATATCCATTGCAAAATAACTGACTGCGATACTTGTTGCATTTTTGGGTTCCAGATACACGTGGCAGGTGTATTGAGACCTCTGCTGTTTGTGATTTATATAAACGATCTGGAAGAAGGTGTAACTGGGGTGATCAGTAAGTTTGCGGACGACACGAAAATGGCTGAACTTGCAGATAGTGAGGAGCATTGTCAGAGGCTACAGAAGGGTAGAGATAGGCTGGAAATTTGGGCAAAGAAATGGCAGATGGAGTTCAATCCTGATAAATGCGAAGTGATGCATTTTGGTAGAACTAACGTAGGGGGGAGCTATATGATAAATGGCAGAACCATAAAGGGTGTAGATACGCAGATGGACCTGGGTGTGCAAGCCCACAGATCCTTGAAGGTGACGTCACAGGTGGAGAAGGTAGTGAATAAGGCATATGGCATGCTTGCCTTTATAGGACGGGGCATAGAGTATGAAAGTTAGGGTCTGATGTTGCAGTTGTATAGAACGTTGGTTTGGCCACATTTGGAATACTGCGCCCAGTTCTGGTCGCCACACTACCAGAAGGACGCGGAGGCTTTAGAGGGAGTACAGAGGAGGTTTACCAGGATGTTGCCTGGTATGGAAGGGCTTAGTTATGAGGAGAGATTGGGTAAACTGGGGTTGTTCTCGCTGGAAAGACGGAGGATGAGGGGTGACCTAATAGAGGTGTATAAAATTATGAAAGGCATAGATAGGGTGAACGGTGGGAAGCTTTTTCCCAGGTCGGTGGTGACGTTCACGAGGGGTCATAGGTTCAAGGTGAGGGGGGGAGGTTTAACACGGATATCAGAAGGACGTATTTTACGCAGAGGGTGGTGGGGGTCAGGAATGCGTTGCCGGGCAAGGTGGTGGAGGCAGACACACTGGGAACATTTAAGACTTATCTAGATAGCCACATGAATGGAGTGGGAATGGAGGGATACAAAAGAATGGTCTAGTTTGGACCAGGGTGCGGGCTTGGCGGGCCGAAGGGCCTGTTCCTGTGCTGTATTGTTCTTTGTTCTTTGTTAATAAAGGGCAGGATGTAATCAAGTTAACCGCGCTGTGACTGCTTCAATTGTATTCCGTTTGCTGTTCTTCCTTAGAAACATAACAGATTACTTACATCCAGGTAGTTTATCAGTGGCTCTGATGAAACCTGTGCATCCTCCTGGGCTGCTCGAAGGTATTTTGAATATAGTTTGTCATGGTATTTGCTCAGAAAATCCTCAAGTAAACCACGTTCGTCCAAGACTTGGCGGACAGATTTACCCTTAAATAGTCTCACTCTGAAAGGATAGGAGTGAGAATGGGTCAACAGTCAGGCTGATACGTCCTTCCGAATTAAGTCAAATATCTTTTTATGCACCTTTCAGTATCACGTATCTCATTGAAACTCACAGAATGCTTAAAGGCCTGGATACAGTGGATGTGGGGAAGATGCTTCCATTAGTGGGAGAGACTAGGATCGGAGGGCACAGCCTCAGAGTAAAGGGACGACCCTTTAGATTCGAGATGAGAACAAATTTCTTTAGCCAGAGGGCGATGAATCTGTGAGATTCATTGCCAAAGAAGGCTCTGGAGGCCCGGTCATTGCGTGTACTTAAACCAGAGATGGATAGGTTCTTGATGCATTCACCTATTTTCAGTTAAATAATTAAAATTAATGTTCAGTTAAGAGTTAAATTTCAGTTGGAGAGTTAGAGAGTTGCCACTGTTTAACACTTTAGATACTTGGTATCTAAAGTGTAAAACAAAGAGAGTGATGTTGGATTAACTAAGAGTCGACTCCTGCCCTTGTTTGTCTCATTAAACTGGAATGCTTGGAAGGTGTTTAAATTAAAAGCTGAATTACAACACAGATGTAGAAGTCATGCTTCAACTATACCAATCGCTCAGCACTATACGCACCACACCTTTAGAAGGGGGGCACGGTAGCACAGTGGTTAGCACTGCTGCCTCACAGCGCCAGGGACCCGGGTTCAATTCTGGCCTCGGGTCACTGTCTGTGTGGAGTTTGCACACTCTCCCCGTGCCTGCGTGGGTTTCCTCCGGGTGCTCCGGTTTCCTCCCACAGCCCAAAGATGTGCAGGTTAGGTTGATTGGCTATGCTAAATTGACCCGAGTGTCAGGGGACTCGGGGGGGTAAATATGTGGGGTTACGGGGATAGGGCCTGGGGTGGGATTGTGGTCGGTGGAGAGTCGATGGGCCGAATGGCCTCCTGCTGCACTGTAGGGATTCTGTGAGAGATATATTAGTCTTGGATGGTGTCCTTCATAGATTCACCAGAATGGTACCTCCATTCCAAAGGTTAAAGTGCACACTGAGGTTGCCAGTTTGGTAGATGCTATTGAGAGGACAGTGCACAAACCAAGGTTATATTCCCTCAAATTTAAAAGATTAAGAGACAAATTGATCAAAGTTTTCAGGATTTTGAGGAGAAAAGATAGAGTAAATAGAAAGAAACTATTTCTGTTGTTTGAGGAGTCAAGGACTAGGGGGGACTAGTTTAAAGATTAGAACCAAACCATTCAGGAGTGAACTTGGGTAACACTTGTACACACAAAGGATGGTAAAAATTTGGAACTCTTTTCCACAAATGGCAATTGGTGCTCGATCAATTGTAAACTTTAAAGCTGAGATTGATAGATTTTTATTTTCCAAAGATATTAAGGGATATAAGTCAGGTGTATGGAGATCATC
This sequence comes from Mustelus asterias, assembly GCF_964213995.1. Lineage (NCBI taxonomy): Eukaryota > Metazoa > Chordata > Chondrichthyes > Carcharhiniformes > Triakidae > Mustelus > Mustelus asterias. The sequence goes on along the minus strand of NC_135825.1, from coordinate 14,661,839 downwards.
CACATTCTCATTGATTGGAAGAACAAACTCGAGGGGCCCACCCTTGTTCCTTTGTTCCTATTGGCAGAGGAGAGTTTCAGGGCGGTATCCTCTGGCCACGCTCGCCCCAAAACCGGAATATTCCCCCTTCAGAATTGAAATGTTCGAAGAAAACTCAAAAGATCTTGATGACATTATCGTCTTCTGTGAGGAAACAGTCAAAGCATATCGCAACTTTAAAACCAAGACTACGATCGAATGTTCTTACCTGACTAAACACTCAGAGAGCTGGATGCAAGCGAATGCAATGAGCAACCACTTCATCTTTGTCCCTTGCTTTCGTAGAATGACACCTGAAAGGAAATGTCAGATGCTCCTGCAAATGGGTTCTCGTTGTTGCTGCTTTTATAGTGATCAGGATCAAACCATTCCGATTTGGATAACAGATCAGACAATTAAAAGCTTTTCCAATGTCCTTGCCGATAAAAATAGATATTGTTTCCAATTTATGTAATGCCAAACTATTGCAATTTGTCACATGATTAAATGTCAGCAACACTTATTAATGCAATGGCAACTGATAAAGAAATTAGAACCTTATTTACAGTGCCATTAAACATGATTTGTTTAATTACTTGGGGTGCTGCAATTTGAGAATAGCCTCAGAGACTGATAAGCAATGAATTAATATCTTGATGACTTTGTGAGCTTATTTGTATATTGTGGGTTGGTTGTTTAGAAGGATGCGGGGGCGGGGGGTGGGGGAGGGGCTCTTATTGAAACTTACAGGATACTGCGAGGCCTGGATAGAGTGGATGTGGAGAGGATGTTTCCATTAGTAGGAAAAACTAGAACCAGAGGGCACAACCTCAGACTAAAAGGGCGATCCTTTAAAACAGAGATGAGGAGGAATTTCTTCAGCCAGAGAGTGGTGAATCTGTGGAACTCTTTGCCGCAGAAGGCTGTGGAGGCCAGGTCATTGAGTGTCTTTAAGACAGAGATAGATAGGTTCCTGATTAATAATGGGGTCAGGGGTTATGGGGAAAAGGCAGGAGAATGTGAATGAGAAAAATATCAACCATGATTAAATGGCAGAGCTGATTCGATGGGATGAGTGGCCTAATTCTGCTCCTACGTCTTATGTTCTTATGGCTGCTCTGTAAATTGCCCATTGAATTGGCAGCTGTCCAAAATGCATAGAATGTAGATGACACCAGAATGACATAAAAAAGTTCACAATCTGTAACCAATAGTTGCTTAAAATTTGTGAGTCATGTATTGGCTTGGATCACACATGGGTTGGAGGGGGAGGAGTGTGGTGATCTTATGAAATAAATTCTAAGTCCCGAATGAGCGTGAAAACGAGAGCGTTTCCGATCTGTTTTTTTTGGCAAGTCCAGATTTGGTATCTTATGCACTTAGAGCAGAAAATAAACCTCAACATCTGTTTCTCGCCACTCGGGGGGTGGGGGGGACGGGACACAGGGCTTAAATTGCCTGAAAACCGGCTGATAGCAGTGGATAGCACAATTGTGCATGTGCAGGTCTCACTCCTCTAAGCAGCACAGAGACACTCTGTCATGGTGGCGCCATGGTTAGCACTGCTGCCTCACAGCGCCAGGGACTCGGATTCGACTCCTGACTTGGGTTACTGTCTGTGCGGACTCCGCGCGCTCTCCCCATGTCGGTGTGAGTTTCCTCCAGGTGCTCCGGTTTCTTCGCACAGTCCGAAAGGCGTTCTGGTTAGGTACACTGGCCATGCTAACTTCTCCCTCAGTGTACCCGAACAGGCACCGGAGTGTGGCGACTAGGGGACTTTCGCTACATTGTAGTGTTAATGTCAGCCTACTTGTGACGAATAAATAAATAAACTTTTACCGTAGGAGTCCGCAGCCCACTCTGCCCGGAAATATCCACCCCCCTCGTTACTCCCGTTCCCCCAGATTGAGCCCCCCTCCTCCTCCCCACACTCGGCACGAACCTGATTTATCGGCTCTCTCGCGATCTCACTGGCTCAGCCCACCATTGGCCAATGGGGCGTGATGGTAAGATTGGTCCCAAAGTTTCAGATACCCATTATCCGTTATGTCAGGGTCAGAAAGACAAAGGGTAGCTGCGAAGATTGCTGCAACACTGAAATTAGTTTGTTGTCTTTTATCACCGCAGTTCTGTTTGAAGGATTGTATTGAGTTGATACGCATTATGCAAAGCCACTGATGTGATGAACAGAAATGCCAAACACCATGGTAGACACAGTCTCCACCACCTGTGAACTATGCCTATGTTATGTACTATCTACAATGAACAAAGAAAATTACAGCACAGGAACAGGCCCTTCGGCCCTCCAAGCCTGCACCGAACATGCTGCCCGACTTAACTAAAACCCCCTACCCTTCCGGGCACCATATCCCTCTATTCCCATCCTATTCATGTACTTGACAAGACGCCCCTTAAAAGTCAATACTGTATCTGCTTCCACTACCTCCCCCGGCAATGGGTTCCAGGCACCCACTACCCTCTGTGTAAAAAATCTGCCTCGTACATCTCCTTTAAACCTTGCCCCTCACACCTTAAACCTGTGCTCCCTAGTAATTGACTCTTCCACCCTGGGAAAAAGCTTCTGACTATCCACTCTGTCCATGCCTCTCATAATCTTGAAGACTTCTATCAGGTTGCCCCTCAACCTCCATCGTTCCAGTGAGAAAATTAAGTTTCTCCAACCTCTCCTCATAGCTCATGCCCTCCATACCAGGCAACATCCTGGTAAATCTTTTCTGTACTCTCTCCAAAGCCTCCATATCCTTCTGGTAGTGTGGCGACCAGAATTGAACACTATATTCCAAGTGCAGCCTAACTAAGGTTCTATAAAGCTGCAACATGACTTGCCAATTTTTAAACTCAATGCCCTGGCTGATGAAGGCAAGCATGCCGTATGCCTTCTTGACTGCCTTCTTCACCTGTGTTGCCACTTTCAGTGACCTGTGTACCTGTACACCCAGATCCCTTTGCCCATCAATTCTCTTCAGGGTTCTGCCATTTACTGTATATTTCCTATCTGTATTAGACCTTCCAAAATGCATTACCTCACATTTGTCTGGATTAAACTCCATCCACCATCTCTCGGCCCAAGTCTCCAACTGATCTATATCCTGCTGTATCCTCTGATGGTCCTCATCGCTATCCTCAAATCCGCCAACCTTTGTGTTGTCCGCAAACTTACTAATCAAACCAGTTACATTTTCCTCCAAATCATTTATATATATTACAAACAGCAAATGTCCCAGCACTGATCCCTGAGGAACGCCACTTGTCACAGCCCTCCATTCAGAAACGCACCCTTCCACTGCTACCCTCTGTCTTCTTTGACTGAGCCAGTTTTGTATCCACCTTGCCAGTTCACCTCTGATCCCATGTGACTTCACCTTCTGCACCAGTCTGTCATGAGGGAACTTGTCAAAGGCCTTACTGAAGTCCATGTAGACAACATCCACTGCCCTCCCCTCATCAATCATCTTCGTCACTTCCTCGAAAAATTCGATTAAGTTCATGAGACACGACCTCCCCTTCACAAAAACAAGATGCACTGCAGCAACTCATCAAGATTTTTTCGATGGTATCTACCAACCTCTACCACCTAGAAGAACAAGGGAAAGAGATAAATGGGAACGCCACCACCTGCAAGTTCCTCACCAAGTCAAAACCAAATTGGATTGGACATGTATTGCTTTTCCTTCATTGTCGCCATGTCAAAATCTTGGATCTCTCTGGCTCACAGTGCCTTCAACAAGTGAATTGCAGGTGAGTCAAGAATTGGATTGTCCCCTTCATTTCATGATAAAACTTCCATAGATTTTCAAGATAATTATTGTTTAAAAGGCATTTATTTCTGATGTTTCCACCAATACATTAATCCCATGTGATGTCCCAGTGTTTGTTTTACTCACTGTAAAATGATTAAAGAGTGAAGGATAATTGCTTTTTACTTCCTGGTTTTCTGCCAGTGGCAATACTTCAATCTGATTGGCTTCTAAGTCTGTTAGAGTTCATAGAAATCATAGAAACATAGAAACCCTACAGTGCAGAAGGAGGCCATTCGGCCCATCGAGCCTGCACCGACCACAATCCCACCCAGGCCCTACCCCCACATATTTTACCCGCTAATCCCTCTAACCTACGCATCCCAGACTCTAAGGGGCAATTTTTTTAACCTGGCCAATCAACCTAACCCGCACATCTTTGGACTGTGGGAGGAAACCGGAGCACCCGGAGGAAACCCACGCAGACACGAGGAGAATGTGCAAACTCCACACAGACAGTGACCCGAGCTGGGAATCGAACCCGGGACCCTGGAGCTGTGAAGCAGCAGTGCTAACCACTGTGCTACCGTGCCGCCCCCAGTTGGCGTCCAAATGAAACTGACATCATAATGGAGGAGGTCGACCCCACAGAGCTCACTAGATCTTTGTGGTGTGGGAAGCCACTGTTGTATTTTACCCTTACTTTACTTTTTTTTAGGTCTAATATTTGTACAACATTTTCTACAGTATATTGTTGTTGACATTTTCACATGGGAGAAACCCTGTTGAAGCTTTGGGTGTCACATAGGAGAGATCCTGCTGAGAGTTTCACTTGTGCTGGATCATGTGACAATGTTGTTGCTTGTCACTACTCACAGTGTGTGAATCAGCTAACCTTAGCACACCTTTAACTCGTACACAATGCATGATCAGAGGTCAGAACCAATTAGTGTCGGCCACCCCTTGCAGTCGTGTTTAATTAACCAAGGAATGTAAATGGGTGTTCACTGGAGTAATGACTAATAACATTGTGCAAGAACAATAGAAAGGCAGAGAAAGACTGGAAGAGTGACTGGAGACAATGTGTGGAAGAGAGAGAGAGAGAGAGGGCAAGCAATACTGAAAAGCTGGTGTACATCTTGATTGAATTCCTAATAAACTCTTACGATTTACCATGGGGTGTCAGCGAATTGTTGAATCTAACAGTGGGCAACATTAGTATCATGGTACAGCTCCTCACCACTGTCTACAAAACAAATCCACAATTCTATAGGAACATAGGGGCACAGGAGTTAGAAGCAGGAGTAGGCCACTCAGCCCTTCATGCCTTATCCCCATTCAATAAGATCATGGCTGATCTTGCTATGGTCTGAATTCACTTTCCTTTCAGCGTCCCATCAACTTTGAACCCCCTGTCTATCAAAAATCTGTCTAACTCTGCCCTGAATGTGTCTAATGTTTCAGCCTCTACTGCTTTCTGGGGAAGAGATCCACATACAAACAACCCTCTGAGAGAAAGATTTTCCTTGTCTCAGTCTCAAAAGATAGACCTCTTATTCTTAAAACATGTCCCCAGTTCTAGTTGCTCCCACAAATGGAAAGATCCTCTTGGTTGGTTTGGATCATTGTCCTTGATTTGATTTATTATTGTCACATGTAGTAGCATACAGTGAAAAGTATTGTTTCTTGTGTGCTATGCAGACAAAGCATACCATTCATAGAGAATGATGTGGAGTTGCCAGTGTTGGACTGGGGTAGGCACAGTAAGTAGTTTCACAACGCCAGGTTAAAGTCCAACAAGTTTATTTGGTAGCACGAGCTTTCGGAGCACCGCTCCTTCATCAGGTGAGATTCACTCTCACCTGATGAAGGAGCGGTGGTCCAAAAGCTTGTGCTACCAAATTAACCTGTTGGACTTTAACTTGGTGTTGTGAGACTACTTACTGTTCGTAGAGAAGGAAATGAGAGAGTGCAGAATGTACTGTTATAGTTACAGCTGGAGTGTAGAGAAAGATCAACTTAATGCAAGGTAGGTCCATTCATAAGAAAATAAGAACTAGGAGCAGCATCTGGCCCCTCGAGCCTGCTCCACCATTCAATAAGATTTTGGCTGATCTTTTATGGACTCAGCTCCACTTACCCGCCCACTCATTATAACCCTTAATTCCTTTACTGTTCAAAAATTTATCTATCCTTGCCTTAAAAACATCCAATGAGGTAGCCTCAACTGCTTCACTGAGCAGGGAATTCCACAGATTCATAACCCTTTGTGTGAAGAAGTTCCTCCTCAACTGAGTCCTAAATCTGCTCCCCGCTACTTTAAGGCCATGCCCCCAGTTCTAGTTTCACCTGCCAGTGGAAACAACTTCCCTGCTTCTATCTTATCTATTCCCTTCATAATCTTATTTGTTTCTATAAGATCTCCCCTCATTCTTCTGAATTCCAATGAATATAGCCCCAGTCTACTTAGTCTCTCCTCATAAGCCAACCCTCTCAACTCCAGAATCAACCTCGTGAATCTCCTCTGCACCCCCTCCAGTGCCAGTATACCCTTTCTCAAGTAAGGAGGTCAGAACTGTACATGGTACTCCAAATGTGGCCTCACCAGCACCTTATACAGCTGCAACATAACCTCACTATTTTTAAACTCCATCCCTCTGGCAATGAGGAAAAAATTCCATTTGCCTTCTTAATTACCTGCTACACCTGCAAACCAATTTTTTGTGATTCATGCACAAGGACAGCCAATCATGCATAAGGACAGAAGTCTGATGGCAGCAGGCAAGAAACTGTTCTTGAGTCGGTTGTTAAGTGACCTCAGCCTTTTGTATCTCTTTCCCGACGGAAGAAGGTGGAAGAGAGAATGTCCAGAGTGTGTGGGGTCCTTCATTATGCTGGCTGCTTTGCCAAGACAATGGGAAGTGTAGACAGAGTTAATGGATGGGAGGCTGGTTTGCGTGATGGATTGGGCTACATTCACGACCTTTTGTAGTTTCTTGCGGTCTTGGGCAGAGCAGGAGCCACACCAAGCTGTGATACAACCAGAAAGAATACTTTCTATGGTGCATCTGTAAAAGTTGATGAGAGTCGTAGCTGACATGCCAAATTTCCTTAGTCTTCTGAGAAAGTAGGGACGTTGGTGGGCTTTCCTAACTATAGTGTTGGCATGGGGGGACCAGGACAGGTTGTTGGTGATCTGGACATCTAAAAACTTGAAGTTCTCGACCCTTTCTACTTCATCCCCATTGCTGTAGACAGGTGCATGTTCTCCTCTACGCCTCCTGAAGTCGATTACAATCTCCTTCATTTTGTTGACATTGAGGGAGAGATGATTGTTGCCGCACCAGTTCACCAGATTCTCTATCTCATTCCTGTACTCTATCTCATCATTGTTTGAGATCTGACCCCCTATGGTGGTGTCATCAGCAAACCTTGAAATCGAGTTGGAGGGGAATTTGGCCACACAGTTTGGTCCTATTTGGTCCTATGGTTTGATCCTATGTTCTGTCTTGGTTTCAGGTTCAATCAGATCCCTCTTACACTGTGAATAACCAGGACATAGGCTGTATTACGTTTTTTAAAAACTATTTATTTGTAAATATTTACAACAAAGACCACATGGAAAGAAACATTACAATCTTTACACGGACTGTCCTGTGACCCATTGCCTTGAAGTTCCTTGGAAGCTATGGAACTCGGGAAAATATGTCGTAAAAAAGCAAATTACTGCAGATGTTGGAATCTGAAACCAAGAGAGAAAATACTGGAAAATCTCAGCAGGTCTGGCAGCATCTGTAAGGAGAAAAAAGAGCTGACATTTCGAGTCCAGATGACCTTTTGTCAAAGCTAAAAGGCATAGAAAGTGGAATAGAAAGATAGATAGTGGGATTGGCATAGAAAAAAAAATGTCTTGAAAAGCATCCCTATTACAGAAGGGAGGGTTCTGGAGGTCTTAAAACGCATAAAGATAGATAAAACCCTGGGACCTGATCTAGTGTATCCCAGGACATTGCGGGAAGCTAGGGAAGAAATTGTGGGACCCCTAGCAGAGATAATTTTATAATTGACAGCCACAGGTGGCATGCCGGAAGACTGGAGAGAGGCAAGTGTTTTGCTATTATTTAAGAAAAGTGGCACTGGAACTACAGACCGGTGTTTGTTGGAGGGGATTCTGAGGGACTGGATCTACACGCATTTGGAAAGGCAAGGACTGATTAGGGATAATCAGCACGGCTTTTTGAGTGGGAAATTGTGTCTTACAAATTTGGTAGAGTTTTTTGAAGGGATGACCAAGAAAATAAATGAGGTCAGTGCTGTAGACGTTGGGCCCTATTTTACCAGGAATTCGTGTGCGTTTTCGGGCGCAAAATCGCAGTAAAGTCGGGCGTCGGGCTTTTAACGCGATCTGCACCCGAATCCGAGCAGATCGCGGCTTTACCGACACCCGATTCGGGCATGGGTCTGGTCCGCGCCCGAATTGGGCGGCCCGATGATTTAAATGCATTAGCATGCAAAATATGGATGGGGGGATATATATTTTGAAATATTTTCCCAAATTTTTGACTGTCAGGTTTTTAGTTCCTGCGATTATAATTTTGACATTATCTTCCAAAGGGAATTCCTCTAATTCTGTGCAATGTTCAGATGAAAACAAGATGAAAGAAAGGATCCAAGGCTGCTCCAGAAGCAGATTAGCTGCACCCAACGTTGCCCATGCAAATCACATTCATTCATAAGTAGGGGCACATCTGCCATGGAATGTGAGAGAAGAGTTGCCAATACAAACTTCTTTTCACTATGGTTGATTTCCCAGATTTAGTAATCTCCTTGAATCTTATTTCCAACCAAGTTCCACCACGGGGACAATTCTTCCAAGTTCACCACATGACTCTGAACATTTGAGCACCTGGCTCATGGCTACAGGGACATCAACAATCCAGTTACAGATCACAAATGTATTATACAGGTCACTAATTGCTCACTAGGACACTGTAGTTTAATTACCTTTCCCATAGATAATTAGGCAGCACAAAGAAGATGCTACATTATTTTCAGTTTGCAAGATTCTCCCAAGTCCATCCTCCCCCCCTCTCTCTGCTCTCTCTGCTGTTTTTTTCTTTCGCGCCCAGGCACGCTGCTTCAGATTATTTTTCGAACTGCGCATACGCAGTTCAGAGCTCCGATCGTACTGGCAGCGCTAAGCCCCACCCACTGCGCGGATCGGACTGGAGCCGGCAAAAAGCGTATGGGCGCACTGCACAGAGGATTCCGGGCTCGGATCTCTATTACGCCCGAATCCGGCCCTTAGACTCCAAATGGTAAAATAGGGCCCATTGAGTACATGGACTTTAGCAAGGTCTTCGACAAGGTAACACATGGTAGACTGGTCAGTCAGGCTAGAAAACATGGGATCAAGGGAGAACTAGCCAACTAGATACAAAATTGTCTTGTTGGTGGAAGGCAGAGGCTTCTAGGGTTGCTGTGTACGAACAATAGAAAGACAGAGAGAGACTGGAAGAGGGACTGGAGACCTCTTGTAGAAGAGAGAGAGAGAGAGAGCAAGGGCAGTAGTTAGTTATTTAAGACTAACATCTATTTGTCACATACTCACAGTATGTGAATCAGCAGACCATTAACTTGTGCACAATACATGATCAGAGGTCAGAACCAATTAGTGTCAGCCACCCTTTGCAGATGTGTTCAACTAACCAATGAATGTAAATGGGCATTCTTTGGAGTATCATAGAAATCATAGAATCATAGAAACCCTACAGTACAGAAAGAGGCCATTCGGCCCATCGAGTCTGCACCGACCACAATCCCACCCAAGCCTGACCCCCATATCCCTACATATTTACCTACTAATCCCTCTAACTTACGCATCTCAGGACACTAAGGGCAATTTTTAGCATGGCCAATCAACCTAACCCGCACATCTTTGGACTGTGGGAGGAAACCGGAGCACCCGGAGGAAACCCACGCAGACATGAGGAGAATGTGCAAACTCCACACAGACAGTGACCCAAGCCGGGAATCGAACCCAGGTCCCTGGAGCTGTGAAGCAGCAGTGCTAACTACTGTGCTACCGTACCGTGCCGAGTAATGACTAATAATACTGAAAAATTGACTTCTGCTAATCCTTCATTTGCATAGCATATCCCCATATCTCGCCTTTGGTATTTGTTATGGAAAAATCTGGTTTTGTTCATCCTCTGGTAAAGGTCGAAAAGCAGAATGTTATGAGGCCTGCGCAGGTGAATATTAGCCTGTTCATGCTGAAATAGCAGACACTGACTCCTTTGAAGGTCTGTAAACTGATAAACATTTTCCATTAGCTTTTACAGAGAAGGTATGAAACTTTAATTTGGGTAGTTTGGCTTCCGCACAATTTAGCTCGCAAGCTATGAAACTTCAATCTGAGCATTTTAACTTCCACAACAGATAGACAGGGTGATGAAGAAAGCATTTGGCACACTTGCCTTCATCAGTCAGAGTACTGAGTACAGGAGTTGGGACATTATGTTACCTACTAATCCCTCTAACTTACGCATCTCAGGACACTATGGGCAATTTTTAGCATGGCCAATCAACCTAACCCGCACATCTTTGGACTGTGGGAGGAAACCGGAGCACCCGGATATAGTATGTCCAAAGATGTGCGGGTTAGGTTGATTGGCCAGGTTAAAAATTGCCCCTTAGAATCCTAAGATGTGTAGGTTAGAGGGATTAGTGGGTAAATATATGGGGGTAGGGCCTGGGTGGGATTGTGGTCGGTGCAGACTCGATGGGCCGAATGGCCTCCTTCTGCACTGTAGGGTTTCTATGATTTCTATGATTTCTATGAACTGTACAAGACATTGGTAAGATCACATTTGGAGTACTGCATACAATTCTGATCGCCCTGCTATAGGAAGGATGTTATTAAAATGGAAAGGGTACAAAAATGATTTACAATGATGTTACCAGAACTGGAAACATAGAAACATAGAAAAACTACAGCTCAATACAGGCCCTTCAGCCCACAAAGTTGTGCCGAACATGTCCCTACCTTAGCGATTACTAGGCTTACCTATAACCCTCTATCTTACTAAGTTCCATGCATTTAAGAGACTTATCTAAAAGTCTCTTGAAAGACCCTATCGAATCCACCTCCACCACCGTTGCTGGCAGCCCATTCCACGCACCCACCACCCTCTGAGTGAAAAACTTACCCCTGACATCTCCTCTGTACCTAATCCCCAGGACCTTAATCCTGTGTCCTCTTGTGGCAACAATTTCAGCCCTGGGAAAAAGCCTCTGACTATCCACTCGATCAATACCTCTCAGCATCTTATACACCTCTATCAGGTCACCCCTCATCCTTCGTCTCTCCAAGGAGAAAAGGCCGAGCTCACTCAACCTATCCTCATAAGGCATGCCCCCCAATCCAGGCAACATCCTTGTAAATCTCCTCTGCACCCTTTCTACGGCTTCCACATCCTTCCTGTAATGAGGCGACCAGAACTGAGCACAGTACTCCAAGTGTGGTCTGACCAGGGTCTTATATAGCTGCAACATTATCTCACGACTCCTAAACTCAATTCCTCGACTGATGAAGGCCAGTACACCATACGCCTTCTTAACCACAGCCTCAACCTGCACAACTGCTTTGAGCGTCCTATGAACTCGGACCCCAAGATCCTTCTGATCTTCCACTCTGCCAAGAGTCCTACCATTAATACTATATTCCGCCATCCTATTTGACCTGCCAAAATGAACCACCTCACACTTATCTGGGTGAACTCCATCTGCCACTTCTCCGCCCAGTCTTGCATCCTATCAATGTCTCGCTGCAACTTCTGACATCCCTCCACACTATCCACAACACCTCCAACCTTTGTGTCATCAGCAAACTTACCAACCCATCCCTCCACTTCCTCATCCAGGTCATTTATAAAAATCACAAAGAGTAAGGGTCCCAGAACAGATCCCTGGGGCACTCCACTGGTGACCGACCTCCATGCAGAATATGACCCATCTATAACCACTCTTTGCCTTCTGTGGGCAAGCCAGTTCTGAATCCACAAAGCAATGTCCCCTTGGATCCCATGCCCCCTCACTTTCTCAATAAGTCTTGCATGGGGCACCTTATCCAATGCCTTGTTGAACTCCATATATACTACATCTACTACTCTTCCTTCATCGATGTGTTTAGTCACATCCTCAAAAAATTCAATCAGGCTCGTAAGGCATGATCTGCCTTTGACAAAGCCATGCTATTCTTAATCATATTATACCTCTCCAAATGTTCATAAATCCTGCCTCTCAGGATCTTCTCCATCAACTTACCAACCACTGAGGTTAGACTCACTGGTCTATAATTTCCAGGGCTATCTCTACTCCCTTTCTTGAATAAAGAAACAACATCCGCAATCCTCCAATCCTCCGGGACCTCTCCCGTCTCCATTGATGATGCAAAGATCATCGCCAGAGGCTCAGCAATCTCCTCCCTCGCCTCCCACAGTAGCCTGGGGTACATCTCATCCGATCCCGGCGACTTATCTAACTTGATGCTTTTCAAAAGCTCCAACACATCCTCTTTCTTAATATCTACATGCTCAAGCTTTTCAGTCCACTGCAAGTCTGCACTACAACCACCAAGATCCTTTTCCATAGTGAATACTGAAGTAAAGCATTCATTAAGTACCTCTGCTATTTCTTCCGGTTCCATACAAACTTTCCCACCGTCACACTTGATAGGTCCTATTCTTTCACGTCTTATCCTCTTGCTCTTCACATACTTGTAGAATGCCTTGGGGTTTTCCTTAATCCTGCCTGCCAAGGCCTTCTCATTACCCCTTCTGGCTCTCCTAATTTCCTTCTTAAGATCCTTCCTATTAGCCTTATACTCTTCAAGATCTCTAACATTACCTAGCTCCCTGAACCTTTTGTTAGCTTTTCTTTTCTTCTTGACTTGATTCATTACAACCTTTGTACACCACAGTTCCTGTAACCTACCATAGCTTCCCTGTCTCATTGGAACGTTGCTATGCAGAACTCCAGACAAATGTTCCCTGAAAATTTGCCACATTTCTTCCGTACATTTCCCTGAGAAAACCTTTTTCCAATTTAAGCCTCCAATTTCCTGCCTGATAGCCTCATAATTCCCCTTACTCCAATTAAACACTTTTCTAATTTGTCTGATCCTATCTCTCTCCAATGCTATTGTAAAGGAGATAGAATTATGATCACTATCTCCAAAATGCTCTCCCACTGAGAGATCTGACACCTGACCAGGTTCATTTCCCAATACCAAATCAAGTACAGAGGCTTGATAGGCTGAAACTTTAGCATTGGCGCATAGGAGGATGAGGGGTGACCTTATAGATGTTTATAGAATCATGAGGGCATAGATCAGGTGAATTGCCAAGGTCTTTTCCCCAAGGTAGGGGAGCCCAAAACAAGAGGTCATAGGTTTAAGGTAAGAGGGAAAAGCTTGAAAATGGACCTGAGTGGCAACTTTTCACTCAGAGCGTGGTGTGTATATGGAATGAGCTGCCAGAGAACATAAGACCATAAGACATAGGAGCAGAATTAGGCCACTCAGCCCATTGAGTCTGCTCCGCCATTCAATCATGGCTGATATTTTTCTCATCCCCATTCTCCTGCCTTTTCCCCATAACCCTTGATCCCCTTATTAATCAAGAACCTATCTATCTCTGCCTTAAAGGCACTCAATGACCTGTCCTCCACAGCCTTCTGTGGCAAAGAGATCCACAGCTTCACCACTCTTTCTCTGATTTAAAGGATCGTCCCTTTAAAGCTAAAGTAAAATTTATTTATTAGTCACAAGTAAGGCTTACATTAACACTGCAATGATGTTACTGTGAAATTCCATTAGTCGCCACACTCCAGCACCTGTTCGGGTCAATGCACCTAACCAACACGTCTTTCAGACTGTGGGAGGAAACTGGAGCACCCGGAGGACACAGGGAGAACATACAAACTCCATACAGACAGTGACCCAAGCCGGGAATCGAACCTGGGTCCCTGGCGCTGTGAGGCAGCAGCGCTAAACACTGTGCCACTGTGCTGCCCTGAGGTGGTGCCCTTTGGTTCTAGTTTTTCCTACTAGTGGAAACATCCTCACCATGTCCACTCTATCCAGGCCGCACGGTATCCTGTAAGTTCCAATAGGATCCCCCCTCATCCTTCTAAACTCCAACGAGTACGGACCCAGAGTCCTCAACTGAGGAGGTGGTAGAGATGGGTACAATTACAATATTTAAAATACATTTGGACAGGTACATGTATGGGAAAGATTTAGAGAGATATGGGCCAAATGTTCAACTAAGTTCCCATTCACTGTAGGAGGACTGGAGAATCCCAGCCGTGGCAAGGTCGGTGAATTCTGGATATGGTCAAATTTAGCTGCCATATCTTTGGTCCCTTCATCCAAATCATTGATACAAATTCTAAATACTTGAGGCCTCATTTCTGATCCCTTTGGCACTCCACTAGTTACAGCTTGCCAACCTGAAAAAAGATTGATTTCTCCCTACTCACTGCTCCCTGTCAGGTGGCCAGTCCTTTATCAATGTTACCCCTAAACCATGGTCATATTTACTGCTTGACCTTATTAAATGCCTTCAAAAAAATCCAAGTACACCACAACTACAGGTTACCCTTTACCCACCTTGCTTGTTACTTCGTCAAACAAATCTAATAAATTAGTTAAACATGATTTCCCTTTCACAAACACATGTTGGCTCTGCCTAATCAAATTATGATTTTCTCAACATCTTGCAATAATGTCCTTAACAATGGATGTTAACAATTTTCCTATGACAGATGTTTGGCTAGCTGGCCTATAGATTTCTGCTTTTTGTCTCCCTCCTTTCTTGAATGAAGGTGTTATATTTGCTATTTTCCAATCCAGAATCTAAAGGATTTTGGATGCATCAATTATCTCTGATTTATATCGGAATTATCCCTAATAGAGATAATTATCTCTAATAGATTTAATCCCTAATTTATATCAGAACTCAGCAGCGAGTTCCGGGCACCCACCACCCTCTGTGTAAAAAACTTGCCTCTTACATCTCTTTTAAACCTTGCCCCTCGCACCTTAAACCCATGCCCCCTAATAATTGACTCTTCCACCCTGGGAAAAATCTTCTGACTATCCTCTTTATCCATGCCCCATATCAACATATCAGATAACATATCAGATTTCTCATTCCCCCCTTGCCTAGCTGCTATTGTAAAATTGTTTGTCAAAGTAGTGTGAAGATACTGTGTAATTGATATATTTTGTTTAAGTGAACTGTTTTAAAATTCAGCCATTTTATACAGGCGGTTGGTATGTCAGGAGGGAATACAGTTCAGATGCTGGGAAAGCAGGACAATTACTCATTTTAACTATGTACTGTTTATTTAGGTAGCGAGGTAATGAATTTTTTGTTTTTAGATCAAAAGGTCCCCTGGGGGATTTTTGATTAAAGAAATGGAAGGAGGGTTTAGGTATGCAGGATCATGTGATAGCGTGGTTAGTGGGAGGAACTAGGTATGTAGCTGAGAGAGATCTGTTCTGGGACCCTTGCTGTTTGTCATTTTTATAAATAACCTGGATGAGGAAGTGGAGGGATGGGTTGGTAAGTTTGCCGGCGACACGAAGGTTGGTGAGGTTGTGGATAGTCTGGAGGGATGTCAAAAGTTACAGAGGGACATAGATAGGATGCAAGACTGGGCGGAGAAGTGGCAGATGGACTTCAACCCAGATAAATGCGTAGTGGTCCATTTTGGCAGGTCAAATGGGATGAAGGAGTACAATATAAAGGGAAAGGCTCTTAGTACTGTGATGCGCTATCAATAAGGCGAAAGACTACCAATATGCCAATATAAGTGTAGGCTTTTATTCACAACAGAATCAGGAGCAGATCCCAACAAATAACCGACCTGGACTGAACAAGGGGGAGGAGACAGCCACCTTTATACTAGGTGCTGAGGGGAGGAACCAAACTGGAAGGGGATGTGTCCAGGTATGACAAACACACACAACGGTGGTCCATATAGGACAAAGGCACAACTGAGGTCCACCACATTCACCCCTTCCTTTTAAAAAAAAACAACACGGGGGTGAAGCGGAAACAATATCACAAGTCCAGACGAACCGGTGGCTTGATCCGTCGTCGCAATCGTCGTAGTGCAGGTCGCAGAGTCGTCCGAGCAGGGAGCGATGTCGGCCCAGGCTCCGTACAGTGAGCGTCAAGAGAAGGCGCTGGGTGGTGTGAAGCGGACCGATCCGTCGTCCCGTCCAGTCGTCGGGTACTGCGTGGCGACGGCTCCGGCGACTCAAGCGAGCTGTACATAGGGGCGAGAGGAATGAGCAGTGGCCCTGGTGGCGTATGGGGAACAGTGGGAACCGGAGCTAGGGGGTGGGGGGCCGCAACAGGCTCTGGGCGCACTACATTGGGGACAGGGACTGAGGGAGGAAGAGGCGTAGCAGTCTCCGAATGGACGACACCAGGGACCGTGGGGCGGGAGGACGTGGTGACCTCCGGGGCACCCGAGGGTGCCAAGTCACGGACAGAAACCGTGTCCTCCCGCCCATCAGGGTACGCTACATAAGCATATTGGGGATTAGCATGGAGCAGTTGGACCTCCTCGACCAAGGGGTCTGCCTTATGGGTCCGGACATGCTTCCGAAGCAGGACGGGTCCCGGGGACATCAGCCAATCCGGGAGCGAAGTACCCGAGGAGGACTTCCTGGGAAATGAAAACATCCGCTCGTGAGGGGTCGTATTGGTCGCTGTGCACAAGAGTGACCTAATGGAATGTAATGCGTCCGGAAGGACGTCTTGCCAACGGCTGACTGGAAGGCCCCTAGACCGTAATGCTAATGGAACGGCCTTTCAGACCGTTGCGTTCTCCCGCTCTACTTGACCATTGCCCCTGGGGTTATAGCTAGTGGTGCGGCTGGAGGCAACGCCTTTGGCGAGCAGGTACTGCCTCAGCTCGTCACTCATGAAAGAGGACCCACGGTCGCTATGAATATAGGCTGGGAAGCCGAACAGGGTGAAGAGCTTGTTCAGGGTCCGAATCACTGTAGCCGTGGTCATGTCCGAGCAGGGGAAGGCAAAAGGGAAACGTGAGTATTCGTCAATGATATTCAGGAAATAAACATTGCGGTTAGAGGAGGGGAGGGGGCCTTTAAAATCAACGCTAAGGCGCTCGAACGCGCGAGTGGCCTTTACAAGGTGCGCCCTACCTGGCCGGTAGAACTGCGGTTTGCACTCAGCGCAGACCCTGCATTGCCTGGTAATCGTCCGGACTTCCTCAAGGGAGAAGGGCAGGTTATGGGACTTGACAAAATGGAAAAATCTGGTGACACCCGGGTGACAGAGGTCGTTATGGAGGGACTGTAGCTGGTCTAGTTGGGCGCTGGCACATGATCCACGGGACAGGGCGTCTGGGGGCTCATTGAGCTTCCCGGGCCGGTACATGATGTCATATCTGTAGGTGGAGAGCTCAATCCTCCACCGCAAGATCTTGTCATTCTTAATCTTGCCCTTTTGCCTGGTGTTAAACAGGAAGGCAACTGACCGCTGGTCCGTAATTAAGGTGAATCGTTGGCCCGCGAGATAATGGCGCCAGTGCCGGACGGCTTCCACGATGGCCTGGGCCTCCTTCTCGACCGAGGAGTGTCGAATCTCAGGGCCTTGTAAGGTCCGGGAAAAGAAGGCCACCGGACGGCCCCTCTGGTTAAGGGTGGCAGCTAGGGCAAAGTCAGACGCATCACTTTCCACTTGGAATGGGATGGATTCATCCACAGCGTGCATCGCGGCCTTCGCGATGTCCGCTTTGATGTCATCGAAGGCCCGACAGGCCTCCTCCTCCAGGGGAAAAGAGGTCAATTTTAGGAGCGGACGGGCTTTATCTGCGTAACGGGGAACCCACTGGGCATAATAGGAGAAGAAGCCCAGGCATCTCTTCAGTGCTTTGAGGGTAGTAGGGAGGGGAAGCTGCATAAGGGGACGCATACGGGCTGGGTCGGGGCCAAGGACACCATTTTCTATCACGTACCCAAGGATGGCGAGGCGGCGTGTCCGGAAAACACGCTTCGCCTCATTGTATGTGAGGTTCAGGAGAGTGGCCGTACGAAGGAATTTTTGTAGGTTGGCATCATGGTCCTGCAGGTCATGGCCGCAGATGGTGACATTATCCAGATACGGGAAAGTGGCCCGTAGTCCGTGCTGGTCCACCATTTGATCCATGGCCCGTTGGAAGACTGAGACCCCATTGGTGACACCAAAGGGGACTCGGAGGAACTGGTAGAGGCGGCCATCCGCCTCAAAGGCAGTGTATGGGCGATCCTCCGAGCGGATAGGGAGCTGGTGGTAAGCCGATTTCAAATCGATCGTTGAAAAAACCCTATAGTGCGCGATGCGGTTGACTATGTCCGCGATACGGGGAAGAGGATATGCATCTAGTTGGGTATACCTGTTTATGGTCTGGCTGTAGTCAATCACCATGCGGTGTTTCTCCCCCGATTTAACTACGACCACTTGCGCCCTCCAGGGGCTGGTGCTGGCCTGGATAATCCCTTCCCGGAGCAAACGTTGTACCTCGGACCGAATGAAGGCCCGGTCATCCGCACTATAGCGCCTACTCTTGGTGGCTATAGGCCTACAATCCGGGGTGAGGTTATCAAATAACGGGGGGGGGGTGATCTTGAGGGTCGAGAGACTGCAGGTGGTGTGCGAGGGGCGCTGCCGTGACGGCGCCTTGCAGACGGAGAGCGGGGGATAAGGGCCATCGTACTGCAGGATGACGCTTCTATGATGGCTGAGGAAATCTAACCCCAGCAGTACAGCTGCGCAGAGTCGCGGCAGCACGAGGAGCCGAAAACGCTCGTAGACTGTGCCCTGTACCGTCAGCGTCACCAAGCAGCACCCGAGGACCTCCACTGAGTGAGAATTCGAGGCCATGGAGATGGTCTGGCTCCAGGGTCGCACGGGAAGGGCATATTGACGCACTGTGCGAGGGTGTATAAAACTTTCCGTGCTCCCACAGTCAAACAGGCAGTTTTCTGCATAACCATTTACCTTGATCTCCATTATGGACTTGGAGAGTTGATGTGGCTGCGACTGGTCCAGGCAAATCGATGCCACTGTTGAATTAAAGAAGAATCCATCTTCGTCGCCGTCTGATGACGTCACGGATGAAGCTTCCTGCTCAGCTTGCCTTGATGCCAGTCTCAAAGATGGTGACTCACGCACTTCCGGTGACCGCATCAAAGATGGCGATTCCCGCACTTCCGGCGACCGCATCCAAGATGGCGATTCGCGCGCAGCCGCCGCCTGCATCAAAGATGGCCGCGCCCTCGGAGCACACATGGCTCCACGAGTCTTCAGAAGCGGCTTTGCTCGGCAGACTTTAACAAAGTGGCCTAGCTTACCGCTTCCGGAGCAAATCGCGTCCTTTGCCGGGCAGTGACGCCGAGGGTGCTTAGGGAGGCCACAAAAGTAACATTTGGGCCCTGCTGGAGCAGCCGTCGCAGTGGAGCCGTCGGTGGAACGAGATCCAAGGTAAGACCCGAGATTATGGGAGGCTGCTTCTAACGTTTCAGCCATCGTGGCCGTTTTCCGGAGGTCTAGGTCATCTTGTTCCAGCAGACGCTGCTGGATGTATGTAGACTCAATGCCCGCAACGTAGGCGTCGCGGATCAGATCCTCCGTGTTCTGAGCTGCTGAAACAGCCTTACAGTCGCATGCTCGGGCGAGGACTCGCAGGGCGCGCAGAAATTGGGCGCACGATTCTCCTGGCTGCTGTTTGCGGGTAGTTAGGAGGTGTCTGGCGTAAACCACGTTAGGGCTCTTTCGGAACTGCCCTTTTAGGAGTTCGATAGCGTCCGCGTAAGTAGCAGCGTCCCGGAAGATTCCATAGACAGTTTCGCTTACCCGGGCGCGGAGCACGTGGAGTTTAGCAGCGTCGGTGTCGATGGCCGTAGCGGTGTCGACGAATGCTTCGAAGCAGTCCAACCAATGATCAAATTTATCAGAGGCTCCAACCTCTTGAGGGTCTAATGCTAACTTGTCGGGTTTTAGAAACTGCTCCATACTAGTAACTGTTGTGAATAAAATTGATGCGCTATCAATAAGGCGAAAGACTACCGATATGCCAATATAAGTGTAGGCTTTTATTCACAACAGAATCAGGAGCAGATCCCAACAAATAACCGACCTGGACTGAACAAGGGGGAGGAGACAGCCACCTTTATACTAGGTGCTGAGGGGAGGAACCAAACTGGAAGGGGATGTGTCCAGGTATGACAAACACACACAACGGTGGTCCATATAGGACAAAGGCACAACTGAGGTCCACCACATACTGTAGAGGATCAGAAGGACCTTGGGGTCCGAGTCCATAGGACTCTAAAATCGGCCCTGCAGGTGGAGGAGGTGGTTAAGAAGGCATATGGTGTGCTGGCCTTTATCAATCGAGGGATTGAGTTTAGGAGTCCGGGGATAATGATGCAGCTATATAAGACCCTCGTCAGACCCCACTTGGAGTACTGTGCTCAGTTCTGGTCGCCTCATTACAGGAAGGATGTGGAAAAGATTGAAAGGGTGCAGAGGAGACTTACAAGGATGTTGCCTGGATTGAGTGGCATGCCTTATGAGGATAGGCTGAGGGAGCTCGGTCTTTTCTCCTTGGAGAGACATAGGATGAAAGGAGACCTAATAGAAGTATACAAGATGTTGAGAGGCATAGATCGGGTGGACTCTCAGAGGCTTTTTCCCAGGGTGGAAATGGCTGCTACGAGAGGACACAGGTTTAAGGTGCTGGGGGGTAGGTACAGGGGAAATGTTAGGGGGAAGTTTTTCACACAGAGGGTGGTGGGCGAGTGGAATCGGCTGCCGTCAGTGGTGGTGGAGGCAAACTCAATAGGGTATCTTAAGAGACTCCTGGATGAGTACATGGAGCTTAATAGGATGGAGGATTATAGGTAGGCCTAAAAGGTAGGGATATGTTCGGCACAACTTGTGGGGCCGAAGGGCCTGTTTTGTGCTGTAGTTTTTCTATGTTTCTATGTTTCCAGAAACAGTTTTCAGTTTCAGACTGGGGTTGGTTAACACAGGTCTGCAAGCTGCTCTGAAGAGCAAAACCTCTCTGAAAGCTTCAAGGCTGTTAACACAATTTATAGCAAGTGTGCCTGAGTTTGCTAACTGTATTTAAAGTGGCATTTGAGTCGAGAGGCTTTGTTTCTTCTTTGGAATTAAAACAGTGATGAGTTAGAAATTAGAGTTGTTTCCTTTCTTTTTTAACCATTGTTCAACTGTTGTAATTCAGACCTCTGATGAAGAGGGTCATAGAATCCCTACAGTGCAAAAGGAGACCATTCGGCCGATTGAGTCTGCACTGACCACAATCCCACCCAGACCTTATTCCCATAACCCCTCATATTTACCCTGCTAATCCCTCGACACGAGGGTAAATTTATCATGGCCAATCAACCTAACCTGCGCATCTTTGGATGGTGGGAGGAAACTGGAGCACCAGAGAAAACCCATGCAGACACGGAGAGAATGTGCAAACTCCACACAGACAGTGACCTGAGGCTGGAATTGAACCCAGGTCCTTGGCGCTGTGAGGCAGCAGAGCTAACCACTATGCCACTGTGCCGCTCCAGTCCTCGCGAATCAAAATGTTAAACTCTGTTCTCTCTCCACAGATGCTGTCAGTCCCACTGAGATTTTACAGCATTCTCTGCTTTCTGCTTTTATGTTGGATCTGTGGCATCTGTAGTATTTTGCTTTTTGTATTAGGGCTTTATTGAGTGCGGCACTGTTGTGTATGCCTTGTCCTGTAAACGCCCATCTCATGATCAGGTTCAAAGGCAAAAGCATTATCTTGAACACAAAAATTAGAAAAAAACAAACAGAAAACTCTGGCCTGAAACAACGTTGTTACAAATGCCAAAACTTGAACCAGAGACGGAACATTGGCATTGGAAAAATAACTATTAATCCAAAAGATATGAATACAAGAAATTCTAATTTGGCTGAAAGCTGTAATCAGTTACATTTAGGAAGAAATATCATAGCTCAGTCACACTGATAATGGGCGGGATGTTATGGTACGCCCCGCCCACCAATGGGTGAAGCCAGCTGGTAAAATCACACGAGAGCCGAGAAATCAGGATTGTGCCCAATTTGTTGGTTTTCGCAATCTTACCGGGACCGGGTTTCCCGCAAGGTTGGAAGTGGGTGAGAGGCTGAATAAATTATTTAAATTTATTCTAATCTTCATTTCCATCTGTTTAATGAGCCCGGCACTCATTCGTCCCGGCTGGGGAAAACACATGCTCTCCATGAACGGGGAACAGATGTCTTGCCCTCACCAGCAGAACCGAAGGCCGTTGAGGCCCTCGGGGATGTAAAGGGCAAAGGGGGTGCCCTGTGGGCAGGGCCAGCCTGGCACCTTGACACTGCCCACTGGGCATCTTTGGCACTGTCCACTAGGTAGTGCCAGGGAGTGGGACCTGAAGGGGGTGGGGCCTATGGGGATAGGGCTGGAAGGGGGCAGAGACTGCAGGGGGCAGGGCCCAGAAGGAGGGGGTCCCGCTACCAAGCATCCTGAGCTCCCACTCCTGGTTAGTATGCTGTAATGTGCATGCACAGGTTAAAGCAGAATTGGCCTTAACTGTGGTAGACTGTAGAATAACTCACTTAAACTTGCTGCTGGCTTATGTGTTAAGGAAGGCCATTTGAGCATGTACTGGGGACAGCAGGTATCCACATTACTGCATTTATAGAAAGCAGAGTCTTACAGCACAGGGGAAAGCCATTCAACCAGTCATGCACTTGTACTTCAACAAGAGTTTCTGAGAGAATGTGAAGTGGAATAAATTATAAATAAAGATTCCATGTAAACAAAACTTCAGTTTCTTGGAGGGTCAATAAGGATTGATATTTTGGTTATGAAGGGATTAAGCACTTTTCTTAATCTACTCGTGGGACATGGGCATTGCTGGCTGGCCAGCATTTATTGCCCATCCCCCTAGTTGCTCAAGGGCAGGAGAAAATCCCCTAGTCACCAAACTGCTTGTTCGGGCACACTGAGGCATGTTAAATTGGCCAATGCACCTAACCAGCACATCTTTCTGGTTGTGTGAGGAAACCGGAATGCCCAGAGGAAACCGGGTGGCACAGTGGTTAGCACTGCTGCCCCACAGCGCCAGGGACCCGGGTTCGATTCCCAGCTCGGGTCACTGTCTGTGTGGAGTCCGCATGTTCTCCCCGTGTCTGCGTGGGTTTCCTCTGGGTGCTCCGGTAGTCCTCCCATCGTCTGAAAGACATTCTCGTTAGGTGCATTGACCCGAACAGGCAGCGGACTGTGATGACTGGGGGAATTTCACAGTAACTTCTTTGCTTGTAAGCCTTATTTGTGACTAATAAATAAACTTTAACTTTAAAAAAAACCACGCAGACACGAGGAGAACGTGCAGACTCCGCACAGACAGTGACACAAGCTGGGAATCGAACCTGGGTGCGTGGCGCTGTGAGGCAGCTGCGTTAACCACTGTGCCACCGTGCCACCCTTATTCTGCATTGAATATGCAGCCACACTGTTCCTAAACATCGCGAGCAGAGTGGGCTGACGTTCAGGCTGTTGCACTGAAATCTGTCCAAAAACCAGTAAATCTGTGATGGTTAACAATGCGGTGGAGATTCTGGCAGCCGAAGGGTTAATACATACCTGGAGCACGTATTGAGAGGGAGAAAGTGGATAGTCAATCCCATTGATGGTGAACGTCACGTATGGCATGTTGGACAGGGAATTACAGTCCACGCCAGACTGTAGAACAAAGAAAGAAGAGGTTAACACTGGCACCATCTGAGAGGATAGGACTTACTGATGTTTAAACTGAATTATTGACCAAGAGTTAGCTCTGAAACTTCCCTTAACGTTAGCATAAGTGAAAAATATTGTTATGAATGCATCTGAACCTCTTTTAATATGAGAAACTTGTGTACTTTAGGATTTGAGATGAAATCATCTCCTTGCCATGGTAAAATACAATGCAGGTTACCCAATAAGACGATTCAAAATGGGCACCGATGTCACGCTGAATTTTCTGAATCGGTGTGCGAGGGCCAATGATCAGAGAGGTGCCAGTATCGATAATGGCCCGACAACCACTTTGGCAAGCCACCACCTCGCCTCTGATTTTCACACTAGGAAGTAAAAGAACATTCATAGTTACGTGACCGGTTTTGCAATTGACACCAGTTTATGGAGATTAATGTATGCTAATATATGCATCGTATCAAGATGGTTTCCAAAATTTATTTGGTGGTTATACTTTCAATAAATATATGACTTAACACTTGGATTGTGCTTTTTAACCTCTCAATATGGCTGCTCTCTTTCTTTTAGCTGTTAACTTTGGTCTTATCAGAGGGACGTTTTTTACACAGAGAGTGGTGGGGGCCTGGAATGCGCTGCCAAGTAGGGTGGTGGAGGCAGACACGCTGGCATCGTTTAAGACTTACCTGGATAGTCATATAAGCAGTCTGGGAATGGAGGGGTACAAACGAATGGTCCAGCTGGACCAATGAGCGGCACAGGCTTGGAGGGCCGAAGGGCCTGTTTCCTGTGCTGTACTGTTCTTTGTTCTTCTTTGTTCTTTCTCTTGCAATGTTTTGCCAGGTGCATGTCTGTTGATTCTCACTTTTCTGGTTTGCATTTGACTCTCTGTTATCCAATGTATTGGCTTCAAAACCTCCCTCTTCATGTTCATCTTCCTCCACTGCCTTCCCTGCCTCCATCAAGGGCATTTGCTATTTCCCCCGCCATCTCTCTTAGTACCCTGGGATGCATTCCATCAGGGCCAGGAGACTTGTCTACCTTTAGCCCCATTAGCTTGCCCAACACTACCTCTTTAGTGATAATAATAGTTTCTAGGTCCTCACCTGCCATATCCCTCTTGTCATCAAATTTTGGCATATTATCTATGTCTTCCACTGTGAAGACTGTCACAAAATATCTGTTTAATGCCTCAGCCATTCCCTCATTTTGAGTTATTACATCCCCCTTCTCATCCTCTAAAGGACCAATGTTTACTTTTGCCACTCTTTTTCATTTTATGTGTTTGTAGAAACTTTTGCTATCTGTTTTTATAATCTGAGCTAGTTTACTCTCATAATCCATCTTACTTTTCTTTATAACTTTTCTCATGGCTCTCTGTTGACCTTTAAAGATTTCCCAATCTTCTAGCTTCCCACTAATCTTTGGCACTTTGTATGCATTTTCTTTCAATTTGATACCCTTCTTTATTTCTTTAGATATCTATGGCTGATTATCTCTTTTTCTACAGTCCTTCCTTATCACTGGTATATATTTTTGCTGAGCACAGTGAAAAATCGCTTTGAAAGTCCTCCACTGTTCCTCAATTGTCCCGCCATAAAGTTTTTGCTCCCAGTCTACCTTAGCCAACTCCTCCCTCATCCCACTGTAGTCTCCTTTGTCTAAGCACAAGACACTGGTATTGGATTTTACCTTCTCACGCTCCATCTGCATTTTAAATTCAACCATACTGTGATCGCTTCTTCCAAGCGGATCCCTAACTGTAAGATCATTAATTATTGCTGTCTCATTACACCAGATAGCTTGCTATCTCATACGTTCAATTACATACTTTTCAAGGAAGCTATTGTGGATACATTCTATGAACTCCTCCTCAAGGCTGCTTTGACCGACCTGGTTTGACCAATCGACATATAGATTAAAATCCCCCATGATAATTGCTGCACATGCATCAGTTATTTGTTTATTTCTCATCCCACTGTGATATTATTATTTGGTGGCCAATAGACTACGTCTATCAGTGACTTTTTCTCCTTGCTATTTCTAATTTCCACCCAAATGGATTCAACGTTTTTTCCATAGAACTTATATCATCTCTCGCTACCACCCTGATGTAATTCTTAGATATCAGAGCTACACCACCTCCCTTACCTTCCTGTCTGTCCTTCTGAACAGTCTGATACCCCTGCATATTTGACTCCCAGTCGTGACCATGTCTCTGTACTGGCCACCAAATCATACTCATTCACGATGATTTGTGCCATCAACTCATTTACCTTGTTTCGAATGCTACGTGCATTCAGATAAAGTGCGCTTATGCTAGCTTTTGTACCTTCTTTTTGAATCCTAACACCTCCATTAATATCATCTCCTGCGTTCTCCTTCCTTTCAACTTTTTTCCTGATTTTTGATGTAGATGCCTCAGGATGTAGCAGTACGGGATAAGTGCTCTATGAATGTGGCTGGAGTTGGCTTGCATTTAAGCAACTCCAACATTAAGAGGGGATGTTGTCTTGATAAGGAGTGGGATCAATGCCGGTTGAGTAGAGGGTGGGGGGTTATAGCTGTATAGATCGTACTGTGTGATCTTCTAATCTGGTGGATAGGGAAGATGTAGAGAATTATTAGGAGGTATGGGGTAGAAGTCCATGACAGCACGATGAAACGGAGTGTAGCCCAAGTGATCTTTTTGTGCTTTGAATCTGAATAACTTTGAATAATGCATTTCCCAGCAGATATTTCTCTTTAACACAGCTGTAATGTTCAACTGCCCAGTAAAATCTGTGCAACATTTAACCTGTTAATCATTATGAAATATTTCGACACAACACACATCTTTGCAACTGAATTCTGTTCTAGAAAATATAACGTTTGATAATGGACATTCACTTACCTGTCCAAGCGGATTTGCCAGAAACTTTCCACAGTGACGGGAACCCAGTTAATGTTACCCGTGTAGTGGTTTGGATCGATTCCACCAAATACAACTTCACTTCCAGACTGACCATTCTCTCTGTAAATCAAAGGTTAATAAGACATTAAATCTGGAAGGTGAGCAGCTAAGATCATATCATATTGGCCTTTTGTCAAATATGTGTCAGAATGTAGTTGTCAACATGCTGGAAAGCTTGCTAAAATCTAGAGAATTTAACAACCATGGAGTAGGATGCAACTAAATCCTACAACAGCAGTGTTTGCATTCTGATCTAGTCGGGTTTATTTTATTTGTTGTTCCGATTGGAAGTGAATAGCCTGAATAGGAGGTAGAAGCAGGTTCAAGAGTTACTTGCCAAAGGGAATTGGACATACGTTGAAAAAAGGGTTATGGGGAAAGAGTAGGGGAGGCAGACTAGCTAGATAGTTCCTTCAAAGAGCTGGCACAAACACAATGGGTCGAATGGTCTCTTTCTGTGCTGCCTATGGTTCTATTCATTGGAGTCTAGAGGTTTCAAAGAATGGCTCCAAGAATGATTGTCAGAGCAAGCCAGGTAGGTAAGTTGAAACAGAATGGAAGAGGATTCTTGAAGGGGGCAAAAGCAATCCAAAGACATAAGTGAGGCCTTCCATGAGCTATGGGCTCCCAAGGGGAAATGATGAGCCCAAAGGGATGTAGGGATGACCACCGCGAGCCCTCGCACTCCCAATAGAGCTTTTAGATGCTTCTTGTTTCTGCCCCATGATGTACGTGTTTTGATCTTATTTGATTTGACTTGATTTATTATTGTCACATGTATTAGCATACAGTGAAAAGTACTGTTTCTTGTGTGCTATACAGACAAAGCATACCATTCATAGAGAAGGAAACGAGGGAGTGCAGAATGTCATAGCTAGAGTGTAGAGAAAGATCAACTTAATGCGAGGTAGGTCCATTCAAAAGTCTGATGGCAGCAGGGAAGAAGCTGTTCTTGAGTCGATTGGTATGTGATCTCAGACTTTTGTATCTTTTTCCCAATGGAAGAAGGTGGAAGAGGGAATGTATGGGGTGCGTGGGGCCCTGAAGCAAAACAGAGGGTGAGCAACAGCCAGGTGGCCAAGGTTCCTGCCCGATGGGGCGGGTAGCTGGAAGATATTTTGCTCCAGTGCAGATGGGGATGGAGATCTGACTACAGGCCTCCCATCCTTACTCTGCTTAATTTCCCAATGCTGTATCACTGATTGAATTATGCCAGAGAAGAACCCAGGTGTTGATAAAGAGAGGTTGAAAGAAAACGAATTACTGCAGATGCTGGAATCTGAAACCAAAAGAGAAAGCGCTGAAACATCTCTGCAGGTCTGACAGCATCTGTCAGGAGAGAAAAGAGCTGACGTTTCGAGTCCAGGTGACCCTTTGTCAAAGCTAAAAGGCATAGAAAGTGGGAGATATTTATACTGCAGGGGGAGGGAATGAAAGATGAGTCATAGCCACAGAAACCAAGGGAAAGTGCTGCTGATTGCAGTCCATAGAGAGAATAAACGGGTGGGAGAGAGGTAAAATCAGAAAAAGGGAGGGAGGTAAAATAAGAAAAACCAGAAGTCAGGGTCCTGATTGCGCACAGACCGAAGGCGCTCAGCAAAGCGATCATCCAGTCTAAGTTTGGTCTCTCCGATATAGAGGAGACCACAAACCTAGTCCACTCCTCCACCATACCCAATACCTCTCCCGTCACTCACGGCACCTTCGCATGCAATCGCCCCTTCACCTCTTCCATGCTTATCATCCAAGGTCCAATACACTCATTCCAGGTTAAGCAGCGTTTCACTTGCACCTCTTTCAATTTGGTGTATTACAATCGCTGTTCCCAATGTGGACTCCTCTATATCGGAGAGACCAAGCGTAGACTGGGTGATCGCTTTGCTGAGCACCTTCGGTCTGTGCGCAATCAGGACCCCTGACCTTCCCGTTGCTTTGCCATTTTAACACACGATCCTGCTCCCATGCCCACATGTCTGTCCTTGGCCTGCTCCAATATTCCAATGAAGCTCAACGCAAACTGGGGGAACAGCATCTCATCTTCCAGCTCGGCACTTTCCAGCCTTCCGGTCTCAACATCGAATTCAACAACTTCAGATGATTAGCTCTCCCCCACCTCCACCCCTCTGTTTTCATTTTATTTAATCTTTTACTGTTCTCTATCTTTTATTGTTTTTCTTCATTTTTCTTCCCCCCCTTCCCCCTAATTTATCCCCCCTTTTCCTTATCTTTTCTCCCCCTTTGCTTCACCTTTCCCCCTTTTTCTTATTTTACTTATCTCCTACCCATTCCCTCCCTCCCCCCACATCTTCTTCTGTCAGAGTTTACCCTCTGACTTCAGCTTCTCTGCCGTTTGGCCATTCACACCCTTTATTCTCTCTATGGGTTGCCATCAGCAGCACTTTCCCCTGGTTTCTGTGGCTATGACTCATCTTTCATTCCCTCACCCTGCAGTATCTCCCACTTTCTATGTCTTTTAGTTTTGACAAAGGCTCGTCTGGACTCGAAACTTCAGCTCTTTTCTCTCCTTACAGATGCTGCCAGACCTGCTGAGATTTTCCAGCATTTTCTCTCTTGGGGTTGAAAGAAAGGGTAAGCTTTGTGGAGATTTTGTTGGATGTTCTTTGTGAAGAGATTGATTAGTGAATATTAAAGACATTTCACCTGCTCAGATAAAAAGCAAATAGAGGCTGCTCCACCAGATGCTGGGTCATCATGTTATCGAAAACAGTTGTGGCATTGGAATAGGACAGATTTGGATAGGCCAACCCCAGAACTCCATCGAATGGAGCATCTTAAAGGAAAGAACTTAGCTCAGTGATACTTAAACCAAATTCTTGCTGGATGATATCAATGCCGGACACCTATTCAAAAAGAAGACAGTATAAATATTTACATTGGTCAACCTATAAGAATGTCAAGTAACACATGAACACATTGGCGTTCTGTTAGTTTCTTGGCCTTTGGAAGGCACAGAACGTCCTGCTGCTCCTTACTAGGTGAATGTCTTTGGGAGTGTGAAGACAGGGATATAGACTCCCTGCACTAGAAGTTCCCACTCCATTGTCTCAGCCAATGGACACCAGTATGTCTATTGAGTTGAGGCACTGCAGTCTCTGAATGAGCGGATGTGGACCCCACTGGTCCAAGCCACTGGGGAAACAAATCATATTCCAGAACACCACACCTTCCTCCGGGAGCTGAGGAAGATGTGTATTCATAGAAATCATAGAAACCCTACAGTGCAGAAGGAGGCCATTCGGCCCATCGAGTCTGCACCGACCACAATCCCACCCAGGCCCTACCCCCTCATATTTACCCACTAATCTCTCTAACCTACGCATCTCAGGACTCTAAGGGGCAATTTTTAACCTGACCAATCAACCTAACCCGCACATCTTTGGACTGTGGGAGGAAACCGGAGCACCCGGAGGAAACCCACGCAGACATGAGGAGAATGTGCAAACTCCACACAGACAGTGACCCAAGCCGGGAATCGAACCCAGGTCCCTGGAGCTGTGAAGCAGCAGTGCTAACCACTGTGCTACCATGCCGTCCCATGTATTGTGGGAAATAAAGAGTTAGTACAATTACTTTGAGTTCTGAAGCGAGTTATATTTATGAAAGCTGTTTCTTTTGCTGAATTTTTCCATTACCTTTAGCTCACACACCTAACCTGTTATTCAAGATGTGTTTTGTTAGCGACGCAGTTACAGTTGCCGATCGGCCTGAGCTGTTTCTGTTTATATTTTAACATTTCCTACTTTCCCATTAGCTTGCCTGACTGTGAGAACTTTTTAAAAAATTCATGCTGGGAAAGGGCATCGCTGGTTGGCCATCATTTATTGCCCATTCCTAGTTGCCCTTGAGAAGGTGGTGGTGAGCTGCCTTCTTGAATTGCTGCAGTCCTTGCGCTGTGGGTTGACCCACAATGCTGCTAGGAATGGAATTCCAGGATTTTGACCCAGCGACTGTGAAGGAATGGCGATGTATTTCCAAGTCAAGATGGTGAGTGGCTTGAAAGGGAACTTTCAGATGGTGGTGTTCCCATGTATCTGCTGTCCTTATTCTTCGAGATGGAAATGGTCGTGGGTTTGGAAGGTGCTGTCTAAGGAAGTGTAAGGAGAATATGATGACATGCTCAGCAGGGACACAGTGACGGCCATGAGCAACCAAAATAAGTTCAGACACGCATCCAGCTGAAGCTGTATGTTATTGTAACTGCTCCTTCAGAAATTCTGTAACTTGAATCTTTCCCGTGCACAATCTTGGGACTCTGGCCTTTTTCTCACAGCATATGGAGAGGGTGTCAGGGCAAAAATAGGATAACCTTCACCAAACCACCAGGTAGGCATTGGGGTTCATGACTGTATATTCGAAGCATGCATCAATGGTTGGCATTTGTACTCAATTAGTCATGATGTGGAGATGCCGGCGTTGGACTGGGGTGGGCACAGTAAGAAGTCTCACAACACAAGATTAAAGTCCAACAGGTTTATTTGGTATCACAAGCTTTCGGAGTGCTGCTCCTTCATCAGGTGCCTAAATAAACCTTTTGGACTTTAACCTGGTGCTGTGAGACTTCTTACTCTACTCAATTAGTCAATTCTGATTTGATGCTTTTACACTGGTCCCAAAAGCACTTCTGGGACTTTCTTTCTTGATCCTTTCAAGGGATGTGGGCATCGCTGGCAAGGCCAGCATTTGTTGCTGATTCCTAATTGCCCTCGAACTGAGTGGCATTTTAAGAGTCAACCACATTTCTGTGGCTCTGCATTCACATGTAGGCCAGATGGGGTAAGAATGGCAGATTTCCTGAAGGGCATGAGTGAACCAGATGGGTTTTTCTGACAATCGACTATGCTTTTGTGCTCACCATTAGACTTTTAATTCCAAATTTTTACTGAATTCAAATTTCAACATCTGCCGTGGTGAGATTCGAACCCGGGTCCCCAGAGCATTACCTTGGGTCACTGGATGATTAATTCAGTGAAAATATACCACTTCGCCACCGCCTTCCCCAAAAATTGTGGACCTGACAGTGTTTGTAAATTAAAGAACGAAGAAGAAACTTCTACTTATTTGAGTAACTCAGATATTATTTGAATCTGTCACTAAGGTGAGAGTGAACTGATCAGACAGAACCAACACAATTTTATTAAAGACAAGACATGTCTGTCTAAACTAGACAAACCTTTTGAAGAGGTCACCCATAAGGTAGATAAGGGGATGTCTATGGACGTTCTACATCAGGACATCCAAAGGCATTGGATAGGTTTCTACGCAAAATAATTTATGCAAAAGTAAGCACATAGTTTGGTTAGAAATTGGTTGGGAGGTAGGGTTCAGAGAGTGGAGATAAAGGATATGTATAAGTTCATAAGTTCATAAGATATTGGAGAAGAAATAGGCCAGTCGGCCCATCGAATCCGCCCCGCCATTCGATCATGGCTGATATACTCCTCATCCCCATTTTCCTGCCTTCTCCCCATAACCCTTCAACCCATTACCAATTAAAAATCTGTCTAACTCCTCCTTAAATTTACTCACTGTCCCAGCATCCACCGCACTTTGGGGTAGCGAATTCCACAGATTCACAACCCTTTGGGAGAAGTAGTTTCTCCTCAACTCTGTTTTAAATGTGCTATCCCTTATCCTGTATGTATGATGGAATGTGACAAGTGGTGTTCTCTCAGGATCTAGTTGGAAATGACAATTACGAGGGGGCACAAGTTCAAGATAAAGGGGGAAAGGTTCAGTGGAGGTGTGTAGGGCAAGTGTTTTACGCCAAGGGTGGTGGGAGCCTGAAATGCATTGCCAAGTGAGGTAGTTGAGGCAGTGACATTAGCCACATTTAAGACTTATCTTGATAGGTATATGAACAAACAGGGAATAGAGGGATATAAGTGTTTGGTTTAGATAGGTAAACGTGATCGGTACAGGCTTGGAGGGCCGAAGGGCCTGTTCCTGTGATTTGTTCTTTGTTCTTTATCTGATGTGGGGCTTCAGCTTCTTGCCATATTTATTTATGATCCAGATGAAGGAATTGAGAGTTGTTTAAGACTGCAAATTAACGTAAAGTTAGAAGGGATAGTAAATAGTTCAGATGGCAGGTCATTGTTGCAAAGGAACATTAACAGAGTTATTGAATGTGCATTCTGAGTTCAATGTGGGCATGTGTGAGGTCATCTACTTTGGACAGAAAACAAAGAAAATTTTCCAAATGGTAAGAAGTTAAAAATAATAGAGGAGAGTCACTCAGGAAACCAACAACGTAAACCATTAAAACCCAGGTACAAAAATTAATCAAAAAGGTTCATGGATTACTGATGTTTAACTCAAGGACGATGGGATACAAAGGGCAGGAAGTTAAAGACGATAAGACCATAAGACATTGGAGCAGAATTAGGCCACTCGGCCCATTGAGTCTGCTCTGCCATTCAATCATGGCTGATATTTTTCTCATCCCCATTCTCCTGCCTTTTCCCCATAACCCCTGATCCCCTTATTAATCAAGAACCTATCTATCTCTGTCTTAAAGACACTTAATGACCTGGCCTCCACAGCCTTCTGTGGAAAAGAGTTCTACAGATTCACCACTCTCTGCTGAAGAAATTCCTCCTCATCTCTGTTTTAAAGGATTGTTCCTTTGTGCCCTCTGGTTCTAGTTTTTTCTACTGATAGAAACATCCTCTCCACGTTCACTCTCTCCAGGCCTCGCAGTATCCTGTAAGTTTCAATAAGATCCCCACCTCATCCTTCCAAACTCCAAGGAGTACAGACCCAGAGTCCTCAACCGTTCCTCATACGACAAGCTCTTCATTCCAGGCATCATTCTTGTGAACCTCCTCTGGACCTTTTCCAAGGCCAGCACATCCTTCTTTAGATATGGGGCCCAAAACTGCTCACAATACTCCAAGTTGTTCTTCAGTTTTGCGGAAACTTGGTGAGACGTTCAAGGGCAATTAGGGATGGGCCCAGCTCATGACACCTACGTCTTGTGACAGAATTAAAAAACGGACACGCCGGAATTCTACCCGCCCACCACGGGAATCGGAGCGGCCGAGGGGCAGACAATGGGAAGGTCCGTTGACCTCGGGCAGGATTTTCCAGTCTTGGGTCAAGTGAGACTATAAATTCCTGCCCACCATCTGGGACACTGATAGTGAAGAACACTTGAGGCACCTCAGATATCGGTGATCAGCTAGTTTGACTTACTCTGACAGTATCATATCCCAGTACGCCAGTCACTCTGCCTGTTCCGTATTGGATGGCAACATATTTTTTACCCATCTTAAATGTTGAGGAGGTTCGTGGATTAAACTTGCGATGATCATCTGCAGGAAAAGCATATTTTATACAGTCAGTTTCATCAGATTATATAATTAATTTCAATATAACAACAAGTTGGCCAGGACTTGGTGTGGGGAAATGGTCAAATCCCACCAGAGCATCTGGGGAATTTAAATTCAATTAATTAAAAATAAATATGGGATAAAAAGCTAGCATTGATAGTGGTGACTAGATAGTTAATATCTTTTCCCAAAGGTAGGGGAGTCTAAAACCAGAGGGCATAGGTTTAAGGTGAGAGGGGAGAGATACAAAAGGGTCCAGAGGGGCAATTTTTTCACACAGAGGGTAGTGGGTGTCTGGAACACTGCCAGAGGTAGTAGTAGAGGCGGGTACAATTTTGCCTTTTAAAAAGTGTTTAGACAGTAACATGAGTAAGATGTACATGGGTAAGATCCAACCTGAATTGATTCAGGATCCAACTCCGTATACCTTAAATCTCCAGGTCATTAATCTAAAGCAAAACAGTGGTGGACAATCTATGCCCCAGGGGCCACATGCAGCCAGCCCATCTGGGTTCTGAGTGCAGCCCATGAGACATTGGGCGGGATTTTCCAGCTGTGCTTGCCCCAAGGCCGGAAAATCCCGCCTGAAGTCCAAGGACCTTTGCCTGGTCCATGTCCCGCCACGGCTAATCCATCTAACCTACACAACCTGGGACAATTTAGCACGGCCAATCAACCTAACCTGCATATATTTGGACTGTGGGAGGAAACTGGAGCACCTGGAGGAAACCCACGCAGACACGGAGAGAATGTGCAAACTCCACACAGACAGTCATCCCAGGCCAGAATTGAACCCAGAGCCCTGGTACTATGAGGTAGCAGTGCCAACCGCTCAGTCACTGTACCATCCCAATTGTATTCATCACCTACTGGATCAGTTAGCAATGTCATGCCCAATGGAAGAGATACAGGGAGATATTGGCAGAATGTAAATAAATTCCACAGATCATCAGACTTCCAAATCAACGAAATTGGACAAACAAAAAGGTTGCAATATGAGAACCACCCCTTGAAATGATCTGGAAGTGGCAGACCAGAGTTATACGCCAGACTTCTACTGCCTCGCCTGCCACGGATTCGGAGCGGGCGAGGGGCAGGCAACAGAAATGTCTGTTGACCTCGGGTGGGAATTTCTGGTCTTGCTCGAGCAAGGCTGTAAAATCCCGCCCATACTGTCTACCGAGTGTAAATGTTGAAACAGGGAGGGGAAAATGGGTTCTCCTGACAATCCAGTAGTTTTATAGTCATAGAGTCATAGAGGTTTACAGCCTGGAAACAGGCCCTTTGGCCCAACTTGTCCATGCCGCCCCTTTTTTCAAACCCCTAAGCTAGTCCCAATTGCCCGCGTTTGGCCCATATCCCTCTATACCCATCCTACCCATGTAACTGTCTCAACGTCTTTTAAAAGACAAAATTGTACCCGCCTCTACTACTATCTCTGGCAGCTCGTTCCAGACACTCACCACCCTCTGAGCTTCTTTCAGATACAATCTATTACTGATAATTCAAAGGCTAAAGAATTGAATTTGCCAATCTTACCTTATAAGTACTCGCCTTGGGGTATCGGCCTCAGTGTTCCTCTGGGAGCGGACCTGCGGGGTGGAGACTGTGAGCGGTGAGAGAGAGAGCGCGGACTGTGAGTAAATTCTGGGGTTTTTTTTGTCTAATTTTCGGGAGGTTTTTTGTAATTAACGGAAACCGGAAGGCCGCATCGCGAAGCCTGCCGGTAGCAGTAGTTTTTTTTTTTCTCTCGGGCCCCTAGCCCTATAAATTGGTGCAGAGGAGATACCCGATCCTCTACACTGGTAGAGGATCCCACCCTTCCATCCTCCTCTAACCTAATTATAAGTGTGGGGAAGTTTTTTGTTTTCTTTTTTTCTTGCTGGTAATGGCTTCAGGGATGGCAGTTCAGGCAGTATGCTGCATCTCCTGTGGGATGTATGTGGTGAGGAAATCCAGTAGTGTTTCAGGAGATTTTGGTTGTAAGAAGTGCATTAGATTGCAGCTTCTGGAGGAGCGTGTAAAGGAGCTGGAGGGGGAGTTAGAGGAACTCCGCATAATTCGGGAGGCGGAGGTGGATGTTGATAGGAGTTATAGAGAAATAGTAACTCCTAGAAATGAGGCTTGGGTCAATGCCAGGAGGAGGGGTAAGAAGCAATCGGGAAGACAATCCCCTGGGGCGGTTCCCCTCCATAATAGGTTTTCGGTGCTGGAGGCTACAGTTGAGGAGGAATCAACTGAGCATAGAGAGCAGATCTCTGGGGGTGAGCCGAGTGAGAAAGCTCAGGTGGTTAGGGGCTGTAAAAGACTGGGCCTTGTGATTGGGGACTCCACAATTAAGGGGACAGATAGGAGGGTCGGAACTAAGGGTAGGGACTCAGGGTTGGTGTGTTGCCTACCAGGGGCTGGGGTCCGGGATGTGTCTGACAGGGTATTCAGGACTCTTAGGGGGGAGGGAGATAAACCACAAGTTATTGTACATGTGGGGACACACGACATAGGGAGGATAGGGGAAGGGGATATTAGGCAGGGATTTATGGAGTTGGGGTGGAAACTAAAGGCCAAGACTGACAGAGTGGTTATCTCTGGACTCTTGCCTGTACCACGGGATAGTTTAGAGAGGAATAGGGAGAGGGAAGGTTTGAATTCATGGCTGAGGGGATGGTGCAGGAGGGAGGGGTTCAGGTACTTAAGCAATTGGGGCTCGTACTGGGGAAGGTGTGACCTCTATGAGAAGGATGGTCTACACCTTAATCAGAAGGGGACCAATATCCTGGGGGGTAAATTTGCTAAGGCCATGCAGGGAGGTTTAAACTGATTCGGGGGGGGGGAGGGATCCTGAGTAGTGGGGCTGAAAGGGAGGGATGCATGGATGGGGACTGCAATGCACGGCATTGCAGAGGTGGGGTGGAGCAGGGTTTGAAATGTGTATACTTCAATGCCAGGAGTATTCGCAATAAAGTGGGTGAACTTGCAGCGTGGATCAGTACCTGGGACTTCGATGTTGTGGCTATTTCAGAGACATGGATAGAGCTGGGGCAGGAATGGATGCTACAGGTCCCGGGGTTCAAATGTTTTAGTCGAAGTAGGGAAGGAGGTAGAAGAGGGGGAGGGGTAGCATTATTGGTCAGAGATTGTATCACAGTGTCAGAGAGGAGGTTTGATGAGGACTTATCTGTTGAGGTAGTATGGGCGGAGATTAGAAATAGGAGAGGAGAGGTCACCCTGTTGGGAGTCTTTTATAGACCTCCTAAAAGTTCTAGAGAGGTTGAGGAAAGGATTGCGGAGTCAATCCTGCTTAGGAGTGAAAGTAATAGGGCAATTGTTATGGGGGATTTTAACTTGACTAATATTGACTGGAATTGTTATAGCTCTAGCTCGTTAGAGGGGTCAGTTTTTGTTCAAAGCGTGCAGGAAGGTTTTTTGACTCAGTATGTAGACAGGCCAACTAGAGGTGAGGCTATATTGGATCTGGTGCTGGGAAATGAGCCAGACCAGGTGCTAGACTTGGAAGTTGGTGTGCATTTTGGTGATAGTGACCACAATTCGGTTACGTTCACCTTAGTGATGGAAAGGGATAGGCATGAACCTCGGGCCAGTGGTTTTAGCTGGGGGAAGGGTAATTATGAGGCTATTAGGAGAGAATTAGGAAACATAGGTTGGACTAGGAGATTACAGGGACTGGGAACGTCCGACATGTGGAGTTTTTTCAAGGAGCAGCTACTGCGAGTCTGTGATAGGTATGTCCCTGTCAGGCAAGGAGGAATTGGTAGGGCTAGGGAACCGTGGTGCACCAAAAAAGTTTCTTTGTTGGTTAAAAAGAAAAAGGAGGCTTATGTTCGGATGAGACGTGAGCACTCGGGTAGTGCACTAGAAAGCTTTAGATTGGCTAAGAGGGAGTTGAAGAGCGAGCTTAGAAGGGCTAAAAGGGGACATGAGAAGACTTTGGCGGATAGGGTTAAAGAGAATCCTAAGGCGTTCTATAGGTATGTCAAGAACAGAAGGTTGGTTAGGGCAAGTTTAGGGCCAGTTATAGATGGCAGAGGGAAGTTATGTGTGGAACCGGAGGAGATTGGTGAAGCATTGAACCAATATTTCTCTTCGGTGTTCACGCAAGGGGACATGAATATAGCTGAGGAGGACACTGGGTTGCAGGGGAGTAGAATAGACAGTATTACAGTTGATAAGGAGGATGTGCAGGATATTCTGGAGGGTCTGAAAATAGATAAATCCCCTGGTCCGGATGGGATTTATCCAAGGATTCTCTGGGAGGCAAGAGAAGTGATTGCAGAGCCTCTGGCTCTGATCTTCAGGTCGTCGTTGGCCTCTGGTATAGTACCAGAAGATTGGAGGTTAGCGAATGTTGTCCCATTGTTTAAGAAGGGGAACAGAGACTTCCCCGGGAATTATAGACCGGTGAGTCTCACTTCTGTTGTCGGCAAGATGTTGGAAAAAATTATAAGGGATAGGATTTATAGTTATTTGGAGAGTAATGAATTGATAGGTGATAGTCAGCATGGTTTTGTGGCAGGTAGGTCGTGCCTTACTAACCTTATTGAGTTTTTTGAGAAAGTGACCAAGGAGGTGGATGGGGGCAAGGCAGTGGACGTGGTATATATGGATTTTAGTAAGGCGTTTGATAAGGTTCACCATGGTAGGCTTCTGCAGAAAATGCAGATGTATGGGATTGGGGGTGATCTAGGAAATTGGATCAGGAATTGGCTAGCGGATAGGAAACAGAGGGTGGTGGTTGATAGTAAATATTCATCATGGAGTGCGGTTACAAGTGGTGTACCTCAGGGATCTGTTTTGGGGCCACTGCTGTTTGTAATATTTATTAATGATCTGGATGAGGGTATAGTTGGGTGGATTAGCAAATTTGCTGATGACACCAAAGTCGGTGGTGTGGTAGACAGTGAGGAAGGGTGTCGTAGTTTGCAGGAAGACTTAGACAGGTTGCAAAGTTGGGCCGAGAGGTGGCGGATGGAGTTTAATGCGGAGAAGTGTGAGGTAATTCACTTTGGTAGGAATAACAGATGTGTTGAGTATAGGGCTAACGGGAGGACTTTGAATAGTGTGGAGGAGCAGAGGGATCTAGGTGTATGTGTGCATAGATCCCTGAAAGTTGGGAATCAAGTAGATAAGGTTGTTAAGAAGGCATATGGTGTCTTGGCGTTTATTGGTAGGGGGATTGAATTTAGGAGTCGTAGCGTTATGTTGCAACTGTACACAACTCTGGTGCGGCCGCACTTGGAGTACTGTGTGCAGTTCTGGTCCCCACATTACAGGAAGGATGTGGAGGCTTTGGAGAGGGTGCAGAGGAGGTTTACCAGGATGTTGCCTGGTATGGAGGGGAGATCCTATGAGGAGAGGCTGAGGGATTTGGGATTGTTTTTCGCTGGAAAGGCGGCGGCTAAGAGGGGATCTTATTGAAACATATAAGATGATTAGAGGTTTAGATAGGGTGGATAGTGATAGCCTTTTTCCTCTGATGGAGAAATCCAGCACGAGGGGGCATGGCTTTAAATTGAGGGGGGGTAGTTATAGAACCGATGTCAGGGGTAGGTTCTTTACCCAGAGGGTGGTGAGGGATTGGAATGC
Organism: Mustelus asterias; assembly: GCF_964213995.1. Classification (NCBI taxonomy): domain Eukaryota; kingdom Metazoa; phylum Chordata; class Chondrichthyes; order Carcharhiniformes; family Triakidae; genus Mustelus; species Mustelus asterias. The sequence goes on along the minus strand of NC_135825.1, from coordinate 14,622,303 downwards.
CCTGCCAGCATCAGTTGTAAATGCGCCTAGTTTGGGGGCGTTTAAGAGATCCGTAGATAGGTTCATGGACGAAAAGAAATTGGTTTAGGTTGGAGGGTCACAGTTTTTTTTTTAACTGGTCGGTGCAACATCGTGGGCCGAAGGGCCTGTTCTGCGCTGTAATGTTCTATGTTCTATGTTCTATGTTCTAATCATTTAAATCACACACAGAGCCAAATGGGACTTTAGTGCTTCACAATTTGAGTTAAAAGAAGAATAACTGCATCACCTCAAGCTTCTGTAGATATTATGTGTTCAATAAAACCAAAATGAGCTATTGTGAGAACTTCTTCCATTATCTTACTTACTGCATGCTGGGCTGGAGCAGTAACCCGATGGAACCCAAAGGTTTGAAGAGCCAGTATCAAAGATGACAACGAAACTCTGAGGTGGAGTGCCAACTGTGGTGAACCATAGATGGTTATCACTATGGGTACTTGTACATATGTTACTCTTGTTACTGTTGGGGTTAGGGTTGGGGTGTTCCACCCATTGGTATTGTTCTGTGGTACACTCCGGTTGGCTCCACCTTCCTATAGGAGTATAAAGGTCACTGCACTTCCTAGTGACCCTTTAGTCTGGGATTGTATTGTTAAGCAGTATGCTCCATTCTTGTTGCTAATAAAAGCCTTTATTTCCCGGGTACAATCCAGCCTCCTGAGTGAATTAATTGCGCATCACCAACGCTGATCGTTCCGTAGTAAAACAGCTGTCAGGAAATTAAAAGGGAACATGTCAAATAATAGCAAAATACAGTGGAGATGTGTTACAGGTCAGATATGTTTAAGCAATGTAGTTGACTCTCAACTGCACCCTGAACAGGGAAACTAGGAATGGGCAATACATTCTGTCCATGTCCGACATGAATAAAGCCTTTAGAGTTTTCTTAGAATAATTTAGAGAGTGCATTTAACTCAATCACAATGGGAACCGTGTTTTGCAACTGTTTTTCCAGCCAGCTGCGTTTTACAGTCCCCAGTGTTTAGTTCAAACCAGTTCCTTCATTTTTCAACATTGAGATTTACTAAGGGCACTTTTGGCAAATGTTCCACTGATTCACGGAATGAAGTGTCTGAGAAATTGGAGCAAATGAGCACTTAGCAATAAATGTAGGAATGACGAATTGTCGGTTTCATGAGGGAAGCTGAAACTGATTTAATTCGATTTAATACCTCTTCTGTGATTCCGGTAATGATGAAAGAAAGATTGTGTTTTTATGTAGCACTTTTCAGAATTCCAGAATATCCCGAGGGGCTTAACAGCCAATAAAGTAATTTCTTAAGTGTAGTCACTGTTATGATTTAGGAATGATGTGGAGATGCCGGCGTTGGACTGGGGTGGGCACAGTAAGAAGTCTCACAGCACCAGATTAAAGTCCAACAAGTTTATTTGGTATCATGAGCTTTCGGAGCGCTGCTCCTTCATCCGGTGACTCACCAGATGAAGGAGCAGTGCTCTGAAAGCTCGTGATACCAAATAAACCTGTTGGACTTTAACTTGGTGCTGTGAGATTTCTTGCATGATTTAGGAAGAATGACAACCAATTTGCTCACAGCAAGCTCGCACAAAAAGTGTTGTGATGACAACCAGATTTTTAGTCAGGAGCTATGGTTAAGTGATGACTGTTGAGTTGAACTCACCGGTTCTGCATCAAAAGCTGGCTTGGACTCTTTTACATCCATCTGGGTGGGATCTTGAGCCCACTGTTTCCGTGCATGAGATCGGTGGCAAGATTTGCAATACTCGATTTTCGCCACACCTCACCAGTGATGTAGTCAGCTTTACGCCCATATTGGACCTGAACCTGATTTTGATACATACAATTTAGCACCCCCTCTCTCCCCGCCATATATTGCCCCGAGGCGTATATCATACTTTGCCAACGTGGCGTAATGTCGGCGAGGTTTACAACAGGTTCACCCCGATGTAGGGATTCCCCCCCACCCAGGGGTGCAAAGGTGAATTGATTCCCCGGGAGAGAGGGACATCACCAGGCAGTGCCCATGACAATGGCCCTGGCACAAGTTGGCACAGCCAGGTTAGCACAATGTCAATCTGGTAGTGCCAACCTGTGCCGGAGGCAGTGTCAGGGGGGCAGTGCCAGGGGCAGACCCTCGAGGGAACCTGAAGTCTTTCACTTATTTGTGGTGGTGTGGGGGAGCGGGCGTGGGATCTGCGGATGCCGACTGTGGCTGTTTGTGTGGGGTGTTGGGGGCAAGGGTTGCCTTGCCCATGATGTTTGGGGGGGGGTGGAGGGGAGGGCCGGCATTGACTGGGGGGAGGGATGAATGC